>NC_090836.1:51314738-51622815 GCF_028021215.1 Eschrichtius robustus
TATCCCAGTAAATTTGCCTTTCCAAAGGCAGTATTTTACACAGCTGTTCTTTTTCATGCAAATTTTATTTGTGTGTGCTGCACACCAGCCAATTCGGTAAGCGAAACTACTTGGCTGCTGAACGCATGCAATAATAAATTATTATTACTATTACTGTTATTATTATCAATACTATTTCTAGTCACAAGCACAAAGCTATCTTGGTAATGAGCCGCCAGGTTGAAGAAGCTAATCTGGTAACAAAAAGCACTGATTCTTTAAGATGAGAGCATCCATTTATTTCTTCAGTCCAACTAACCTACTACAGGGCTCTGATTAGATTTCTCAATAATTTATGCTAACATCATGTCTTTTTACGTCTGTTCACCGATTTAAATTGAGAAACTAAAACCAGGTAAATGGCATATAAGATGCTACATTTAAAATGAAGTGAAGTCAACTGTTTTAATACTGTCTGTCTTCATTTTGTATTTTGACCATTATGTTATATATATCCTCTGCCCATCTTCAAGGTAAGATAAATTAGAAAGTCTAAAGAAGGAAAAAAATTAAAGACTCTATTCTGTCCCCAAGTGCAAAAGATGCTTTTATAAAGTTCTTAAAATCATTCTATTCATGGAGCCTATAGTTCTTTTGCCCTGTTCAAATCATGCTGACTAGGTTACCAATGGGAGACAACACACTATGGTAAGAGGCATAATGACAAATAGTGTGGGCTCTGCACACAGGCTGCCTGGGTTCAAATCTCTGCCTTATCAATCAATCACTTTCTAACACTGTGAGGTTGATAAATTATGTAAAACCCCTGAGCCTTCGTCTCCCCATGTGAAATATAAAAATGGTATTATCAGCCCTCATATGTTTGCTATTGTGATTAAATCAGATAATCCCTGCAAAGTATCTGTCCAGGCAAATGCTTTTTAAATATTAACAGGTGGTAGCAGTAGTAATTCCCAAATAAGACTCAAAAGGTGATGCATAGGATACCTATGGGAGGGGGCATTATTACTTCTTGTTTCTCTATAAACATTGATTTAATTAGTAAATTTGCTGTGTCTTATAGTAACTAAATTTGTAATTATTCATTTCATGTGCTGTTAATCAAAGTCATATATCAAGATGGAAGCACTATTGTTTCAGCTGGCTTTGGGAGAGAGACTGTCTTTTCAGACAAGGTGATAGAGAGTATGTAATGGTTAAAAAGGTTATACTTTGAAGCCAGGCTGTCTAGGTTCAGTGCTTAGTTCTGCTGATAACTCAGCATGTGACCTTGAGTAAAACAGCTATAATATTAGTACCTAAATCATATGGTTGTATGAGCTGAGGAAAAAATAAGTTAATTGGTCAAATGCTTAGAACTAATATTCTAAGGCACATAATAAGCATTATGTAAGTGGTAACATTATTCAGATATGGGTACATTTCTAGGCACCTGAATGCATTGAATTCCTACATTTGCCCTCGATTATTTCTGAGCATACATTACTAGTTTTTACAGGCAATTGCATTATTTGTTTTTCTAGTGGACCAGCTGCCATCAGACTCTACATGCAGGAAAAATATTTAGGAAATTAGTACTACACTTTAACCACCTAGGGTAAAAATAAATGTGGTATAATTATGCCAAACAAAATGCAGATTTGTAAATTTCCTTATTCATTATTGATGCTTCCTTTGATGTATTTGGGTTCTATCCCGTATCCCAGATTTTTAATTTCAGTTGTTCACTTTGCCAGTCTACATAAATTTGTGAAATCGCTGCCAAATCTCCACAGTATCAGTGTAAATCTTATCATATTAGCTTAATTTACAAAATAGTCTTATTTTTTCCAGTGTGGTCATTAAAATCTTTTTATGAGGAACTATCGAACAATATTTATATTCCTTTGAATATGAGTCACATACACACAAGAATAGAAGAGACAATGCATTATGAACGTAAGTCAATTTCATTAAAAAAATTTTTTTTTCACTAAAATACCCATGTTATTAGAGAAACAAACATTTATCTTTAGACTGATGGACATTCTTTAAATAATTGGAAGGCAAGGAATATGTGGCAGTATTTCTGAAAGGAGGCAGCAGGTTAAAATGCAGTGCATGTCGGATTTTTATAATACAGCTGCTTAACATCATAGATAGGCATCATTTCAAACTAATATTCCAATAATAAATTTAACTTATTCTATATAGGTAAAAAGGAAGACTAGAATACCCTCATGCTAAATGCTGATTTTTTGAATTAGTTAATTAATTTCTTTATTAATGTATAATTGACATACATTGTATTAGTTTCAGGTATATAACATAAGGCACTCTACCATTTAAAATCTTTCTGAGTCAGTAAATGGATTCTTAAAGCAATCCCGTTTCTTTAAACCACTAAATGCTGATTTGAATGAACTTTTCCTTGCTTGGAAAATAATTGCTGCTTCACTGCAAATGTATTTTTTTAGTGTAGCTCTTACAAGTACATGAATTAACTTCTTGCTTCACTTTTTGTGTACTAAATGTGCAATTAAAACATCATTACTCTGCAGTAGCAGGTTTTCTCATTTAAGCTGGAGAAAAGCTGCCATTGAGTTGGTCGTAACTGTACATGAATGCACTTGTGCTTTCTTAAAGCACCTTATGCAATGAGGTATTATGAAATGGAAGACTCCTATTGGTCTGAAATAATCATTTAATAGCAAGCTTTTAAGTATAGACGAGGCAGTGTAAGGCAATGACATATGAATCACCTTCATAAACATACACACCTATGTAAAAAATTAAGCCTCTATTTTACTTTCATGCTGGTGAAAGTGACTCTTATAAGCCCTGAAAACTACTGCATTTTCATACTGCAGTTTAATTTTCCTTCCTAAGAATGGCTGGTGCTGTGGCTTGGCCTCCACATTTAACATTTGGGGCACCAAAGCCAATCTGTTTAATATTTCGGCTGGGGTCAATATTGCCACTAACTGACCTTGTTATCTGTTCTATGAATTCTCAAAAAATTTATCTCAAAATATTTAACAGGCTTGGGTGATTGGGAATAGTCATTTCAAACAACAGAGCATTTCTGTAGTTAACTGATTCTATTCTGTGACATCTTACAGAAAAACCCAAACTTTTTTGCCAGCCCAATATTTAGGTGTACCTCAGTGTGGGTCCCGGTGTGGAAGTGGAAAATGGCATAGAGTCTTCCTAGACTTCTGGGAAAAAAAACAGAGCACCAGACTGACTGAGAAGAGGTGGGCTTGTTTTGATAAGAGTTTATAACAGTGTTACAACCTTCTGGTTTTAGAACTTTGGACAAGTCACTTAAAAATCTCTCAATCTCCCTGGTTCGTTCATACCTGTCAAACAAGCTGGCTAGACTTAGTGAGTTTCTAATTCCCTTCTATCCCCAAGGATAATAAGGACTAATTCAAAATGGTATAAAATCTTATCCCGATTGCTTTATTATTTACTTGATTACCTGATTACCTTATTTATTACCTAAATTCATTGGTGGTATAACCACTGTATAGACTTCATTTTTCTAAAAAGCCTATATTAGAATGCAGGGCTAGTGAGCTTTTACCACAAATACATCTGTCAGTGGCTTTCAGCTTCCTGTGCTGTGCAAATGAAGATCTCGACTAGAAATGAATCCTTGGAACAGATGGACTTGCACCATTTCTTGGAACTTTGAAAGCTGTACAGTGTGCCTGCCATGAACTCTTCTATGTGACTCATGAAAACAGATGACTGCATTGCCATTTATGCACATTCATCCACTCAGAGGCAGATCAACTGATTCTCTCTGGATGACGTTAACTGTTAGCATTCCCTGACTTCTCTTTGGGTAGTTAGTTAATAAATTCCTTTGGGACATTAAGAAAATTTAAGACTTTCCTACTTCTCCTGGCTTTCTACCATATATACCTTCCATTTACTCCAGGTGGAAAAACAACAAAAATTTAGATAATTTTGAAAGACAACAGTATAATGGTATTACACTGTTTAAAGAAACACCATAAAGTCCTTAAAATGGGAAAGCAATTATTTTGAATGCTTTTTGAGGAAAGCTGAATAGATTTTTACAGATATTATTCCATATACCAGCGAGTTCACACATTTTTAGAGACAGTTGAAACTTTGAACTCAATTGGAAGGCACTTTTCCTGCTAAATTTGATAGTAGGTTCATTTCTTTAGACTCACCTCTCATTTGTAAAGAAGTAATTTGAATTGATGATAGTTTTTAATCCAATTTCTGTCATAAAGACTTACTTTAAAAGTTTATATCTGGTCAAGTATCACAGTCAAGAATTTCAGCCTCACTGCATATAAGGGCTAACAGAAGTAAGCAATAAAAATTGTGTTTATAAGGTGAATTTAAGATAAGTGGAGTTTGGGAGGAAGGATTGAAACTTTGAAGAAATTTGTCTTAGTAGCCTAGGAATTACTAAGAGAGCAACATTTTCTCTTAGCTTCCTGGTTGGTTTGAGTTATAAATACAAACAACTTTTCCTTGAGACAGCTGTCTGCATAAAGAATATGTTGCTGTCATTCTGAAAAGAACTTGGTGCAACTTGTGGAAGAACGAGGCTAGTACCATGCCTGAAGTAGCACAAACTCTCTCCTTTCCATCCCTATCTTCTGCCATAAAATTAAGTTTAGAGATGACCAATCTATATGTGGTACATTTTTGGGAAAAAATGTTTCTCTAAGTTAAAAAAACTAGAATCCATTTTCTGAAGGATAGGGCAGCATAGGCAGTGATGTTTACTATGTTGGGGGTGTTTGCTTTTTTCTTTTTCTATTTCCCAGATATATTTCTCCCTTTTAAAAAAATAGTCATAATCCATTAATCTCAAATTCCCAAAGTTGATCAAAATATGAATCTTTAAATCTAGCCAATTCTAATTACTTAGATGCTGTTATGACATAGCTTATTCAATTAAGGGGCAATTTAAATATAGAAAGAATGAACCATTAGGTAAGAACACAATCTTCATTTGGTTTATGGAGATTAGGTGAAAGTTTGATGGTTCAGTGCTTTTCATGCTAATTTCCAAACTAATAGGTCGAACATTGACAGAGGTCCACTTATACTCAGGATTTTGTTTTACCCATTTCATGTTCTTGGGAAAACAATATGTTAGCTGCAAGGTCATTTTAGATGACAATATTAGGTTCACCAATGATGACATATTGGCTATTTGTGGCCAGTTTCTTGGCCTCCTATCAAAGAATGATGCTTCCCTATCCCTTTCTTATAAAAAAAAATTCAGTGTCTTCTTTACTGACCACTGAAGCAGTTCTTTACCTTTGATCCCTAAAGCTGTATCAAGTTCATCTTTTCCCTGAAATCAGGGGCACCTGGAATGCTAATGGTAATTATAAGAAAGAATAGGTTACAGTTAATCCTGCAACACGATGTACACACCTGCTGCTCTGTGAGAAATAAACCGAGACGAGAGCTCATTTCTGGAGTTGTTTTGAATCTTTACTCCTCAACGAAACTTCTGTCCCTTCCTTAGAATGCCACCAACGCTAGGATTTGCCACACTAGTGCTCCAACATGGAGCCAGAATATTAGTGTGGAAAAATCAAAAACTGTCATCAGGCACAGCAGAAACCTTCTCTTTCTGCTTCTCCATTCAAACTTGAAGAGTTTTACACATTTGCTTAAGAAACAAACACATGTCAGGTACTCCACTGTTCAAAAGATTATTACAGGAAGCAAACCTGGGCAAAAGGGAATATTTCAACAAGCAGAAAGGGACAGCAAGACAATAACTTCCTTTACCTCCAGAAAAGCCCACAATGGGGACAGTTTTGCACCTCTCCTAGAGGATTATAAACTCTTAGAACATATTTTCTTTTTTAATTTCAGAGAAACACATACCCATAAACGGTACCTAAAATAAACAGCTTTTACGAGAAATTGATATAAGGATAGTAAACATTTCTCATGACTATTTTGGGAAGCATTCTGCACAAATGTAAGAAAAGAATTCGTTTAAAATCAAGGAAGAAAGTATATAGAAATCAACAGACAACCACTTTAACATAAAAGGGTAAAAGAATTGTAGAAACATTATGTAGTAATATTCAATTAGAATTCAGACTTAATATTTGCAAGCTTAACCATTCATAGTTTGCCTGAACATCTATGTATTTAGTAGTTTGTAATTTGCTGAAGCATGACCCTGAATCATACATATTTTAATGCTGATAAATGAGGCCAAGTCATTTAACCAATGTGTGGGTCTAGCCACCCATGGGCATTCACTTCTAAAGCCAGCTTTGTTCTCTACTCATCAACTGTGTAATCCTCAGTATCAGTCTGAATGGGATTCATGCTATTTTTCAGTTGTAATTTATGACATTTTGTAGATAGATAGACTTTCAAAAGTTTTCTTTATAATCTGTCTTTCCCAAAGTACTCCAAATGTATAAAACATGTACTATTTGATTTTCAAATATTTAAATAATTTAATATTGGAGAGTACAACATGAAAAATAATAAATCATATGAGGGAATGGCTAGTAATTAGGATCAGATAACAGAAGGTTTTGGTAAGATGAATCAAAAGTAAAGTAAAACATTTCCTACATAAGTTTGAGAGCTCAGGATAGTTAAAATTAATAGCAGAAAATAGACTAATCATGTCATAATATAAAAAGATATTTTCCAATTTTGAAAAAAACTTGAGTCTTTGAGCAATAAGAACAGATCCCTCTTCCCCATCATTGTTAATCTTGGCCTCTCTCTACCTAAGCAGAAAATGTAAGACTAAAATGGTTGAGGAAGAACAGAACTTTTGGGTTCTGGTCACATTTACTTGACTTTATCCAAATATATCAGGGCCAACATAGTCATGAAGTGGATCAGTGTCATGACTTGCCATGGTCACATGTGACTGAAGACAAAGGATGAAGCTGGAGAAAATTTAGAGGAGCTTCATATTTTTTAGAAAAAGCAAGGAACAGATGGATAAATATACCACTTAATATATCCAGGCCTCCATTTTCTTCACATTGTTCAAAGACATGGAAAGCCTTTCAGGAATGTTAATTTCACTTCTCCCCATTGAATATTTTGAACAATGATAGCAATTTTCTCCAGATGTTTTCTCTCTCATCAGTTTCTAGATCCTAGTCATCTTTTTATTCAGTTCCCCACTCTCTGTCTCACTGTCACTACTTTAATTGAGGTCTTTATTCCATCTGGTTTGTAGAGTTGGAATAACCTCCCAATTTGTCTCCCTGATTTGTCTTGTCCTTCGCAGTGTCTGCTCCTCCTCTTTGCTAACATCATTCCTGAAAAGTCTATAAAGATGTCCTATCATAGAAGGAAATCTAAATTCTTGTTGGTAATACAGAAGGTCCTTTATGATAAGACCTCAACCCACCCAACTTCATCTCCCACCTTCCCAACCCCTTCAGAGATTCATAGGCTCAACTCCAGTCACACTCAACTATTTAATCCTCCTAGGACTTGATGCCCATTCATATCTCCTTATCTTTGTGTACATTTTACCTCTGCCTGAAATACTCTCCTTTCAAACCTCAGAACAAATGTTACCACTTCATAATTCATAAACCTTTGTGATTCATCCAGTCAGCACTTTGTTCATACTTCTATTATAAGACATATCACATTATGATTATTAATCTGTTTGTTTCTCCCACTTAACGATGATGTATTGAAATAAAATATTAGCATATTTTGTTTCCTCAGTGCTAAGCAGCATTCCAGGTACATAAATGATGCCTAATATTTATTAAATGAAAGATTGCAATGATGGATGGGTGGGTGGAAGGATAAATGAACAAATTAATGTATGAATATAAGGGGAAAGTGATATGTAATTTCAGAAGAAGGAAAACTACAGGTACTCTTTGGATTCTCCAGGAATAGCAAGGGGAATGATTAAGTGACCCAAAAGGTCAGATCCTCCATTTAATAATTTTTTAGGATTACTCCCATGATTCTGTGGAAATTATAGATATGCATGGGTCCTGACATCAGCTTCACATTTGTACCTCGGATATTTAAATTTATTCTTATTTGGAGAAGGTCTGATTTTTAAAATGAAATTAATTCAGGAAAAGAATAATGCAAGAAGATAATAGCAATCTGTGGTGCTTTAATTTGTATTAGACTAACCACTTGGGATGTGGAAAATGTCCAAATAGATACATCAAGGTTGATTCTGGCAGATTCATTACAGTTAAAAATTATCCTAATTAAAAAAAAAAAAAAGTACTTCTCTCTCTTCAGTAATTTCCATACTGCTGCTTAACAGTGTCAGGAAAATTTTCGTATGACATATTCTGTGGTGACAATTACTCTACACCTAGGTTTACATGTTCACTTGACATCAGGTGTGGTGGTACAAATGAAATATCATCAAATTTCCTATAATGGAACAAAGTAAACAGATACCACGATGAGTGATTCACCCCAAAATAATGTTGTGCATGCAATCCCTCTCTCTCTCTCTCTCTCTCTCCATCCCACTCTCCCTCTCATACGTGCTATATACATACTATATTTAATTATACAGCCTCTATATTTAAGTTCAAGATGCCTGATCCCTCCAACCACCACTTTTCTTCCATTGGATTCGAATGCCAAGAACAGCTGATCATTTTGCTCCTCAGGGCAACCTGGAATCCTCTTCACCCTTCCTTTGCTTCCATCTCTCAGGTCATAATTGCTGGCATCAGTGGACAATGTGCACATCCATTTTCTCTTGTAATCCTCATGATTATTCTGTGACATTTTTCCCCCCCTTTTACTATTTACTGTTATTAGTCCTTGTTACTAATTACTATTATCCCCAGTTTACAGTTGAAGAAACAGAGGCTCAGATAACTTAAAACTGAAACTTCTTAAAGATGCATGTAAACAGTGAGTGATAGTCTGGGGGCTGAGATCCCCATTTTGGGGCTTCAAACCTACTGAAACAGATCCTGCATATCTGGTTCTTCCGTTCATTTGTTTGACTAATATCTACTGAGCGCATACTAAGTGGCAGGCATGGTCCTAGGTGTGAAAAAAAATCACTGCCCCTGGGCTTCCCTGGTGGCGCAGTGGTTGAGAATCTGCCTGCCAATGCAGGGGACACAGGTTCGAGCCCTGGTCTGGGAAGATCCCACATGCCACGGAGCAACTGGGCCCGTGAGCCACAATTACTGAGCCTGCGCTCCGCAACAAGAGAGGCCACGATGGTGAGAGGCCCGCGCACTGCGATGAAGAGTGGTCCCCACTTGCCACAACTAGAGAAAGCCCTCGCACAGAAACGAAGACCCACTACAGTCATAAATAAATAAATAAATAAATAAAAGAACGTGAATTTCTTAAAAAAAAAAAAAAATCACTGCCCCTGTGAAACGGACAATCTAGAGAGCCAGACAAACGACAGACATGAAAAGTAAAATTTAAAGTATGTTAGGCCAGACAGAAAGATAGACAAGATGAAAAGGCACAGGGCTATGTACCAGATGAAGGAACAAGATAAACCCCCAGAAAAACAACTAAATGAAGTGGAGATAGTTAACCTTCCAGAAAAAGAATTCAGAATAATGATAGTGAAGATGATCCAGGACTTCAGAAAAAGAATGGAGGCAAAGATGGAGAAGATGCAAGAAATGTTTAACAAAGATCAAGAAGAATTAAAGAACAAACAAACAGAGATGAACAATACAATAACTGAAAAGAAAAAATACACTAGAAGGAATCAATAGCAGAATAACTGAGGCAGAAAAATGGATAAGTGACCTGGAAAACAGAATGGTGGAATTCACTGCTGTGGAATAGAATTTAAAAAAAAGAATGAAAAGAAATGAAGACAGCCTAAGAGGCCTCTGGGACAACATTAAACACAACAACATTCGCATTATAGGAGTCCCAGAAGGAGAAGAGAGAGAAAGGACCCGAGAAAATATTTGAAGAGATTATAGTAGAAAACTTCCCTAACATGGGAAAGGAAATAGCCACCCAAGTCCAGGAAGCGCAGCGAGTCCCATACAGGATAAACCCAAGGAGAAACACGCTGAGACACATAGTAATCAAATTGGCAAAAATTAAAGACAAAGAAAACTTATTGAAAGCAGCAAGGGAAAAATGACAAATAACATACAAGGGAACTCCCATAAGGTTAACAGCTGATTTCTCAGGAGAAACTCTACAAGCCAGAAGGGAGTGGCATGACATATTTAAAGTGATGAAAGAGTCTACAACCAAGATTACTCTACCCAGCAAGGATCTCATTAAGATTTGATGGAGAAATCAAAAGCTTTACAGGCAAGCAAAAGCTAAGAGAATTCAGCACCACAAACCAGCTCTACAACAAATGCTAAAGGAACTTCTCTAAGTGGGAAACACAAGAGAAGAAAAGGACCTACAAAAACAAACCCAAAACAATTAAGAAAATGGTCATAGGAACATACATATCGATAATTACCTTAAACGTGAATGGATTAAATGCTCCAACCAAAAGACACAGGCTTGCTGAATGGATACAGAAACAAGACCCATATATATGCTGACTACAAGAGACCCACTTCAGACCTAGGGACACATAGAGACTGAAAGTGAGGGGATGGAAAAAGATATTCCATGCAAATGGAAATCAAAAGAAAGCTGGAGTAGCAATACTCATATCAGATAAAATAGACTTTAAAATAAAGAATGTTACAAGAGACAAGGAAGGACACTACATAATGATCAAGGGATCGATCCAAGAAGAAGATATAACAATTATAGATATATATGCACCCAACATAGGAGCACCTCAGTACATAAGGCAACTGCTAACAGCTATAAAAGAGGAAATTGACAGTAACACAATAATAGCGGGGGACTTTAACACCTCACTTACACCAGTGGACAGATCATCCAAACAGAAAATTAATAAGGAAACACAAGCATTAAATGACACAATAGACCAGATAGATTTAATTGATATTTATAGGACATTCCATCCAAAAACAGCAGATTACACTTTCTTCTCAAGTGCACACGGAACATTCTCCAGGATAGATCACATCTTGGGTCACAAGTCAAGCCTCAGTAAATTTAAGAAAATTGAAATCATATCAAGCATCTTTTCTGACCACAACGCTATGAGATTAGAAATCAATTACAGGGGAAAAAAATGTAAGAAACACAAACACATGGAGGCTAAACAATACGTTACTAAATAACCAAGAGATCACTGAAGAAATCAAAGAAGAAATCAAAAAATACCTAGAGACAAATGACAATGAAAACACGACGATCCAAAACCTATGGGATGCAGCGAAAGCATTTCTAACGGGGAAGTTTATGGCTATACAAACCTACCTCAAGAAACAAGAAATATCTCAAATAAACAATCTAACCTTACACCTAAAGGAGCTAGAGAAGGAAGAACAAACAAAACCCAAAGTTAGCAGAAGGAAAGAAATCATAAAGCTCAGAGCAGAAATAAATGAAATAGAAACAAAGAAAACAATAGCAAAGATCAATAAAACTAAAAGCTGGTTCCTTGAGAAGATAAACAAAATTGAGAAATCATTAGCCAGACTCATCAAGAAAAAGAGGCAGAGGACTCAAATCAATAAAATTAAAGATGAAAAAGGAGAAGTTACAATGGACACCACAGAAATACAAAGCATCCTAAGAGACTACTACAAGCAACTCTATGCCAATAAAATGGACAACCTGGAAGAAATGGACAAATTCTTAGAAAGGTATAACCTTCCAAGACCGAACCAGGAAGAAACAGAAAATATGAACAGACCAATCTCAAGTAATGAAATTGAAACTGTGATTAAAAATCTTCCAACAAACAAAAGCCCAGGACCAGATGGCTTCACAGGCGAATTCTATCAAACATTTAGAGAAGAGCTAACACCTATCCTTCTCAAACTCTTCCAAAAAATTGCAGAGGAAGGAGCACTCCCAAATTCATTCTATGAGGCCACCATCACCCTGACACCAAAACCAGACAAAGATATTACAAAAAAAAGAAAATTACAGACCAATATCACTGATGAATATAGATGCAAAAATCCTCAACAAAATACTAGGAAACAGAATCCAACAACACATTAAAAGGATCATACACCACGATCAAGTGGGATTTATCCCAGGGATGCAAGGATTCTTCAATATATGCAAATCAATCAATGTGATACACCGTATTAACAAACTGAAGAATAATAACCATATGATCATCTCAATAGATGCAGAAAAAGCTTTTGACAAAATTCAACACACATTTATGATAAAAACTCTCCAGAAAGTGGGCATAGAGGGAACCTACCTCAACATAATAAAGGCCATATATGACAAACCCACAGCAAACATCATTCTTAATGGTGAAAAACTGAAAGCATTTCCTCTAAGATCAGGAACAAGACAAGGATGTCCACTCTTGCCACTATTGTTCAACACAGTTTTTGGAAGTCCTAGCCACAGCAATCAGAGAAGAAAAAGAAATAAAAGGAATACAAATTGGAAAAGAAGAAGTTAAACTGTCACTGTTTGCAGATGACATGATACTATATATAGAGAATCCTAAAGATGCCACCAAGAAACCTCTAGAGATAATCAATAAATTTGGTAAAGTTGCAGGATACAAAATTAATGCACAGAAATCTCTTGCATTCCTATACACTAATGATGAAAAATCTGAAAGAGAAATTAAGGATACACTCCCATTTTACATTGCAACAAAAAGAATAAAATACCTAGGAATACACCTACCTAGGGAGACAAAAGACCTATGTGCAGAAAACTATAAGACACTGATGAAAGAAATTAAAGATGATACCAACAAATAGAGAGATATACCATGTTCTTGGATTGGAAGAATCAATATTGTGAAAATGACTATACTACCTAAAGCAATCTACAGATTAAATGCAATCCCTATCAAATTACCAATGGCATTTTTTACAGAACTAGAACAAAAAATCTTAAAATTTGTATGGAGACACAAAAGACCCCGAATAGCCACAGCAGTCTTGAGGGAAAAAGATGGGGCTGGAGGAATCAGACTCTCTGACTTCAGACTATACTATAAAGCTACAGTAATCAAGACAATATGGCACAAAAACAGAAATATAGATCAATGGAACAAGATAGAAAGCCCAGAGATAAACCTACGCACCTATGGTCAACTAAGCTATGACAAAGGAGGCAAGGACATACAATGGAGAAAGGACAGTCTCTTCAATAAGTGGTGCTGGGAACACTGGACAGCTACATGTAAAAGAATGATATTAGAACACTCCCTAACACCATACACAAAAATAAACTCAAAATGGATTAGAGACCTAAATGTAAGACCGGACACTATAAAACTCTTAGAAGAAAACATAGGAAGAACACTCTTTGACATAAATCACAGCAAGCTCTTTTTTGATCCACCGCCTAGAATAATGGAAATAAAACCAAAAATAAACAAATGGGACCTAATGAAACTTCAAAGCTTTTGCACAGCAAAGGAAACCATAAACAAGACGAAAAGACAACCCTCAGAATGGGAGAAAATATTTGCATGAATCAATGGACAAAGGATTAATCTTCAAAATATATAAACAGCTCATGCAGCTCAATATTGGAAAAACAAACAAAAATGGGCAGAAGACCTAAATAGACATTTCTCCAAAGAAGACATACAGATGGCCAAGAAGCACATGAAAAGCTGGTCAACATCACTAATTATTAGAGAAATGTAAATCAAAACTACAATGAGGTATCACCTCACACCAATTAGAATGGGCATCATCAGAAAATCTACAAACAAGAAATGCTGGAGAGGGTGTGGAGAAAAGGGAACCCTCTTGCACTGTTGGTGGGAATGTCAATTGATACAGCCACTATGGAGAACAGTATGGAGGTTCCTTAAAGAACTAAAACTAGAATTACCATATGACCCAGAAATCCCACTACTGGGCATATACCCAGAGAAAACCATAATTCAAAAAGACACATGCACCCCAATGTTCATTGCAGCAGTATTTACAATAGCCAGGTCATGGAAGCAACCTAAATGCCCATTGACAGACGAATGGATAAAGAAGAAGTGGTACATATATACAATGGAATATTACTCAGCCATAAAAAGGAATGAAATTGGGTCATTTGTAGAGACATGGATGGACCTAGAGACTGTCATACAGAGTGAAGTAAGTCAGAAAGAGAAAAACAAATATCATTTATTAATGCAAATATGTGCAATCTAGAAAAATGGTACAGATGAACTGGTTTGCAGGGCAGAAATTGAGACACAGATGTAGAGAACAAACATATGGACACCAAGGGGGGAAAGCGGCGGGGGGGTGGTGGTGGTGGTGTGATTAATTGGGAGATTGGGATTGACAGGTATACACTGATATGTATAAAATGGATGACTAAAAAGAACCTACTGTATAAAAAAATAAATAAAAATTAAAAAAAAAAGATATGTTAGGCCATGCCAAGAGAAATATAAAGTCAAGAGAAAGAGGGATTTTTGAAGCAGGGATGTGCAAGTTCAGTTAGCATAGATGGGGAAGACTTGCTGAGAAAGTGAGACTTCAGTAAAAACCTACAGAGATAAGACAGCCATCAAGCTGACAGCTAGGGGAAGAGCATTTCAGGCAGAAGGAACAGCATGTGCAAATGAGCTGAGACAAGAAAAGTAAGAGAGGCAAGGTGTGGCACTGGAGTAAGCAGGGAGGACAGCGGTAGTAGATGAGGTCAGAGACATACATTCATTCGTTCATCTATTTCTTTGTTTTTTCAGCAAGTGTTGTTGTTGCTCCCATGTTACTAGGATAAAAGTGGGCAAACACAGATATGGTCCTTGTTCTCATGGGTGCACAAAAAGGAACCACACTGAAGTGACCAGAAACACACATGGCTTCAAATCCTCCTCCCTTCAGAAGCCTCATTCCTGGAAGTTGGAACTAGATAGAGCCTAAATGGATATCTGAAAGAGACCACGATGACTTCTTTTCATAAGCCCTAGAAGCTACTGTTCTTTCTGTTTAGACAGTGAAGTCTTGCAAAGTTTTAAGGGAGGAGAGGGTAGTGAGTGAGTGTGTGTGCACGCACAGGGGAAGCAGCAGCTTTTCCTGGCAAATGTTTTCCACTGATTGGTGGCAAAGAATTCCTGAATACATGACTTACATTCACTTATACTCCAGCTAAATTGAGACATCCCCTAGTATAGAAAACCAATCTAGAAGAAGAAGGTCACTCATCCCTCCATTGTAGCATTTAGCTTTTCTTGTCTATGAGAAAAGCTTTGAAGGGATGTCCCTTCCCCCCTACTATTCAGCTGTTCTTGAGATATTGAAGTTAAGGAGAAATGTGAGTTCCGTCATGAGAAAAAATGCCATATCTCTGCTTTTAGAGGATTCTGAAAGGCAGAGATGGAGAAGAATCTAAACTAAATCTGAAGCAGAGGGAAAAGACTATCATAGGTGTTAACTCCATCCACGGCAAACTCATTTGAAATGTGTACCAGAGGAAAAGCCAAAAATTATTTGATCTATTTATGCTTTTCCTACTCAAATATTTATTCTCATAACTTAGAGGCTAGACTGCCTGGGTTCATCCCAGCTCCATTGCTTATTAGCTATGTAACTTCGGGCAACTTCTTCATTTCTCAATCTCCTCATTTGTAAAATGAAGATAATAATCAAGCCTATCTCATGAGGTGGCTGTGAAGATTAAGTGAACTAATATGTATTAAGTGCTTATAATATCACTTGATGATAGTGAGAACTTAATGTTATTTTTACTTATTCTAGTAAAAATGGAAGTAGCATGCAATCACTAATGTATGCAGTAAGTCACTTATCATGTAGTTTCTTGGTATCATGAGGAATTAAACCTTTTATCATTGGGAAATGTCCCTCCTTAGCAATAACTTTTGTCACAAATTCTTCTTTAGTACTAGTATTATTACATTGGCTTTCTTTAGGTTTGTGATTGCATAGTGCATCTTTTCCATTTTAAAAAATTTTCAGGGCTTCCCTGGTGGCGCAGTGGTTGAGAATCTGCCTGCCAATGCAGGGGACACGGGTTCGAGCCCTGGTCTGGGAAGATCCCACATGCCGTGGAGCAACTGGGCCCGTGAGCCACAACTACTGAGCCTGCGCGTCTGGAGCCTGTGCTCCGCAACGAGAGGCCGTGATAGTGAGAGGCCCACGCACCGCGATGAAGAGTGGCCCCCACTTGCCGCAACTAGAGAAAACCCTCGCACAGAAACGAAGACCCAACACAGCCATAAATAAATAAATAAACAATTAAAATTTTTTTTTCAGTTTTCCTCTATTTTTATAGTTCAGAGTCACCCCTGTTAAATAGCGTATACTTGTTTTGAATTTTTGATCCAGATTGACAATCCTTGTATTTGCCTTTTAACTGGATCATTTAGGCCACTTGCATTTGCTATAATCACTGATAAATTTGGGTTACTAACTACCAAGTACTTGCTATTTATTCCACTTGTTCTAGATTCCTTTTTCCTCTCCTCTTCTGACTTCTTTCTTTTGTACTCTCTCTAACACTGACAATAACCTCCATGGGTTTAGTAACTCCAAACTGGACTAATCTCTCTTGGTCTTCATCCTCCCCTAGATTCTGGACAAGAAGTTTTTCACTTTCTTGTTGGCTTTTCAAAGCCTCCAAGTATACTACCTTATATTTTGTTACGCTCTTCAATCTCCTTTTGGGGGAAGGGGAGAAGAAGGCGTACTTTAACCATATTACAAAATACCCATTACTAAAGGTGAAAGTCAAGTTACGTGGGTTCAGTTTTAACAATGAACTTGGTGTTGATCAGTCATGCAACAAATCATGTAACATTTGAAATTTATCTTTGGTATTTACCCACATAGCACCTCTGCATTATAATCATGTTTAGATTGAGTCTTCTCTCCAAACTTACTTTCATCTAATGCTAAAAAAGAAATTAATTAATAGTTACTTACACTTGGGGTGACTATATTTTCCAGTTTGCCTTGGATAGTCCTGATTTACACCTGTTGTCCTGACTTCCTGTTGGGTCTATCCTGGAAATAAGTCCTAATATGGACAATAAATTATATTATCACCTACATAGAGTAATTACCCTTATTGTGGAAATTTGAATTTTGGTAAATAACTCCTGAATGTTGAAATCTTCAAGCTATGAATGAGTGACTGTCTGATATAAGAATATGAGCCACTGGAATTCAGGCAAAAAAAAGGAACATACCTTGAAGCCTAAAACGTTTCTGAAACCCATTAAATCACATCAAGTTGCTAATAAATTTTTAAGGCTGGCATGGAAGAAGGGTTCCTAGATATAGCTCTGTACTAACTTCTTCAACTTATCCATCATAAAGATGAGACACAGAGGTTGTAATGTGAAAAACTGACTATAATATTATCAGTTAGTATTGTAATCCAAGATCATGAACTCTATCAATTAAAGCCATGGCATAGACTATTACCTTTGAGATAAAAGACTTGTTATAATAAGAAGGCAAAGAGGCTTCTAACAAAATTTAGATCTATTTCAAAACTAATTACTAATACTCTCTTAAGTATAGGATTCATTTACTGAATTTTTTTGGTTATTTCTATTAGTTTATAATTGAAAATTCTATTATAATGGAATTTCCCCCAATTTTGCCTAAACTTGTCTATGAATTTCAATTTCCCCTAATTAAAAAAAAATTTCTTTACCATGAATAATTAAAAGTTGTCTAAGAGGTAATATGTTTGACTCATACTGAATGTTCATCTGCTGCTGCTGATGATGAAAAAAATGATGAATTTAGGATTTTCAGAGAATCAGGTAGGCAGTATTATAAGCAATGGTTAAGAGCATGTGGTTAAGAACGTCAGCAAGGCATGGGCTTATCTTGAGTTAGCTATTCGTCAGCTGTGTGGCCCTGTTATTTCACTACCAAAAAACCTCAGTTTTCTTCCCTACACATGGAGATAATCCCTATCTCTTCACACTACTGCGAAGGTTAAATGCAATAATGCCTGTAGTGAGAATACAATAAATCCTAACAAACACTTTCGATCAGTACTTGAAATAAATATTTTAAAAAACAAAAGTTTAGCTACTCAAGATTATTCTCATTATTCCACTCATAAAATATGAACTCTAACTATATAATAAGGCATTAAGTGTGAATGTGTTCTGGCTCTTTGATGTTATGGTTGTCTTTTCCAATGCTATACATTTCCTGTGCCGCATCTGCTTTCTTTTCAAAGGTTATATTACAGCAAGGATAAATTATAAAGAAGGTACATTATGTACATAAGATCTAACACAGTTTTTTATTTCCTGAGACCAAAAA
This sequence comes from Eschrichtius robustus, assembly GCF_028021215.1. NCBI lineage: Eukaryota > Metazoa > Chordata > Mammalia > Artiodactyla > Eschrichtiidae > Eschrichtius > Eschrichtius robustus. Next base: position 51,333,065 of record NC_090836.1, read on the forward strand.
CTTACCTATAACACATTTTGTCTGAAATGTACTGGGGTTAAAAAAAAATCAATTAGGTTTTATTTGTTATTCCATAAATAGGAATTAGCAGCCTCTGCTAATTGCTGAATATCTATAAACACTTTCAGTGTCAGTTTCTACGTGGTGTTTTTGTGATTTAGTAAGCGCATTAATGTTGTAATAGCAATAGCAAAATGGGCAAGGGTAGCTCAGCCTTCAGTAAAACTGTCCTTTACTGTTGCGCCAACTACTCCTAGCTAAACCCACCTTAAATTGCTACAGGCAAACAACCACAAAAAATTTAAATGAACCCCCTCCCTCTGAACAACCCAGCATGTATACCCCAACATAACATCCTCCCTCTCAAGTTAACATTTTAACCATAAAGGGATACTTTCTGTGGATCTGTCTTTGAACTGTACCAGTGGATATAAAAATACCAGTGGCGTATATGTCAACGATTGCAATTTGTTGCAATTGCAATTTTTGCAATTGCAGAAAAAAAAATTGCCTCCTTCACTTTGTAGCTTCAATAAGTCCACAAAAGAAGTTGCTGAAAAGCCACGAAAGGAGAAACTGTTTCTGTTCCTGCAGCATAAACCTGGGAAAGGTACCTTTACAAGTGATGACTATAAAAGTTCCCACCAGGCCCATCTGTGATAGGTAACTGGTATGGTCCAGATCCTGTGGCCATTACAGGCACTGGAATCCACCTATTCCATCTGCATGGTTTAGGATGAATTTTTGTAGCTAATCCAAAAGGGAATGGATACAGACAGACCAACCTCAAGGAACCTGTGTTTTCTCTTTAAAGCCCTTGTTTAAATGTGAATGGAGGTGGTAAAGGAAGTCTTGAGAAACCTCTACAACAGTATTTATTTAACAAGACTGACTCCTGTGGAATAATAATATTCATGTTTGAGTTATGAGAAAACTGGCCCATTTTATGAGCCTGTTCTTGCTTGATTTATCTTTTTTACTTAACAAGCACATATAGCCCTTACACTTGGCCAAGAACTGTTTTAAGTGCTTTACAAATATTAACTCATTTAATCCAAATAAGGAACCTATGTGGCGAGTATAGTTACCCCAATTCCACAGATGTGCAAATTGAGGAGCACAGATGTAAAGCAACTTGCTCAAAGCCACTAGCTACTCTGAATCAGGATGTGAACTCAAGTAACTTAACTCTAGAGAGTTGGTTTCTTAATCATTACACCATCCTTGAAGATGTTCTTAACAGAACACAGCAGCAGTTTCTCACTGAAGCAAAGGGGACCCGTTGTAAAAACAGACAGACAGACAGTAGCTCCTGACAATGTATCCACTGAGGGTGGTTAAGGCAAAGCTAATAGAACTCTTGAAGCTTTCTTAGAGTCTTCAGCAATTAGTGCCGGGGTTTTTTCATGCAAAAGTCCTACTAAATTAAACATAGATCATCGCTCACTCCCCTCCCAAGGAACAAAGCTTCTTTGCTTACATATTAGGCTAAGCATCTAGGCATAGAGCTCTACAATGTTTTTATGACTATACTTCTTAGCTCTGTTGTATGTGCTGTGACTAAAGAATGAGACTATTTTCTTTGGTGTTGTAACAGTTTTCTTTTCTTATTAAAATCACATCTTTTAGGCATAGATGATTTAAGATGACAACTTTTTAAACTACTTGCTTGCCTTACGTATCTTCTCAGAAGATTGCCCTTTCCAAAGTAATCTTTTATCTGATAGATATAAGAGGAATATAGCCTGAAGAGAAAGTAGCCAGAAAGAAATGTCAAAACTTCTACTGTACATAGAACAAGACAATATGTAATTAGAAGAGGCATCTCCATTCAGCAGAAATATTGTGCCTATATTTGTCTTTGGATATCTAGTTCCTGACACAATGACTGGCATTGACTATATGTTCAATAAACGATTAACAAATGAATAATTTAGATACGATTTTGTTATACCATGTCTACTGATAGGTACTATACACAGAGTAAAAAAAAATCCCGCAAATTTACATAGAGAGTGCCAAACTGCACACATGAAAAACATCCTCTAGGCATATAGAAAGATATTACTTCTTTTTAAAAACTTTAAAAATATTTTTATTTAGGTATAATTGACATATAGCATATAACATTATATTAGTTTCAGGTACACAACATAATGATTCAATATTTGTATACATTGGGAACTGATCACCACTATAAGTTTAGTTAACATCACATACACAGTTACAATTTTTTTTCTTGTTATGGGAACTTTTAAGATTTACTTTCTTAGCAACTTTCAAATAAGCACTACAGTATTATTAACTGTAGTCGCCATGATGTACATCACATCTCCATGACTTGTTTATAACTGGAAGTTTGTACTTTTTGATCCTTTACCCATTCTGCCCACTCCCAACCCCCACCTCTGGCAACCACCAATCTGTTGTCTGTATCTGTATCTATGAGCTTGGTGTTTGGGGTTTTTTTTAGATTCCACATATAAGAGAGATCATATGGTATTTGTCGCTCCCTGTCTAACTTATTTCACTTATCATAATGCTGTCAAGGTTCATCCATGTTGTCCCAAATGGCAAGATTTCCTTCTTTTTATGGCTGAATATTCCATTGTATGATTGTATCTGTATATATGTTTGTATGTGTGTATATATGTATGTATATAAGTGTTTGTGTGTATCTATGTACATACACACGTATGTACATTTTCTTTATCCATTCATCCAATGATGGACAATTAGGTTGTTTCCAAATCTTGGCTATTGTCAAGGAGCTTACTGTCTATGTTTTCTTCTAGAAGTTTTATGGTTTTAGGTCTTACATTGAGGTCTTTAATCCATTCTGAGTTAATTTTTACCTATGTATGTATTCTTTTGCATGTGGCTGTCCAATTTTCCTACCACAATTTATTGAAGAGATCATCCTTTTCCCATTGTATATTTTTGGCTCCTTTGTTGTAAATTAACTGGGTATATATGCATGAGTTTATTCTTGGGCTTTCTATTCTGTTCCAATTAACTATGTGTCTGTTTTTATGGCCATACCATATTGTTTTGATTACTGTAATTTTGCAATACAGTCTGAAATCAGGAAGCATGATGCCTCCAGCTTTGTTCTTCTTTCTCAAGATTGCTTTATTTGGTTTGGGGTTTTTTGTTTTGATTCCATACAAACTTTAGAATTGTTTGTTCTATTTCTGTGAAAAATGCCATTAGAATTTTAATAGGGATTGCATTAAACCCATAGATTGCTTTGGGTAATATGGACATTTTAACAATATTAATTCTTCCAACCCATGAGCATGGTGTATCTTTCCATTTATTTGCATCTTCTTCAATTTATCTTTATCAATATCTTAGAGTTTTCAGTGTACAGGTCTTCCACTTCTTTGGTTAAATTTATTTTAGGTATTTTATTCTTTTTGATAAAATTATAACTGATATTGTTCTCTCAATCTCTCTTAGTTCCATTGATCTTTTCTATTGTCTTTTAGTCTCTTTTTCATTTATTTCTGCATCTTGTTAGTTCTGTCCTTCTACTAACTTTCAGCTTAGTTTGTTCTTTTTTACCTAGGTCCTTGAGGGGTAACGTTAGGTTTTTTGAGATTTTTCTTGTTTCTTAATGTAGATGTTAATTGCTGTGAGCTTCCCTCATAGAATTGCTTTTCCTTCATCTCATAAGTTTTGGTTGGTTATATTTCCATTTCTGTTTGTCTCAACATATTTTTTAATTTCTAGTTTGATTTCTTTGACTTATCGGTTGTTCACTGGCATATTGTTTAATCTCCACATATTTGTGAATTTCTAGTTTTCTTCTTGTAGGTGATTTCTTTATTCATACCATTGTGGTCAGAAAAGGTGCTTGATATGATTTCAATCCTTTTAAATGTATTCAGACTTGTTTAACATATGATCTATCTTGGAGAATATTCCATGTGCACTTAAGAAGAATGTGTATTCTGCTGTTTTTGGATGGAATGTTCTATAAATGTCTGTTAAGTCCATCTGGTCTAATGGGCAGATTAAGTTCAATGTTTTCTTATAGATTTTCTATCTGGATGATCTAACTATTGATGAAAATGGGGTATTGAAGACCCCTATTTTTATTGCATTGCTGTTTATTTCTCTCTTTAGGTCTGTTAATATTGACTTTATGTATTTAGGTGCTCCTATGTTGGGTACATAAATATCTACAAATATTATATCCTCTTGTTACATTGACCCTTTTATTATTATATATGATCTTCTTTCTCTCCAGTTACAGTCTTTGGTTTAAAGTCTATTTTGTCTGATATAAGTATAGCTACCCCAACTCTCTTTTGGTTTCCATTTGCATGGAATTTTTTTCATCCCTTCACTTTCAGTCTGTGTGTGTCCTTACATCTGAAGTGAGTCTTGTAGTAAACATATAGATGGGTTCTCTCTTTTTTTTTTTAATCCATTCAGCCACTCTATATCTTTTGATTGGAAAATTTAATTCATTTACATTTAATTATTGGTAGGTATGGACTTACTGTTATTTTGTTATTTTTCTCTGGTTATTTTGTAGTTCCTCTCTGTTAATTTCTTCTTCTGTTGCTCTCCTCCTTTGTAATCTGATGACTTTCTTTAGTGATGTCCTCAGATCCCTTTCTCTTTGTCTGTAGGTTTTTGCTTTGCAGTTACCTTGAGGCTTACATATATCAACTTACATTTATAATTCTCTATATTAAGTTGATAACAACTTAAGAACAAATACATCTAAAGCTCTACATTTTTATTCTCCCACCCCACATTTTGTGTTTGTGATGTCACATTATACATCCTTTTATCTTGTGTATCCCTTAACTAATTGTTGTAGTTACAGTTATTTTTACTACTTTTATCTTTTATTCTAAGTAATAACTTTATAAGTAATTAATTCACTACTCTTTATATATATTTACCTTTTACCAATGAGATTTATACTTTTATATGTTTCCTTGTTTCTAATTAGTGCTCCTTCTTTTCACTTTCAAGAAGTCCCTTTAACATTTTTTGTAAGGCCAGTTTAATAATGAACTTCATTAGTTCTTGCTTGTCTGAAAAACTCTATCTTTCTTTCAATTCTGATGATAACTTTGCCAAGTAGAGTGTTCTTCGATGGTAGGTTTTTTTTTTTTTTTCTTTCAGCACTTGGAAAATTTCATGCCACTTCCTTTCTGCTGAGAAAACTGCAGATAGTTTTGTGGGGGTTCCTTTACATAACAGGTTGTTTTTCTCTTGCTGCTTTTAAGATTCTCTCCTTGTTTTTAACTTTTGACATTTTAATTATAATGTGTATAGATTGGGTTATTTGGTTTTCATCTAATTAGGAACTCTCCGGGGTTCCTGAATGTGTCTGTTTCCTTCTCCAGGTTAGGGAGGCTTTCAGCCATTATTTTTTCAAATAAGCTTTCTTCCCCCTTTTCTCTTTTTTCTCCTTCTGGGATCCCATAATGCCAGTGTTAGTCTGCTTGATATTGTCCCATAAGTTCCTTAAGCTATCTTGACATTTTTTTCATTCGTTTTTTTCCTTTTTGCTGCTCTGATTGGGTGTGCCCCACTGCTCTGTTCTCAAGTTCACTGGTCCTTTTTTGCTTCCTCTAGTCTGCTGTTGAACCCCTGTAGTGTATCTTTCAGATCAGTTATTATAGGCCTAGTCCTGTGACTTCTATTTGGTACTTTTTATACTTTATATCTCTTTGTTGAGATTCTCTCCGTGTTCATTTATTCCTCTCCCAAGTTCAGTGACCATCTTTAATACTACTACTTTGAATTCTTTACCAGATAAGTTACTTATCTTCATTTCACTAAGGTATTTTTTTCTGAAGTTTTATCTTGTTCTTTCATTTGGAACATATTCCTCTGATTCCTCATTTTTTTGACTCTATGTTGGTTTCTACACATCAGATGAAACAACCAACTCTCCCAGTCTTGAAGGAGTGGCCTCATTTAAGAGATAAGCCTTATCTCTCAACCCTGTCCTAGCTCTTGGTTGTCTCTCAAACCTTTGTGATTGTCCAGGCAGTCTATTTTATTTGTATTAGCTCCCAGTACTTAATGGTGTACCACTACCGGCCAGTGTCCCAAAGTGGGGTTCTTAGGAAGTACCGAGATTCAGGCTGAATGTAAGCCAGACTCTCAGGCAGCAGTTTTTAAAGTATGCAAGTATGTACAGTTCTGTGGACCACAAGTGTAAGCTCTGTTGTCCACCAGAGCCAGGTGACCTGGAAGTGTCCCCTGGGTGGCTGTCACAAAAATTGAGAGACTGGGGCTGTGTTTTAGTCTGCTACCTGTGCAGTGCCCTGAGGGTAAAAGCTTGTCAAGAACTGTTGCTCTGATTGTTACAATCTTATGGGACCAGGAAATGTAAGTCCCCTAGCCTCCGGTGCCAGGTGATCAAGGCATGTCCCCTGGGTGGCAGCGGCAAAAACCAGGGCACCAGACAAAACCAGGACATCAGATGGATGCATATAAAATCTCTCTTCTAGGGGATATTGGCACTCTGGAGCATGGCAGAGAAGGAGTGTAAAGATGGCAGCCATAAGGGAAAAAAAGAAACAAACATGGCACCTGACAGCTGAAGCAAGGCAGAAGGAGAGCATGAAGATGAGGTTATCATTCTCCATCCCTGATGAATATTCCAGCAGGCACCTAGATGTGTGTTAAATTAGATGCTTGCCCCTCAGGCTGACACTTTAATATGAGCAAATGAGCCTCTTTCACTTAAAGTCTGGGTGCAATCTTCAACCTCTGCGCTGGACCTTAGAGCAGGTAAGTCCAAGTGTGCAAGCCTTTTAAGAGCCATTCCTTAGTTCTCTACAGCCTTGTCGGTCTTATGGAGCTTCAGAGAGAAGCTCCAGTTTGAGTTCCTTCCCATTGTGAGTTGCTGTGCTGGAGGTAGGGTTTATGGTGAGACTGTGTCCCAGACTCTCCTACTCACTTTGATATGTTTTTAAATTTTTTTCTAATTTGCCCAATATGTAGGAGTTGCTCAGCCAGCCTTTAGAGTTGGTTCAGAAGAAACTGCTTCATATGTAACTATAGACTCAGTGTGTTCATGGGAGGAGGTGAGTTCAAGATCTTCATATGTCACCGTCTAAAACTGTAATCCTAAACAGAGATTCCACTTCTTGAATCCCCTGCAGTTGAGTGTATTAGTTTTGACCAAGGAGTGTCATCATATTTGTTGCCTCAGGGCTGATCATTTAATTGATAGTGCAAAACCCTCCAGAATTATCTTTCCCTCTAGCATGATGACCAACAATACACCAGGTTATGTCAGCACTTCATCCTTGGTTCTGGAATGAAGAGGACTGAAAATTGGCACCACAGGCCACCTATGATGGAGATATAGCCCGAGTAAGAGATAAACCTTTGTGGTTTTAAACTACTGAGATGTTAGGCTTGTTTTTATTTTTTTCCTGTTTAGCCTAGTCTGATTAATACAGAGTCCATCCTATTATATAATGGTCCTCTATTAATACAGAGTCCATCCTATTTTTCTTTGCCCAGGAAATTTCTCCTGGGCAAAGACTATGTCTTTCTCATTTATGTATCACCAGAGTTTGCATAGAGCCTGACATATGGGAGATATTCAATAATATTTTAATAACTGGAAAAAATACCTATTGAAGCTATATCATAACAGCATCAAAATGAAGTACAATACCTAAAATCTTAGGAAACAGAGTCTACAAACAGCATTGGAAAATTCCAGAATTCCAAGTCAAGTCAAAATGTTTAACTTAAAAACTTAATCAAAAGGGGATATTATATGGGTGCCTAAAATGAATGCCTACAAGTCACTAAATTACAACTATAGATAAACCTTGTACAACCTTCTACTAAGCAAAAACAATGGAAACTGTTGGCAATTGAAAGTCCTAGGGAATGTTACTTAAGTTATTTATAATGAAACTCTAGTCTCCAGAGAGTCTCACTTTAATATTGGTGGAATCATTATAATTCTGCATGCCTATAGCTGGTTCAAGAGCTCCTTGCTTCATCAAATACATAAGACTTTTTCCCTTGTTTTCATCTTAGTTCAAAAAGTTCTCCCCTGTGGATGGGTATAATGGATGGATCTTGAGGGATGGTTTGTTTCCCCCATGAAAGCTGCCAATTCCTCACAGAATACTTTGTGAAAAGTACTACCAGCCTTTTATCTGGCTTCTAACTGTAGAAATGCCTTGATTCGTATTGGTCGATCTAGTTCTTTGACCCTTGTAATTGTGTATGGAAAATTATACTCACATACAAACACACACACACACACTGTTTTGAATATGAATATTCACAGCATTTCTTCTAAGAGTATCAACTATGTAGTCATAATATTTGAAGAAACACATGATAGTCATGCCAATATTAGTCAAAACTTTCTGAGAAAATATTGTAGAAGATATATTCACATCATGATGATTATATGGCATCTAGAGTTTTTACACTTAGGAAACAATATATTTAATTAGAAACAGTATAAACTTTCGAATCAGACAGAACTGTGTTTGACCTTTGTCACTTAATAATTATGTAGTTTTAGGAAAGTTACTTAATCTATTTGAGCCTTTTTTTCCTCATCTGTACTAAAGAATAAGACTGACAATGTCAGTTATGGTAATTATGAGACATATTTTATTTAAATAATATAGCACAGTACCTGGCAAAAGTTGTCACTCAGCAAAAGAAAGGTATTGTTATTACCCATATTATTATTACTGCTATTTTGTATCTTTCATCCATTTTTGAATACTGTTGCAAATATTAAAATACTCAAGTGTATTAGTCAAGGTTCTCTAGAAATACAGAACTGATAGGATAGAGGTCAGACTTTTTTTCAATTCAGGACTTCAACCAGCTGGATGAGGCCCACCCACATTATGGAGGATAATCTGCTTTACTCAAGTCCACCAATTCAAATGTAAATCTCATCTAAAAACACCCTCCTAGAAACATCCCAAAAAATGTTTGACCAAATATCTGGGCACTGTGGCCCAGATAAGTGTACACATAAGATTAATCATCACACCAACTAATACCTTGCCCTTGACTTACTGACTTTCTGAACACACAATTTCTCTACTTTACTACCTTGTTATAAACAAGATCATCTGATGACTAAGCAAGAGTTACAACACTTCTTGAACTTCTTTCTAGTAGAACTTGAAAGAGATCCTCTCTCAATGTGACCATTCCTCTTGTAAAGCCTATAAAGAGGTAGCTGACATCTGCCTTTTGAACAGGGGTTAGTCTACCTTCATGGTTGGTTTATAGAGTCCTCACTGTGTGCTAGATAAAAAGAGAAAAAAAGGGAAACACCCTGGAGAATCAGGTATGCCTATTCCAAAGCAAAAGATATGTGAACTCATAGTAGGGTGAAGAAAAAGGAAACAGTCCATAAATTATCAGCGAGACTCAACGGGAATGGCATCCCACTTAATTATGCACAAGCACAGGATGGTGTCACTAATATCCCATCCTCCTCTTAGCAAATTCGACCGAGGAGGACTCTGGAGGAGCTGAGCACACTATGTAAGCATGCATCATGAGATGGAGTTGGTGTACACATGTGGGAGTAAGGCCAAGAGAATCAAGTATGGAAGACATGGGAGAAGGTTGTTAAGTTTATAAGGCCTTGTGAAACCTTGACAAGCTGGGTAGACTTAACACTGACTGCACAGGAACTACAAGTGGCCATGCTGGGTGAAATGGAGAGTTAAAAAATACCTGATCCATCCTGACAACGTCTCCATCTTTCTGTAACTTCAGTAACTTCCAGAAGGCTAAATCCTTAGTGAGAGGTTACCGTTACTGCTACCAAAAATACTTCTACCCATAGTGAGAGATTACAGTACTACTGAAAATACAGTTGACCCTCGAACAATGAGGGGGTTGTGGTGCCCACCCCTGTGCAGTCGAAAATCTGCACAGACACAGTTCCACATCCACAGATTCAACCCACCATGGATCATGTAGTATTACTGAAAACAATCTACATATAAGTGGACCTGTGCAGTTCAAACCCCTGTTGTTCAAGGGTCAACTGAACTTCTACCCTAGATTTTTTTAATCCACTGATATGAACACTTTTCTTTCATCTTATGATACCTTTGGTATCATATATAGTGATGAGATATAGTTTCACTGAATAGGGTCTCCTTAGACCATTACATAGGTGAAATGTGAATTTGTCTAAAAGTCACGGTTAACAGCTTTTATCATAAGCTTTATTCATAAGGGAATTCCCTTACCTCTCATATAAGAAATCTTCAAAGTCATAAGATGGAGGCAGAGAGTTCACATCTGTACTATATATGCAGGGGTGCTCTCAACAAGTTGATTCATTTCTGAAATTTAATCTCAAACAATGGTTGGCTGTCTGGCAGACATTTGCCTTCTGTAATCTCACAAATCGATCACATGTTGTAACTGAAGTTGGAGGTTGAAATTTCTAATCATGATACCTGATTTAAATTTATCTGTCAGCCAAAGTGTCTGTTGAGAATATTCAATTTTATTTCAAGATAGAATAAAAGCGTCTCAGTTATGAATCCTAGAAACAGGCTGAACAAATCAACTCTCCCCACAATTACTCAAACAGCCCTTTCAAGAATAGGGTATTTTAAAGTTGCAACAGAGCGATTGCATTCGATTATTTGCAAACATCCTTTGAAAATGAATTTACACTGCCTGGTATTACCTAGTCTGTCTCTCTCTCTCTCTCTCTCACTCCTAGTTTTCCTTTAACAGGCCTAGAAAGAGAATAGGAGATGCAAGGTAAAGGTAAAATATATTTGCCACCAGAAGAGAATAAGCAATAAAAGTTAAAGGTAAAATAGCCATCAGTAAGCAGAACCTCAGCAGAACAGCCCTTTATTGACTTTGGGCTAATCTCACCATAAATCATGGGAAGCCAACATTGCAATTTTTTAAAAAAATTAATTAATTAATTTATTTTTGGCTGCGTTGGGTCTTCGTTGCTGCGTGTGGGCTTTCTCTAGTTGTGGCGAGCTGGGGCTAATCTTTGTTGCCGTGCACGGGCTTCTCATTGCAGTGGTTTCTCTTTGTTGCAGAGCATGGGCCTTAGAGCGCGCGGGCTTCAGTATTTGTGGCTCGTGGTCTCTAGAGCACAGGCTCAGTAGTTGCGGCCCACAGGCTTAGTTGCTCTGCGGCATGTGGGATCTTCCCAGACCAGAGCTCGAACCCCTGTCCCCTGCATTGGCAGGTGGATTCTTAACCACTGCACCACCAGGGAAGTCCAACATTGCAATGTAATAGGAGCTAAACACAATAATACTGAACCACAGCAGCCAAAGGTACATTCAACAGCTAAATAGCTCTTGTCTGTAACAAGTTCGATATTAAACATTATATAAATGGAATTCCCTGGCTTAGTATAAACTATAAAGATTTTGGCTTCTCTGCTTTAATGTGGCAATTTGAATTTTATTATTAGATGACATTTCAACTGAATGGCTGATTTTGCTGTAAGTAATATATCTTACTTAAAGATTTTTAAAGTGTTCTATAAGCTTAAAGCATTAATAAATATGTGCCATGTTATAAGGTTCCAATATTCTTATTTGTGGGTGGTAATTTTAAATTATTTTCAGTTTAATTAGAGTTATTACTATGGTCCCATACACAAAATCCTTCTCCTTCCCCTCGCTCATATTTTATAACTAATAGAAAAATTTTAAGTGATTCAAAAGTCTAATCCAAAAAGTACTCATTCAGTGTTGTCTCTATGAATAGTTCATCAAGAGGGAAGTAGTCTAGTTGAGAAAGCATCTTAATGGATTTTCATTTTCTTACGGTAGTACAATGCCAGACGCAAAGGTGGAAAACAATTTTATTGAATCTTGACATTGCAGAACATAATATTTTCATTGTACTTAGTCACTATATACTAAGGAGACAAATTATTGAATAAATTGCCTTGAATGGCCTCAAAATCTGTCATCCATTTGTTTTAGGAGGGTTATAGGCCATGCAATATTAAACTGCCAATAGACTCCAGTGGCACCTGTACAAACCTCTGTCCTACCACTTCTGCACATGACAGTGATTTATTGACTTTCTCTCCAATTGATTGTGAATCCTTGCACAGCAAAGAGTCATGATGTTTTAAAAAAATTTGAATTCCAAAGCCTACCACAATATCAGGCACAGTGCCACATAGCAGACCTACAATTGATCTTTACAGAGTGAATGAACAAATGAATGGATAGGCATCCCTTGAACGCATTTTGTTAACTCTGCTAAAGGGATTCATATTCTTATTTTTAAAATGTTTCTAACACTCCATTCTATTTTAAATAGATGCATATTCTGCAGTTTACAATGTGTTACCAGTGACACCATCCAACTAGGAGGCAAGTATTAAGATTATGACAGTAAATAATATTCAGCTAACAGATCATGAATTTCCAGTATTTCTTGCAAATATCACATCCAGAAAGAAACTTAAAGTCCACATAATCTGTCTGTAGGTTCTATATCCTTGTTGTATCAACTGACAGTCCTGGCTCTCTGGAATTCTGTGTTCTCCCAGACTCTGGTCTCTTGGTTTTCCTATCTCTCTGTCCACACTTCATGTTGCTTAGCAAGTACCTTCTTCTACATTACCTGCTAAAATGTCTTTGATGCTCTTCCCTTTCAACACATTCCTTCTGGGAGAGCCTTTTAAATTAATTATTCCAACATCATCTAGGGGATGACTATTCTCAGACCTCTGTCTTGATTTCTAGGGCTATATATCAAACTATACACTTGATATCTCCACCTCATTGTATCTTTATCAATTAATATCACCAAATTGATTAAGCCAGAAATACGAGTATTTCTAGAATTTTCTTTCACTAACCTCTCATATTCAATTAGTTACCAAGCCCTATTGATTCTCCTTCCCACCCCTCGATACCCTCACTGTATCACTTTCCTATCTTAGTTCAAGCCTGTTATCTCATACTTTCCTCAATTCCCTACAATTGACACATTGCAGCCAAATAGACTTTGTAAAGTGTAAATCAGACCCTCCTCCTCTCCTATTTAAGGTTCTTCAGTGGTTCACCATTGCTTAGAGAATAACATCCAAATCTTTCAGCATGGCAGTTAAAAGGCCATCATGATTCCCCACCCAGGGGTTCCCCATCACCCCACTCCCCTCTCACACATGAAGTCACCCCATAAACTGATTTCAATTCCAGGAGTAAGACATGATCTTTTATACCTCAATGCCTTTGCATAAGCTGTTTTGTGTTTGTTGTGGTAAATTGAACTAGTCAACTCTGATTTTCTGCTCATCCTTTAAGTCACAAATTGATGATTTCCAGAAATGAGGAACTTACGATTTCCCAAGTTATCCCATTCAACATCATGTTGAGCTGACACCAAGAGAGTTATTCCTTGTCTTTAACTGTATTCTTTGTAGTCACACAGAACAAGTCTAATGTTTCTCTTTCACATGATATATCTTCAAATAATTTAAAACATGTTACTCCTAGTGCTTCCATTCTCTGAGGTAAATATCTACAAAACCTTTTATGTAAGCTTTTTCTCTCACCCACTGAAAGTTGGTGTCCAGAACTTTATTGGGTACCACAGTGAAGTCTAACCATTATAGAGTTAAGCTCAACTCTGCCCTTGTATTAAGCACACTGCACAACCAGCTGGCCATTATTCAGAGGTAGACTGCCCAGCAGGGAGCTGGGATTCATTCTCATCTTAGAGAGAGTTGGGAATTAGACCATAGCTGTCTCAGCACAAAGCATCTGGAATTCTGAGCTTGAGGGAAAATTTACCCCACTCTCCAAAGAGCATAAAACTGGATCTGAAATCATTGCTTAAGGGATTTCAAATCCATAGAAAATGTGTGAGGAGAAGGGAAAGAGCCACAGGAGAATGTATTCAGGGAAGATAATATTTTTTAATAGAATGGCTTTTACCCACCCCAGAAAAAGAAAAAGGCATAGAATCCCCGCTAGCTAGGGATACTTGAACTTCCTGTTCTATTCTCCCAGGGCTTATGAGGTACTATTTTTCTTTGATTAGGGCTCTCCAGATAACCAAAAACAGATGAGTGTTGCCTCTCGCAGGAATACTTACCTCTGAACAAATAGCAAGCTCCTCAATATTAAACATAAATCCCTGACAGAATTTTAGCCCTCAGATTACAGACAGGATATTGTTCAGGCAGGAGCCTAAAGATGTACTTCACAGTGCTAATGAGATTTTATGATGCCCAAACTAGATTCTATTTCAATGTACAAACATTCACAATTAATTATAAGATTATGAGTATAATATTCAGAGTAACACCTACAAATAAATACCTGGCTCAAGTACTGTAGAAGCATTTAAATCTTACAGGAACATCAAATCACTCATATGTTGCCCATTTCTCACTTTAATTGTAAAAATATAGGCCAAGTTTTGGAATATATTTCCTTATGATATATTTTTAAAAGTCTTTGCAATAATTTCCAATAACTCTCTAAAGAAATTACAAGGGAGATACTCCTGGATCTATTAAATTATTATTAATTAAGTAAGCAGCTCTTAAGTTTAAAATACTAGGTTTAAAATGTCACTTTTAGTAGTGCTACTTCCTGGACACCTAGCTTGGTGTTCTTTCTACCCTTGGACCCAAATCTAATTGAGAAAAAAAAAATTGTTTCTGTCCACATCTCTTTTTAAAACTTAATGTCATTATAGTAATTATATAGTTCCTTAAGTGCTTTTTTCAAATGTCCATATCATTTGAGATTTTAAATCTTTTCTGATATGAATTTCAATGTCTACATTTTTCTTACTGTAGTAAAAAATTTTCACCTATCTTAATAAATATCAAATTCAAGATGTTATACCATATTTAAATTTCTATTAAGTTAAATAACCTAGATTTAATGGATATTAATGTATAACATGAAACCTGTTCTCCCCACAGTTTTCTCCACCTCACCTAATGTCAACTTCCTCATTCTATTTGCTCAGGACAAAAATTTAGGTCTATAGTGATGTGACTCATAATACCTTTCTAATCCGAAATATGACCACTTACCTTGCTCACTCCCCGCAGCCACACTAGTCTCCTTGGAGACTTCAGTATGCAAACTCCCTTGGCTCAGCACTCTCCATTTCCCCTCCCTGCTTTACTTTTTCCCATGGCACCTACCACCATCTAACATATACTTTACTTTACTCATATATTTTAATTTTTGTCTCCCCCTGTCTGATAGGTAGAATTCTAAAGATATACCCTCAAGATTCCTGTCCCCTAGGTATTCAAATAAACACTAATCTTAGCACAGCTGTGAAGGGACAATGTCATTAAAGTTGCTAATCAGCTAATCTTAAAATAGGGTAATCATCCTGGACTATCTGGGCGGGACAAATGTAATCCTTTGAGCTTTTAAAAGCAGAAGAGTAAAGCGGAGGAGAAATGGCGGAAGGGGGACGTCGCAGAGATTCGAAGTGTAAGAAAGACTCAGTGTGCCCTGACTGGTTTGAAGATGAAGGAGGCAATATGATGGAGAAAGCAGATATTCTGATGGAGGTGAGAGAGGGTCTCAGATGACAGCTACTGGAGAGGTAGAAACCTCATTCCTACATTTAGAAGGAACCGAATTCTGTCAATAACCTGAATGGGCTTGGAAGCAGATTCTCCCTTAAAGCCTCCAGAAAAGAAACACAGCCCTGTTGTGAAAAGGTGAAGCATACCCGTTGATTTCAGCCTTGTGAAACTCAGAGCAGACAAATAGCCGAGCTATGCTGTGCCTGGAAGTCTGACCTACAAATAATTAATGGATGTTGTATCACGTCACTAAATTTGCTAAGGCAGCAATAGAAAACCAATACACCCTATTGGAATCTAGGCCTTATGAGGGCAGGGATCCTGTCTCTTTTTTTCCCCTGTGCTGTGCTCCAGAACCCAGAATAGCACCCAACAATAAAAGACAATAAACACTCGTTGAATGGAAGAATGTATCCAGTATACACATTTTCCCCATGAAATCTATATTTTACAAGATCTTATGAAATTTTTACCCCAAAATATTGACTAAAAATATTTAAAATGTAAAAGGTGAATTGATTTGAAAACTGTCTATTCAGTAGTTTGCATCTTTGCAAGTTAGCAGTGGCTACCACTTCCACGGAGCCAACGTGAGAAGCAGTCAAATACCGCTTCTAAAGCCGTGGTTTTCAAACTGCATGTTGTAACATATTAGTGGGTTATAAAATCAATTTATGGGGTTGAGGAAGGGAGGAAGAGAGGGAGGAATGAAGGAAGGAAGCAGGAAGAAAGGAAGGAAGGAAATAAAACCAAAAAATCAGAACTTTAATTTTAGCGTGGGGTGTATGAGTGTATGTGTATGTGTGTGGGCGTGTTGTGTACACGTTGGATCACAATGTAAGATGTATTTCTTACTGAGGTACCATCAAGATAATTTGAAAACCACAACCCTAAAAGTTGTCATGCTCTGTCCTGTGGACCAGGGTGCAATTTAGGGCCTGGTCAGAGGTGAGATGAAGACAAAAGAATGGGGAATGTGTCTGTTAGAAAGGGCTGGTCAAAAAAGGACCACACTACCCTAAGTCTATGTTAAATTTACAAGACAAGAAGAGAGCTTGTGATTGAATAATTCACAAATTGCACCCCCTTAAGGTGAGAAAATGAACTTTTCTCCTCTTGTGTTCTTCCTTTGCCTTGGACCTGGAGTAGCACCCCTGGACACCATTCAGACCCAGCAACTCAGAGTCACCAAGTCTTGGTGTAAAATCAGGCAGCATCTGGAAGGGGATGACTTGAGGCTTCACCAACAAAACACCCTAAGATGCTATTTCTTTTCTCCCTTAGAGGGAGAGGATGAAAAACCTAACACTCACCTCTCTTCTGAGATTAGCCAGTTATTAGTGTCATATAAATTTAGCTGGAAAGGAAATTAGAAATGTCCTTGGCACAAGGAATCAAAGAATAAATGTTGCTTAGAGGAACTTGAAATTGAATCTAGCTCAACATCCTCACTTTTTTTGCAGATGAGGAAGCTGAACTAGAGGCTTATGCTATCCCCATTATTATAACAATGTTACTCGACGTACATTTACCAGTGATTCCAATGTTTATTGTTAGTGGGCTGCATATGGATAACAAAAGAATAATGCAGTCGTCTACTATTCATTCCCCCACTCAAGGGCATACTCCTGGTGGGCAGGCATCATGCTATGTATATCTTTGTGCTCTAGTTAGTAACTACTGTGGTTGGGGAAATTAAACAAGATAATACCTGCGATGCACTTAGCAGAGTGCCCAGCGCACTTTAAGAGCTAAGTAAATGCTTTCATATTTGATTTTGTTGCTTTGATTATAATATGAGCATTCTTATTATAGAATATTTATGCACAGGAAATTTTTTAACATTTGTTGATTTTCATTGCATTATACAACAAAATAAAATCATGTTTTATGCCCTTAAAATCCATTTATGTTTGAAGGGACATTAAAAAACTACAGAGTTCTTATCTGCTTAACGCACTTTAGGTAAATGAGTAAAGATGAAAGAATTCCACTTAGTTAAAAATTACTCAGAAAATGTCTTCTTAAGCCTATGAGGATTCATGATTCATAAAGATAATATTTCTAATGAAAATATAAAAATCTTATATCAGGTTTAGTTCATTTTTCCTTAGGTAAGAATGGGAGTCCATACCAATGGCCAAGGGCTGTAAATCCTAAAATCAGAATGTGACTTCTTTTAGGAGATATTCCACAGAGAAAGAGTATCAAAACATTAAAAGAAATGAATCACAGTCTGTTTTTTCTGAGGATTCTAACAGTGTTATCACTTTTTTTTCTCAATTCTTACAAGCTCTACAGCACCTTTCCCCCCTGCTACTTTTCTATTATATAATCAGCATATAATTATGTGCTTTTTCACACTGGGAAGACTATTCTTTTATTAATGACTCTTTGAAAAGTTCTTTATTATTTATCTTTGAAAGTGAGTTTGAAATCAAAAGGCTTTCATGGCTTTTCCTTTTTTTCTTTTTAACTTAGGAGTTCTTTAAAGTAATACAGTAGATGGTTACAGATGTCATACGCAGTCATTAGTTTCCAGCTTTAAGGTGAGAAGTAGGGTTTGGGAAACAATGTAGCACCCTCCTTTCTCTGCAGACTAAATGTTTGGGGTCTTGAAGAGCATGTATGCAAATATTGCTCTTCTAACAAAGGCTGTCTATTCTTTGCCTTTTCCCCTTGTTAGGACAAATAGAAAATGGGTCATGACAATAAGCCTCCTGAATCCTCTCTACGGTATCTTCAATGAGGTCTTCCATTAACAGCTGTTCTCCAGGGCAAAGGAGATGATGGAAAAACAGAAAGGGCAATCCACTATATATAAGTTATATGAATTTATAAATAAAACAAACTAGAGGATCTAGATGTGGTCTTCCCTACTCACAAGTTCTCAGTCTTTCATCCATCTCGTTTAATTACATTATGAAGAATTTGTGAAGCAGAGACTCAATTTTACATTTGAACTATTGAGAATATGGCCCAACAGGGAGTGAAGCAACACTTCTAAAACAATTTATTATGAGAATTTAGATCACATGCTCCCGACCTTTTCATTTCAATGATCCAAAAAGCTAAAAATATTTTTAAAGGTCTACTTTATATGAACAGAATTATAGGAAACTTTCATCACTATTACTTAAGAATAAATTAAATGATCCAGTATAAACTACAGGTTAAGAGATTAGGTTCTGGAATGAAAATATATGGTTTGATCCCTAACTTCCCATTAATTAGCTATATGACCTTGGGAAGTCACTTAACATTTTAAAGCTTTGGTTTGCTCAGCTGTAAAAGGAGATAATAATATTACCTCTTTCACTGGGCTATTAAGAGGATTAAATGAGCTAATTCACATGAAGCACATTGTTCAGTATATGGCATATGTTTTAAGTATGTAATAAGTGTTAGCTTTCTCATACCCACTGATGTAATAAAAACATAGAATTTAGATGTAGAGAACTCACTATTTTTTTTAAAAAAAATTGTTTCAGAATCTTAAATCTCCAGGCATTTGCATGAGTGCTATTTTAAACTAAGGATTAATAGTGTTAGGAAAAAATTTTTCATGCTATAAATAGCTTATAAGGAAATTTTACATTGCCAGAATGGTTTTAACAAATCAATATGTATTATATCATGTGCTAACTGAATAATACAGTTATTCTAATTAACTGATCATGCACTCCACAGATTCTGGAAAAGAGTGTCAGCCTTTAACTGACGAGTTTAGAGTCATGAATCATCTGACAAAATATAAAGTTATTATTTATTAGAAACTTGGTTACTTTTCTGTATGTCTGAATAGTCAATGCACTAAAGATATTACTCAACATTATATATCTGATGGGATTTTAAAATAATCCTCTTGAATATGTCCACACAAGGTTTAAAAAAAAAACAACTGCTATTGTTAATCAATACCGTAAATTACAGTCTCTAGTTTTATGTTACGTTTTATTATATAAAGCAACCCCTTTTTATAAAACATTATTCTGTTCTAGCCCCCAGTTATCCAGTTCTAAACAGTAGTTAGCTTTCCCCTTAGGGCAAAAAGCAAAATAAGAAAAAACTTTCATTTGCTGATTCCACAAAGAATTTAAATTCTGCCAGTCCAGAATATCCATGGACGTAATTAGAAAATGAAAGAATAAAGCTATTTTTCACTTCTCTCCTATCCCCCAGAAATCAGTCATTGCAAGCTGAGATACCTCACTGCCTGAAGAGCATTCCTTTTATATTGACCCTGAGATGTGAAAACTCCTCTCGATAACTCATTACAATGATTACAAACTTAACCATTAGAAAACTATTTATTGATCCAGAAATCGGGAGGTCAAAATAATTACTCTCATAAAAATGAAAGAATATTAACTGGGAAATGTTTGTTGAGTCATATACAAATTCTCTTTTTTTCAGAATTTATTCAGATTACTATCCATCAGAAGAATGAGGGATTGGGGTCACCTTCCCAGCATTTAACACGCATCCTTGGGGCGGGGGTGTTCACATTTTTGTCAGTATCTCATGAAGGAACAAAGAGTATTTAATTATTAGGTAATATGACAGTTGATGGCAATCTACAGAAGATGTTATTCTGGGTAAAATAAAAATGTGCTATGAAAAAATGAAGCAGGGAGAAAATGGGAAAAAAACGGACTATGGAAAACTATTACCTCTCATCCTACAACCACCACTTAAAGATGTCACCGCACATGCTCCGTGCTCTATTAATTGAGAGACCTTTTGCTTTCACAGGCTGGCTGTCCACTTACCCTAGTTGTTTTCACTTTATTCCCAGAGGAACAGCTCCATCCTTTCCGATCTGGAAGAACTCTACATTCCTCTCCCTCAAGACATGGTTGCATATGGCACCACCATTTCTGTTCCACTATTGAAGCTACAGGAGATAGAAAAATCAATTTAATATTTTCTATTTGGGCTTGTTAATTCTTTGGGTGCACATTTAAAGAGGAACAAAAGCCACATATTTTTCCCACCACTGGGCTGATGGGGTTTTGAAGGATGCTTTATTTATTTATTTATTTTTTTGGTCCAAAGGGAATAAACCTTTCTAGATTTTTTGACTAAAAATATTTCTAAAATTTTTATTTTACTGTGGTAAGAATACTTAAAATTTTAAGACGGTAGATCTCATGTTAAGTGTATAATACAGTATTGTTAATGTTAGGCACATTTTTAAAGGATATTTCATGCAAACATATAGGCTTCATGGACATTAACATATTGGAAAGAAACTACGTGGATACATGAATGCGTTGATTTACATAAACATATAAGAAAGTGAGTCCATGACCAGAGTCAATATTTTAGAATCAATGTAATATTTCCCACAAGTAGGCTAAAATCAGGAAGGCATTCAAATTAACACAATCTTTTTTTACTGTGGGCAGTAACTATCATCACAAGGAGTGCACCATGAAAATATGTGCACTTAACACATTATTATTTATGATAACATCAATTATATAGACCCACATAAATATTTATATCCTATTGTAATTAGGTGAATCCTCCAAGAAAGAAATTAATATTTTGATAAATCTCTATAAAAATGTTTCATGTGAATTCTATCCACAGCTAAACATTCACTCATCTGTGCGGTGTTTATTTTTTCATTGTTAAGAACCAACCATGTGTTTAGGTACCCACACTATTTAATCATCTATTTTCATTTTTCCTTTGCCAAATAATTTATATACACACACACACACACACACACACACACTCGCCCTCCACTGGCAAATCAATATTTCATGGTATCAAAGTAAGAGGCACATGGACTTATTGGAACCTCATTATAATGCCTTTTGCTACAAAACCGCATAAGATCTTAGACCATCTTCCAATAGATTTTAGATTTCAAAATGCTCTTCAAGTGACCTTGTACCAACCACATGGTTGACGGTGCGGTCCCCCAGGATTAACCCCAGTCATCGGCATCACAGTGGGATTCCAGTTCTAAGCAGTCCTCGTCTACCCTACCACAAAGAGCAATGGAAGAAGCCTCACCGTCCACACAAGATGGAGCAGCTCGTGTGGTACCTGCCACCTGCCCAGGGAAGCAGGAGCACTTGACCGTTTGTGACCGTTCTTCTATCTTGTTCTTATTACAGCATCTGTGGAGTGCCACCACCTCGCAAGTGCCCGTTTTAACATGGTGAGCTGCACAAACAAAAACAAAAGTTGAGATAACATTGAGAAAGCTTTGGATACTCCCCCCCCTCTTTTTAATTAGAAGCACATTAAATATAGCTCTCTAAAGGATCCACCATGCATGAAACTAGAAATACAATGACGCTGACTCCATAATGCAGATTTGATCTCTTTGCTAAATGTGGTAGGACCATTTCTGTCAGTAAATGCCTGGTGAAGCAGGAACAATTAGTGACTAGATTAGAATGCGCTGTTAGAGCAGTCTGAAATATAGAGGCAATGTGTGGTATCATCAAAAACATATTTATTTGCATATGACTTTTTTTTTACACCTTTTTGTTCAACATGTTGATCAAAGTAAGGGAACCCCCTGGACAAGGTGCCCTGTACTAGGGCTGAGACAAACCTTATTCTCAAAGTAGGTGGGTAGATAAAGGTTATATTCTTCATCTAGGGGTGAGTGTAAGGGCCAGGAAGGGAAATTCTTTTCAGAAATCAGGGAGGCAGAGGGTGGGAACCCACTTCCTCAGGATTCTTCTGTTCAATTTCCCTGGAAATGAACTAACTGGGTGATTTTTGAAATTGCTGCCATTTTCCTGAACGTTCCATCCAGTCTCAGGGATGGCTGCGGCGTGAAGCCAACAGTATTTCCCACACCTCCTGGGGGGGCTGGCCCCACCCCTCGGCCAAGGCAAGGGCTCCAGGAGCTCCCCTGCCCCCCACCTTGCACCCTGGTTCTAAGTTTACAAAGTGTTTTCCTCGTTCCTTTAAGTCCTCTTCCCTGCCTCTGACATTCCCTCCCTCCCTCCCACCCGCAGGGCTGAGATCAGAGGGTGGTGATGGTAAAGGGACCCGACAATGACGTGACCCTCCTGTCTCAGGTCAGGGGAGAGAGCTCGGTGGCCTCCCCTCGCCCTCATGTTTACATTTGCAATCTGAAGCACCTTAAGTTACGTGGGGTTTTTTGTTTTTTTGGGGTTTTTTTTTGGTTTGTCTGTTCCTGTAACTTATTCTCCAACTACTGCTTCCAACTGAAATAAGACTATTAAATGCCTGTTCAGGAGGGAAAAAAAAAAATCATTCCTTTCAATTTTACCTGAGGGAACTGCCACCAAATGACAACCACCACAGCCAGAACCTGGATGGATTTGTATCTAGCCTGGAAAAACCCAGTCCACGAAGCTCTGAGGCTCCATTACCCATTTTCTTAACCTCACAGTAAGGCTACTGAACTGTTTGGGTGATTGAAAGTTTTGGACCTCACTTATCACATTAGGATAGGGTTCGAGTTTGCCTTCATTGTTTTTTTTACCCAGCATTTCTTCTTCAAAGTATTAACCCTACTGTGAAATGATAAAGCAAAATTTCCATCTGCTAAAAATAAAACCAGCTTAAAATCAAACATTTGTTGAAATGTTATGCTTTCAGAATTTAAGAACATGTGATTGATATAAAAACAATTTAAATAGAAAAGTAGGACATAAGAAGTTGTTTAATGTTATGAACATACTGAGGTAATTTTGTAAATGAGAGGAGTACATCATGCATTCATATCAATCTTCCCCTCAGAGATGAGGAACCACCAGGCAGTAACTCAGGTTAGATTGCTTGGATTTTTCTTCTAAGAGAGACCAAATCACATGGATTGTCCACCTCATCCCCCATGTGAAACCAAGAAACTTGGGTGTAACATACAGCTTTGACACATAATCCTTAAAAGAATGTTAAGAAGCAGATACCATTTCCAATGTCACAAAGATTTTTCTGTCATGGTAGATACAAATGGGGATTTTTCCATGTGTGATTCAAACACAAGGCTATCCAACAAAAGCTAAAAACTTGAAAGCTGGATTTCTGTTCCTTGTGCTCTAGAAAATATTTTCTTAGCTAAGGATGATTCAGTTTGTTTTAATTTACTGAATGTTTTATGTAATATTATACGAGTCAAAATACTGCTTTCTACACTGAACCTCACCTAGCACATTTTAATTGAGTCGATACCACATATCAGGCATGGTTCTGAGTAATGGGGATGCAACAATGTATAAGATGGACATAGACCTGCCCTCAAAGAGCTCATATTCCTGTGGAGAAAACAAATAATAATTAGGTACTAATGGTTAAGTAAGACAATATTAGATTTTCTAGCTCCTTGAAAGAAATGCAGTAGGGTAATGTGATTGAGAGTAATCAAGCAGGGAGGGAAGGCAGATTTCTGTGAGTCTCAGGGAAAACCTCCCTGAGGAGGTAACCTGAATAATGGCCTGAATGATGAGAAGGAAGCCGCCATGTTGAAGAGCTAAGAAAGGAGGAACTTTCCAAAGAGAAGGAGCAGCAAATGACAAGGTTCTGAAATGGGGAAACGTGTGGTGTGTTCCCAGGACAGCAAGAGGGCCAGTGTAGCTGTACTGTGGCTGAACGACTGAGAGGCTGAGGACAATGTGTCAGAGACATAGGAAGATGGTGTAGGGGCGGGGGTGCCGTGGTAAAGAGCTTGGATTTTATTCTCGTTGCAAGGGAAAGCCTTTGGGTGGAAATGCTGTCATCTCATTAATGCTTTAGAAGTCTGCTCAAGCTGCTCTTTAGAGAGTGGACTGAAGAAAGCAAGAGTGAAAGCAGGGAGACCAGTCATGAAGGGGTTGCAGGAGTTCAGGAGGTGAAGGATGGGACACAGACTAGACTAAGGGTTGGGAAGAAGAACCAGATGAGGGATATTTCAGAGTAGAGTTGGTTTGACTTGCTAATGGATTGAGTATGAGCTGTGAGGGGAAGAGGAATTAAGGATTACTCCTAAGCTTGTCCTGAGGAATTAGAATTTGGTGGTTCTCTGGAAGATAGAGGAGGCCTGGGAAAGGGGAGTTTGGCAAAAGTTGGGTTGGGTCGGAATTACTGTAGCTCTGTTTTGTCTGTGTTAAGTCTGAGATTCTTATAATACACAGGAGTAGAGATGTAAATCAGGCAGCAACATTTATGAAATGGAGCTTAGGGAAGAGATCTAGACTGCAGATACACACTTAAGAGATCTAGGTTGATAGGTGATATTTAAAGCCATAGACTGGACTAAATTACCATAGAAAGGCTACCGCTACTGATAGAGGAGTAGGGAAAGAATAGTCCAGAACCTAAATCTGGAAGAGGGGAGACAGTAGAAAAAACTGATAAGGAGCAGAACATGAGGTAAGAGAAAAAGAACATGAGATAAAGGCATGGAAAACCAAAGAATAAAATGTTTCAAGAAAGAGGGACTGGTCAGTTATGTCAAATGTTGCTGAAAGGTTTAATAAATGAAGTGAAATAATTGTCTACTAAAAAAATAATATGATGTAGCAGTTAAAACAGAGCCTCCAAAACCAGAGTAGCTAGGTTCAAATCTAAGCTTCTTCAAACAGCACTGTAACCTTGGGCACATCATCAAATATCTCTGATTAGTATTTTTTCATATCTAAAAGAGGGATATTAATAGCACCATCTTCATATGGTTGATTTGGGGATTAAATGAGTTAATATGTATAAAGTATTTAGAACACTCCCTGCCTCATAGCAGGTACTCTGTGTTAGCTATTATTAGCACTTGATCTAGATAAAAATCATTTTAATGGCATGATGAAGATAAAAGCATGATTATAGTAAGTTTATTAGAGAATGAGATGCAAAACTGCAGATAATTATAAAAATTTCTTTCAAGGATTTTTTCTGTGAAGGGAAGAAGGAGATGAAGTAATAGTTGGAATGAAGCAAAGGGTCAAGGAAATTTTTTTAATGGATGCCATAAAAGCATGCTTGCTTGCTGGAACAATCTGAGAAAAAGAAAATGACAATATAGGAGAGAAAATGGATAATTGAACAAAGAATGTTCTTGAAGGGAAATAAGGAATTGAGACTGAGGCCACCTGGGGGGTTGGCATTAGATTCATGTGGGGACATTTAATCCTAAGAGTGAAGGTGAGATATGTGAATACAGAGTCAGGTAGGTGTGAGAGGATTAGGTGGTGAGAAGATGAAGTTTCATATCTGATTTCATCTCATTTTGCTATGAACTATGAGAGATGTTTGAGAAGAAAAAATGAATATGAAATATATATTTCAAAGAGGAAGAATAAATTTACTGGGAAAGAGTAGTAGGACTGCCCGGCAGGGAGTTGGCTGATGCACCCAGTAAACTGTAGAGGACACAGTGGAATGAATGAAGGGGTGGGATTACACAACAAAATGGAAATAAACGTCTGTGTGATGATAGATAATTTGGGATGCTTGGAGCTCTGATAGCAATTTAGGGAAACAGAGATGTAAGTCATGATGAGATGTGTCCTGCAGGTCTTTGAATGGAAGCCAGTTTAGAGACAAGAGATTATTAGGGTTTCTTCAGAGAGTGATGTTAGTAGGCAGAGGACCGAGCTGAGAGCTTCAGGAAGAGCTGGATGGTGGCTGGGCTCTCTTTTCCACAGAACCGCAGCGGCCAGGAGCACACAGCGAGGTTCCACTAGTCTCTATCCTGAGAAAAGAGGCAGGCACCATTTCAGCACCATCCACCAGGGCCATTTTATCATCTTTGTTACAAGGAAATTTTTATCATATGTTGGAAAGGAATTGACAGGTGAAAAATTTGCACCTGGTTTTCCCTTCCCAATGCTAATGTCAAAATTCATTTCTACTTTTCCTGACAAGAAAAACTGTCCTTCTCCACCCCATTAATTAAATCTATATGTGGTGATGTGACTTGCTTTGGCCAATGAAATGAAAGGTAAACTTACGAGCAAAAGCAAAGGATATCAGTCTGTGTGGACATTTTAATAGCTAGTGTCATTCACCAGATTTCTCCCACCAGCAAGAGCAACCAATTACATTCTTGATAGTGGAGACTATGTCAGCCTGAGTCCCCAAGTAAAGAGACATGAAACAGAGTCCCTGCCAACCATATGGACATATGAGTGAGAAATAAACCTTAAAGTGTTATAAGCCTCTAAAATTTGGCGGTTGTTTGTTACTGTCACAAAACTTAGCCTACCCTGACTACACAGTAGTACTTTCCATTGCTTCCTAGGTTGTGCAGTAGGATATATATTGTCAAATGTGTTAGTTGAAGGATAAGTCAGTGAAACATGATATCTCAAAACCTGGATCATTCTAGCTTATTGAGTCAATGCAGAACGAACAGAAACAAGAAAATGTTGTTCAGATATTTATATAATTCAAAGGGTTGTAAAGAGTCATTTTACAATTGGATAATTATGTTGGCTAAGTTCAGTATGTCAGAGCTCTGGTGAAGAAAGTGTGTTTATTTCTTCTTTGAGAAGAAAGGAGGTAAAATGATGCCCATATGGTATAATGAAGAGAAGGATAAGGTAGGAGCTGCACTGGGAAGAAGAGAGGCATGTCCTCCCCCTTCAGAGAATATGGGACTAAATGTTAAGGAATTAATAATAAAGGTGATGCAGAAGAGCAAGCCTCACAGACCCAAGGCCTTTCTGCCCTGACCTTTCTCTTCATTGCCTGTGAATAAAATGCACAGACACACAGGTTGAGTTTCCTTGTGAGAAATAGGATTTTGTGAAAAATCTCTATCAGACTTTGTCCTTCTTATTAAAATTGAAGTTGTAAAGCTTTCTGGGGGGGAATGAGAAGGGGATGATTAACCTTGTTAAAACAGAATAGATGATAGGTAGGTAGGTAGGTGGATATGGGTGGATTGAAGGATGGATAATCTTTCACTCAAAGAGTTTTAAGGCATGGGTAGGGAGAATATTGACTGTTCAATATTTTTATATATGCCAGTATATATGGTAAGTAAAATGAGCTATCTCAAAATAGCGATGTGAATCTTCTAGCAAAATTTAGTTCACCTAAGCATGGCATACATATACACACACATAGTTTTCTTATTTGTCTGCTATATATCTTAACTTCTCATGTCAAATTCTTGTAGACAAAGGCTAATTTTTCATGTAAACTGCTAGTATGTGGCATGTGTTTAATAAATGGTAAACAAGCAAGTTAAGAAGGTAAAACTAATTCCTGTGGTTTTCCTTTAAAAGGTTAATGAGACTAAAAAATTCAAGCAGTTACTAGAATTCTCTACACGGAGTCAGACAGAGCTCATGATAAACTAATCTAATTAAATATTAGGGCTTTCCAAATTAACAAAATAGACTTCACAGACAATCATCGTCATACTAAAATGATGTAAGACCCCCTGGAGAAGATTTAAATGAA
Source organism: Eschrichtius robustus (assembly GCF_028021215.1). NCBI lineage: Eukaryota > Metazoa > Chordata > Mammalia > Artiodactyla > Eschrichtiidae > Eschrichtius > Eschrichtius robustus. The sequence continues at coordinate 51,361,023 of NC_090836.1, forward strand.
AAAAGAACAAACAATTTTCTTCATGTCACAATCCCCAAGTCACAAAAGACAAAACAAAACCACAAAAAGCCCCACACCTTTCTGCTATTTTCTCCTCCCTGAATGTGATGCATTAATACAAAATGTTGCCTCCTACATTTTTGTGAAATGACACTAGAGGCACATAGGTTTAATTCTTATGAAAACAGGATTACCAAGTCTTGCCCAGCTCTAATTGTTGCCTTTCAAGGTTATTACCTTCATATATCATTTCAACAATAGGATACGGCCCTACTGGTTCCCCAGAAACATGGCCTTAAGAGACTGCCTCTTAAATCATATCTTAAGATTCCTAAATGTTTTTGCAAAGCTATTATGACTGGAATACTCTGGAATGAAGTCTTATAAGGCATTTTAGCAAAATCTTTGTTTCTAACTATTTTTTACCTCTCTATAGGAAAAAAAAATCTGAATAGCATTTGGTTTATATGTGTGCATAAATTTTAAAAAATTATATATATATATATATATACACATACCTATATAGACACATTTAATTATATATAATTATATACACATATATGTTTATATATATATTAATATGGTCACATTTTAGTCATTACCTGTGAACCAACTATATACATAAATATGAAAAATGGGTTCACAGAATAGTATTTAGGCAAATCATTTACCTTGAGTAGTGGTTGCTGGCCTTTAGTCAATAAGAGCACAAAGCTATGCATATCACATTCTAAATGTAAGAATATTCCATTCACTCTGGAAACAATTTAAGGAATAGTGGTATTTGCTAAGTAACATCCATAGAATATTCACTGTATGCTATGCACTATTCCATTTTATCATCACAACAACCATTAAAGAGGAAACTATAATTATCCCCAATTTACAGATGAAGAAACTGAGCCAGAGAAATGGTAAGTAACTTGCCCAAAGTAAAATAGTAATAGACAAAACCAGAGGTGAGAATTCGGCAGTTTGTTTTCAGAAACCATGATCTTCAACACTATCATATAACACCTTTTCTACAAAGCTCCACGCACATGCAGTAGACTATAGTTCCAGATGATGTGAAGGAAAGCAAGAAGTGTATCACTGTTCCTACATGTGACGCTTGGTAGCCTAGAAAGGACATAGGCTCTGGAACTGAAATATCTCAGTGCAAGTCTACCCTAACCTATACTATACTTGAGTAAATGCTTAAGCCCATTCACCTTTCAAAGAACTGGTTTGTTCATCTCTAAGATAGTTCCATAAAGTCCTTATAAAGACCAAATGAGATAATGTATGTGAAACTGCTTTTAAATTGTATAGCATTACTTAAATGTTATTTTAATTTTAACTATTAATGTAATTAATGAATACCAAAATGATACAACATATACATTTAAAAGATATAGCTGTTAGAGAAAGATCTATATTCTATAAAAGTTCTAATTTAATATTTTAAAAAATCTATGTGTATATATATATATGTATACACACATAATTGTGTTGACATGAGATGCATGTAAAAAAAATTAATCTGACACAAGCTACAGAAGAGAGTAAATTTAGCGTCAAGTTGTGAATTTATTCCTACTTGGTTTCCTCTCCATTAGATTTCAGTTCTTATTTGTATCCTGATTTGTCTCATTGACTCTGAAATTTTGTTTGTCTCCATACACTCCTATTTAATAGTTTTACCCAGCTTGACTAGCTCCCCAGAGAGTCTGCATTACACCTTCTAAGCAGAAATAAAGCATCACCTACATGCACCAATAGGCATCTGAATTGCAAGCTAGTTAGTGGATTTAGGTTGCTGTAAATCACTTTGAATGGAAAAAATGTGCTGAAACAAAAACTTTCTGAGACAGCTAATTTCTCACTTTAATTCATTAGACTGAAAAAATAGGGCACATTTTTAGACTTTCATGCTGAAGCAATCTAATTAAAAGAAATGGTCATTTAAAAAGTTCAATGAAATTTCAAAAGTTCACATAATTTATGAAGTCAGGATGATTGGGGAGGAAATAAGCAAATGTCAATGACATTTTTACAGAGCTTGTTTTCTAAAACTGCTCTAGTTTCATATGGAAAAAATAAAATTATTGGGGAAAAACAGATTGCCACAAACGATAATAATCCTAATAACAGTACGGTCTCCGTTAACAAAAGCAAACTCTCAACCAGAGGATGTCCCACAGTCTATTTTAAGAGAAAGAGGCAGAACAGAAGAAGATTCATTCTTGGGGGAATTTTAGATTCACTGCCCCTCAGCTCAATCATGAACATCTTCTATATCCACGTTTTAAATGAGAAGTGATGTTGAGGAAGGCAAACCTCAAAGAATATTGGTCTCTTTATAAACTGTCCAACAACTTCTGCTGGTAAGGTCTGCTCTGAAAACGAGGAACTGGACCAATCAAATCCATTTCTCTAGAAATTTGAACTAAAAGTCACAGAATTGCCCCATGGAAACGGGCACTTGAGTCCAAAGGTTATTTGGCATCAGGAGTCAGGTAACCTGTGGAGAGCTTTGTGCGAGCCTCACGGTGTTGAGAGATGGGGACACACAGGAGTGGGAAACAAGCACAGGTGCAAAGGTAAGAGATAAAGAAGTAGGTAGTTCCACCACCTGCCTTGGTGTCTGCCTTTCCTGAGGTCTTCCTGAACTTTTTCCTCAATTCCTGAAATATTTTATAGAATAGGTTTCAGTGAGCCCCTTTTTTCCTGACGTAATTTGATGATATCTCTGTTCTTTGAACCAAAAATAATATACTGACTAGGATATTTCCTTTTTTTAGATAAAGTTAAAATTAACAAAAGCTAATTATCAATCAGAAATATTGTACAGCACAGGGAACTATATTCAATATCCTGGAATAAACCATAATGAAAAGGATATGAAAAAGAACACATATATATATGTGTATGTATGTATATATATATATATATGTGTGTGTGTGTGTGTGTGTGTGTGTGTGTATTAATATATATATATATACACATCTGAGTCACTTTGCTGTATGCCAGAAACTCACACAACACTATAAATCAACTAGACTTCAATTTTAAAAAAAGAAGTATTTTCGGGCTTCCCTGGTGGTGCAGTGGTTGAGAATCCGCCTGCCAATGCAGGGAACACGGGTTTGAGCCCTGGTCTGGGAGGATCCCACATGCTGCGGAGCAACTGGGCCCGTGAGCCACAACTACTGAGCCTGCGCGTCTGGAGCCTGTGCTCCGCAACAAGAGAGGCCGCGATAGTGAGAGGCCCGCGCACCGCGATGAAGAGTGGCCCCCGCTCTCCGCAACTAGAGAAAGCCCTCGCACAGAAACCAAGACCCAACACAGCCAAAAATAAATAAATAAATAAATAAATTTATTAAAAAAAAAAAAAAAAAAAAAGAAGTATTTTCTACCCCCACTTTTAAGAGCAAAAGACAAGTTTCCACCTTCAAAGTAGGATCCAGGAAATTCACCATTCAACAGTCTCCCTTCGTATATTTACCTCATAGTGAAAATTGACATTTCAAAAGATAACCAACTCCAATTACTACGAGGAGAAAATGATCCATAATATTCTTTTAAATGTTTCTAAAGGCAAACGTTTAAAAGTAGATTTCCTGCTTAATCCCAAATTATACCCCCAAAATGTGAAGAATCAGAACATCCCCAATTCCTAAACATTATGAGAGTCACACTGTTCTTTTATGACTAATAATATTCCTGTAAGTGCTGCTAGGAAGGAGGGCAGGCAGCCCAAGCGCTTCTTCAGGAAAATGATAGAGTGAGTAGCAAGCGCAGTGAAAAGAAAGATGGGATTTTGCCCCTGAAGAGTGAAACGTTGAGTAAGTCCCCGAGTCTCTATCCTCATCTGCAAAATGAGGAAATCAGACTAGTTTTAGAGAGAATTTAAAGGTTCCTTCCATTTCTAAAGTGTTATGAGTTTATGAAATGATTAAGTTTCATTACAATGGGTACAATATATGAGACCTATCAGAAAATGAAAGTCGAAGTAAAATGTATTTTTTAAATTGCTTCGAACTGACAAATTAACCTCACTAAGTCACTGAACTTAATGAGAAACTGAGAAGAGAGTTTATGAAATTTATATTTTGGATTTATTTCTTACCTGTATGAAGCCACAAATCTTAACTACACAGTGTAATATTCACTATAAAGTCAACCTGTATCCGCACGTTGCTTTATGTACAAAATAGTTTGATTACTGTTGATTCCATGAGAGCAATCAAGTCCAAAAGGTAATATGTAACACGGTGGTTTGGGTGAGGAGTCTGAAGTCAGATGGTCCAGGTTCAAGTCCCACCTTTAAAAGAGAGTATCTACCTATTCACCAAGCCTCCTTTTTCTTTCCTCCTGGGCACACAACTAGACTACATTTTCCAGTCTCCCTTGCATGTAACACATGGAAGAGGGGCAGAAATGAGTTATACTTCTTCAAGACCAGGCCTACAAAAAACCTCCCACTCTATCAGCCACTCTCTCTCTTCCCCTTTCAGATAGATGTCGGTGCCAAAGGTGATCCTGAAGAGTCACCATCAGCCTGGACCCCTGAATGACTGTGTAGAGGAGAGATCTACCTCCTGTTACTAACTGGATTCACATGCACGAGGAATAAACTTAGGCTATGTTAAACCAATAAGATTGAGTGTTATACCTGTTACAATAGCCAGTATTAATTAACATGCAATAATATTCCTAGTAATGGACCTAGGAAGGAGTTGGGTACAATCCAAGTGCTTCGTGAGAAAAATTGCACAGAGAATAAAAAAGCAGTACTATAGTCTGAATGTTTGTGTCCTCCCAAAATTCATATGTTGAAAACCTAATACCCAAGGTGATAGTATTAAGAGGTAGGAACTTTGGGACCTTTGGAAGGTGATTAGATTTGGTGCTCTTATAAAACAGAGCCCTGAGAGCTAATTTACCCTTTCTGTAATGTGAGGATACAACATGAAGTCTGAAACCCAGAAGGGGGCCCTCACTCTACTGTGCTGCGACCCTGATCTCAGACTTCCACCCTCCAGGACTGTGAGAAATAAATTTCTGTTGTTTATAGGCCACCCACTCTTTGGTATTTTGTTATAGCAGCCCACGTGGCCTAAGACACGCAGAAGATAAAAGATGTGATTTGAAAAAATTAAGCCTCAGCTCCTCATCTGTAAAATGGGAATTGCATTATCATCTACCATAAAGGGTTATAATGAGGATCAACTGAGTCAACATTCATAACGATATATGATAAAGGATAAATGTTAGCTATAATTATTATGGAGGCCTTAAATCCTTGAATCTATTTATATACAATGTGAATATCTAAAAGAGAATCAATTGAATTTTAGAGACTTCAAGTCTAATAAAGTCCTACTTTGCCATTTTACAAAAAAGAAATTGATGGTTAGAAAACATAATCCTAATTCAAGATCATAGATTAGTACTCAGCTCTCTTAATTTTAGTTCAATGTCACTTCTGTTACCAACACCCCACAACTCTTTGCTCACCAAATTCCTCTCATTTTGCCTCTTTTACACCTTAATTTCTCTCCCTCCTCTACGACCTCACGTCTACTGTCCTAGTCTAGGCATCCTTAGCATCTTTTCCTTGAAGAATCATGAGGGTCCCTATTTGCTAGATCGTTCCCTTACACACATAAACACACACATTCTACCATAGTAGGTCTTTCTAAAATAAAGCCTAGGGTATAAAAGTATCCTTGGCTCGCTGTTTTTCATAGGATAAATTCAAAACTCTTGGGCATAGCACACGTATCCTTACATCAGGCCAACTCTGATTTCTCCAGCCTCACTTTCCTGGGCACTTCTGCTGCAACCTATGCGGAAGTTATATAAACTATTTTTATAATTTTATTATATCATTGCTCAGCACCTTCCACACTTTCTTGAGTGCTAGCCCCACTTTTTACTCCACGGGAACACCTACCCCATCTTTAAAGTTCAGAACACTGTAACACCTACTCAATGAAGATTTAATCAACCCTTCAGGTAGACTGTACTGCTCTGTCCTCTAACATTTTCTTACTTATTTTGCCACACTTGTGACAGTTTTCTATATTTACTTTTTATATCTCTCTTTCCCTCTACTAAATTGTGAGGCCCAAACTCATGATTATTCATCTCCGAATCCCCAGCTTGAGGCACAGTTTGAGATCCATAATAGAAAAATCAATATGCTTGATGAATAAATGAATACATAAATGGTTTACTACAAGAGTTCTCAAGAGAGAAAAAACAGTAAATTTAATCATTTTTTCAAGTCTAGGCTTAGATAAACTTATTAGAATTGTAAAAACATTTGACCTTGCTATTTTGTGGATATGTGTTTAATTTGCTCTGTTGGAGAACCAAGTAGAGTTTCAAGAAGAGAGATACACTCAGTGAGCCCTGGATTGGGAGGTCAGAAGCCCTAAATTCTATTTTCAGAACTACCACAAATTGACTATTTAATTTTGGGTAATTCAGTTAACTATCTCTCTAAATCACAATTTATCATCCATAAAATAAGGAAGTTGGCCATATATGATAGGAGAACATTTAATACCATGTATTAAAGAAAAAAATGTAACATCAGCTAAAAGTATTTCAACCAGTAGCATTTGTACATAATAGAAGAAACTTCCAACATAATCAGTGAAAGCCTGTTCATCAGAGAGGCAGTGGGATATTGTACTCTGACCCTGGAGACCTTGACTTCGGTCCCAAATTGGTCAGGACAACTCTTTGAAAAATCACTTTACTTATTTGGACTTCAGTTTCCTAACTACAAAATTAGAAGGATCTCTAAGTTTCTTTTCCACTCTGAAAATATATTATAAGCCACATACAAATCTAGATAGATAGAGGCACTGAAGTAATTTAATTTAAAAAAATGATTATCTACTGAGAGAAGGATGAACTTCTATTTCCTGCATCTAATTTTGCAGATTCATAATTCCATACCCTTCAATATACTAAGAGGTTTTCTACATCGGAGGTATTTTTTGAAGCCAGCAAGATATCTATAAACAGAAGAAATTGGTATTATTCAAGAATAAACAAAATCTTTGCCTTCCAACCAAATCTTCTCTCACACATGGAAGGTTTGCTTTGTTCCCAGTGATTGACATAAAAAGCAAATTTAGGTTATCTTTCCTCAACACTTCAGTAATTTCAGTATGGAACATCCAGGTTCTGAGTGTCACTCTAGATCAAAAGGATATAAATCCTAAGTCAAAATTTTAAGGAAAACTAGATAAGGCTTTTAAAAAAGTTTTTAGATGCTAGTAGCTCTTTGAGAAATTATATTCTGTACTACCTAGTCACTGGGTAAGAATTTTACACCGACACATCAATTAAACTTTTTTGGTTGTTGATAGCTTCTGATAATGTCCTCTTTAAAAAATGGGTTTAGAATTCACTTATGATGGGAAATTCAAATTTGAATAGAGAAGCAGCAAAGTGTAGTAGAAGGATCATTGGTCGGTGAGTCGGAAAAATCTGTGCCCTCATTTGCACTCCACTACTAACTAACCCTGAGATCTCTGCAAACTCATTCACACACACTAGAAGATTCATCTAACACTGATTAAGTTCCAGGCATTGCGCTGTCTCCTGAGAATATAAAACTGAAGGGAAAACAGTCCCTGCTTTCAAAGAGCTTAGAAGGCAGAAGAGGGGGAGAGCCATGTAAAATAAAGTGATAAAGAGGCCATGACCCACATAGCCACAAAATGTATTAAGATAATTTAAAAAATGAATTGCACCCAGGAAGGGGCAGGTGTGAGAAGGGAGATAGGAAATAATTTGTAAAGAAGATGATGTTTAATCTGAATTTTGCAAGATTCTTGGAAGCTTGCCAAGTCAAGTCAGCAATATTGGTCTTGCTTAGTTTCCTGGTCTAGACTAAATGATCTCTAAGCTTCCTCCGGTTTTAAATTTCTATAATTTCACTGACATCTTTAATAACAATATAGAAAGGTATTTATTTCTGTTTTGTTTACACACGTGTATATTTAACCACAGTACATATACTATCCAAAACCTTATATTGAAATATTTATAACATAAAACTTTCTAAAACAGTTATCTTGCTTCTTTAAACATTTATATCCTAAGCCTCATTTAACTTTTCAGTTTAATCTTTGCCGTGATTGTAGGCATCCAGTCGTCGGGTGTGTTGGAAGTATAGCTTTAAACGGATGCAAAAAAACACATGACACAGTGTGAAATGTAGCAGTAAGTGAATACTAACCAAGTGGCATCCCAGGAATGTTATTTTGTGGAAAAGTTCCCTGGTGTTAATTCATTCTTTTGATAATTTGCCTTTTTTCTCCTGAAAGCGAAGTGAGCATGTACAGTAACAGGCCCTCATGGGCAGTGTAAAATGGACAGCATCCAGCAAAACTAATTAATGAATCAAAGGCTCAAGCAGCCTTCGGCTGGGAGGCGGCAGAGCATCTGGTGGTTTCAAGAGGAAATCAGACAGATGTTGGCTTTTACACAGCTGTGACTTGCTGTGTAACTTTGAGCAAGTTTCTTACACTCAAGCTGAAGTTTCCTCATCTGCAAAACAAGAATAATAAGCCTACTTCACAATGTTGTTGGGAAGATTAAATTAAAAAAGGGAGGTAAAGCTCTTAGCACTGTGTCTACCACATAGACAATGTTCAGTGGTTATGGGCTATTATTATTATCATCACTATTACAAATCCAGGACTCCTATTATCCTTGCAAGAACACTCTTCAGGATGAAAGATAGGACAGATGGCAGTGTTTTTTTCTTTTTTAAGAAATTTATTTATTTTATTTATTTATCTTTGGCTGTGTTGGGTCTTGGTTTCTGTGCGAGGGCTTTCTCTAGTTGCGGCGAGTGGGGGCCACTCTTCATCGCGGTGCGCGGGCCTCTCACTGTCGCGGCCTCTCTTGTTGCGGAGCACAGGCTCCAGACGCACAAACTCAGTAGTTGTGGCTCACGGGCCCAGTTGCCCCGTGGCATGTGGGATCTTCCCAGACCAGGGCTCGAACCCGTGTCCCCTGCATTGGCAGGCAGATTCTCAACCACTGCGCCACCAGGGAAGCCCGGCAGTGGTTTTAAATGAAACTAATTTATGGATATAGTCCTCAGCAAGTTACCCTCTTTTTGAAGAGTCAGTAGATAATGTAAATAATCGCATAGCACAGCTGACCCTTGAACAACACAGGTTTGGACTGTGCAGATTCATTTACACACAGATTTTATTCAGTAGTAAATGCCACAGTACTGCACCATCCGTGCTCGGCTGAATTTGCAGAAGCAGAATCCTGGATGTGTGGGAACCACGTACACGGAGCATGGACTGTAAGTTTTATGGGGTTGGTTGGCTGCTCCAAGGGTGGATGTCCCTCACCACCACCCTGTTCAAGGGTCAGCTGTGGTTGAGGACACAAATTCTAGAGCCAGACTGCTTGGATTCAAATTCCAGCTCTGCTCTTTACTAGCTACATAACCTTTGACAAGTTACTTAACGTCTCTACAGCTCAGTTTCCTCATCTGTAAAATGAATCTGCCTCATAGCACTGCCTTAAGGACTTAATTAATTAATACAAAGAAAGTATTTGCAACAGATTCTGGCCACGGTACATATTCTGTAAATGTTTGCTACTGATAGAAATGACAATTTGCTTAACACCTCTGGTGAAGCAGGAGGTAGTGGCACTGATGGGGAGTGAGATGTGGTTGGTGGTTTGTTCTCACCTCAGTGGCATCAGCATTCTCATGAAGCCCTTCTGAGGAGAAGGACAGCTGAGAGCCCATTCTCTAGGGTCAGACACACCCGGATTGGAAAGCTGACCTATTGTGCATGACCTCGTTCAAGTGACTTCACTCCAAAGTCTCAGGGCGCTTGGTCATAAAATAGGAATCAAACTATCTACCTCATAAAACCATTGTGAGAATGAAATGGGATCCTGAATGTAAAGTGGTTACCTCTATACTTCTGAGGTTTTTTTGTTTGCTTTTTTTAAAATTTATGGCTGTGTTGGGTCTTCGTTTCTGTGCGAGGGCTTTCTCTAGTTGTGGCAAGCAGGGGCCACTCTTCATCGCGGTGCGCGGGCCTCTCACTGTCACGGCCTCTCCTGTTGCGGAGCACAGGTTCCAGGCGTGCAGGCTCAGCAATTGTGGCTCACGGGCCCAGCCGCTCCGCGGCATGTGGGATCCCCCCAGACAAGGGCTCGAACCCGTGTCCCCTGCACCGGCAGGCAGACTCTCAACCACTGCGCCACCAGGGAAGCCCCTTGGGTTTTTTTTAAAGGGCTCAACCTAAGGCTTAAGTGAATTCAAAGCCCACGCCTTAATCCTGCATTGTCTCTCTAGCCTAAGGGGCAAGAAAGCTGCTCAGAAAAACTGCCAAACTCTTCTGCCACCAAACCCTCACTCTTGAACCCTATTCTTCATTATAGCATTTGCCCCCCCACCACCCCATGCTAAATTTGCTTCTCACCTGGGACTCTTGGTGAGAGTCCTCATGACGCCTTGTAAACATTTACTGACAGACACTTGCCACCATCCTTGACCTTTTAGGTCCAACCCTGTGCCCCCCACCCCCTCACTCTGGCTCTCATTCTTATTCCCTCTGCCTCTCATGCATGACTTCAATAATTTGTTCATTTAATATTTACTAAATGCCTGTGGTATGCTAAATACAGGGAGGCCAAAGTCTCTGACTTGGTGGAGAAGCCAAACTTTCAGCAAATTATGACATAGTTGGAAGGCAGCACGGGGGGCTGATTCAGGATACAGGCTATGAAATCAGATCAGCCCTGGCCCTCTTGCTTATTAGCTGTGTCTTCAATGAATTATGTAATTGCTCTGAGATTCAATTTCAGCTTTTGAGAAATGTGAATACCAATGTCTACTTGTAACTAGAAGACTAACCCTCCTCCATCAGTAACCACCCCCTACTTGCCTCTGGGAATTTGCTTAAGACCAAAGAAAATAAATCATTTTACCAGTTACCCTTTGCTTACAAAGACAGACGGAAGAGGAAACTTGCTTTAAAATAATTTTCAAACCTTTGGCTTCAAACTTGCTTTAAAATAATTTTCAAATCTTTCTGTAGATAAAAGGTCACCACCACATCTCTGCTTTTTGAAGACACAAAGCAATGAGCCCAGCTGGAGAATGAACTGTGCTTAGCATCATATCAATAATACAAAGCCCTGCGTTCACTATGGGCAAGTATCTTTGCAAATTACGTTGTATTTAAGAAAACATTTTTCTTCTTAAATTATGCTTAAAAGGTAGTCAGCCTAAGAAGTACATTTTTTTCTTTGGAGGTAGTGGTATGCATGTCTGTGCATGTGTGTGTGTGTGTGAAAAAGAGTGAATATGAGAAAATTTAATCCAATAATTGCACATCTGAAAGCAAGTAGAATGAGGAGTACTTTTACTACACACTGGTACAGGTGTAGAGGACCCTCAGAAGGAATCAGTACTTGGAGTGTCAAAGTTCAGGTGACCATATAATTTATTATCCAAATCAGGACCCATTTGAGAGTAAAGGGGTTTGCTATTAATGATTATGCTGGAATAATAGGTATTAAATGGAGCTGTCTGGGTGCAAACTGGAACATATAATCACATCCAATGCTCACCCTGAACTGTTCTGCTAAAGCCTGCCCTTGCTAACAATGGTCTTATTCAGGGCTAACTACCCAAGCTTTTGAAAATGTGCTGCTTTGGATCATTATGTCCTATGAACTCTCATGGTGGGGATTATGGGAGACTAAAATTCTAGAGGAGACTAAAATCAATTGGTAGGAAACATGCTTTCCTACATGAGGATGGAGATTTTTCACTCCAAAGCATCAGCCATGTTTTCTTTGAAAAGCCTGTGCTGGGCTGGAGGTTTGCCCAGGTGCAATCACATGGTTTCCTCTCACTGTCAGAAAGCAAAGCTGCTGCATCCATGGTGTCTTTGTATCCAATCTGCTCTTTTCCTTTGTTCCGTTACTATAAATATTAATACTCAGTATGAGAACATCTCTATTAATGAAGAGAATGCAGCCCAAACGATTTTGATTTTAGGCAAAACTTTACAACCAGAGGTGTAAATAATTCTGTCTTCCAGGTGTGTCTGAGGATATCTGTCCAGATAACGACAGTTACAACATGAAAATCATTAAATGCCCATTCTGAAAACAATGTCAAATATCCCAGAACATAGTGTAGGTGATTCAGGGACAGGGTATATGGAAGAAACGGCAGAGCTCAGATTAAAATCAAAAGAGAGGGCAGGCAACCTACTGAGAGAGGATAAATGCCAACAGGCATACCTGTGTTAGGGCAGGACAAGGGTCGCAAATGGAAGAATCCGATAATGCAGGGACATGAGATCAACTTCAATCAAATTCAGTGAGAACCAGAAACATTGATATTGTTTTTTAACAACTGGAGAGCTTAGAGGTGGGGTTAGAAAGGGAAAGAATGTGGAAAGTGGATGACCTGAAGGGGTCAGTTTCTCAGCCTGAGGAAGCTTGAGACAGGTTTTTTTGGTTTTTTTCCCCCCACACTATAGTCCCCTGACTTTCCTTTTCTTATAGCATTTACTGTAGCAAATTTGCAATTGAAAATTCTTCTGCCCCTTTCAGGTGTGAATCTTCTCCCAGTCTCCTGCCAGTTTTACAACCCAGGGATGTTTTTCTCAAGGACCTCAAAGAAGCCATCCCTTTGAAATACAATCGTCAAAGGAGATAGAGCCTGTGTCCCAGTCTCTGTGGGAGAGTGGGAGCCTAATTCTGATTTGCACCAATTAGCAGATGTGGATGAACACAGATACTCGCACTGACCAGTCTCCCCTCAAGGTCCTCCAGTACTTGTCCTCCAACTCACCCTCCTTCCCCGCCGCCCCCAGTGTTTAAAAATCCTCCTGCCTTTTATTTCAGTGGAGTTCCATCTCTCTTCCCTTGGCAATAGTCTTGAATAAAGTTTTCCTTGCCATTTTTAACAAGTGTCCAGCACAATTTTTTTCTCTTATAGGGGCTTACCGTACAGCATCTGCTTGGATACTGAAAACATCATAAGGTCTAAATCAAATTTGTGTGACTAGGACAACTGTGATTTCAGAAGCTCCCAAGGGCCTCCTCCTACCTCACTCTCCAAAGACAATCTCTTCACCAGCTTGCGGAGGAAACAAGGGTTTTCTAACAAGGAATAAGCCTCTCCTACAATCAGAGATAAAAGTCTGGTTGAGGTATCGCTTCAGTGTGAAGGCATTTCAGGAGCAGTGTAAGCAGTCAATCAATAGGTATAAATGGGTCATTATAAGTTCGTTTCCTGTTTGGATTAAGGAGCAGGAAGCGTGAGAAGAATGGAAGGACAAAGAGGGGGAATGTGGAGGAGGGGAAAAGTCAGAAAAAGGAGGGTAAGGAGAAATTTTGCAAGATTTACAGCTTAGCCTAGAATCTGCCTCATCTACCTCCAACTGGGCTTGGGTAAAAAGAAGTTGGGGGCTGAGGTATTTTTGTCATGCAGCTGCAAACACAGGCTGCCACACTGGGCTTGATTAATGAAGATGTTCAGGGTTTGTTTCATTAAACACTTCTGACTTATAAAGTAGCTTAGATTTTAGAATATCACTGTACCTGAAATCTGACATTGTTTTACTACTCTTCTTTCTATGGCATGAATCAAATTTGTGTGTGTGTGTGTATGCACACCACAGCCTCAGGCAAAGCAAAAATTACCAATCCCCCTCCATTACAGACAATGCTATGTTGGAAAAAAAAAAAAAGCCCTCAGTGTAAAAATGTTAGAAATAAGCCATAAATATATATCTTAAAGTCATTAATGAATCTTATAGAAAAAATATTGTAACACAATTATACATTGCTACAAAAAATTTTACTAAAAACCTCTAACCAACAAAATAATTGAGCTAAAATAATAATAATTACAATTAAAAATCAAGAAGAGCAGCAATTTTACTTTCGCGTAGGGATAGTTGCCAATAAAGAAGTAAAAATGGAAGTTTATGAGATTTCATGTCACTCACCAACCAATAAAGCTCACAAAACTCTTCTACATGTTTGAATTTTGTTCTTTTACCTCCTGAACTGGGGGATCTCCCTTAGGAAACAGTGGGGTTTGGGCCAGGAGGGATCGTGTGTTACATACGGTGGTATAAATGACTACTAAAAAAGTCTACATTCCCATGGAAATATTTGAGCCCAAAGGTACAAGGTTAAATTCTAGGCCTAAAAAATTAAACTTGCAAAGATTTTCCCTATCCTTTCGTTATTTAATCAGGTTTCAAGCTCCTCTTAATTCAGGGACTATTTGAAGAGGTTTTAACTAAAGTTGACATCATACGTAATGCAGTATTTATGAGCTTAGGTGAAGCAAATATATTTATTTCCTGTTTGTTTAAGGTATTTAGCAAAGATTTGAAACCTGTTTCCCCTAGGAATATTTGAAAGATCTCTTTTATTTCCTGATAATGAAAAGCACAGCTGACATTTATAATTGTTTTCCAGGAGGTTCTAGAATTTAATCTTAAAGCTTGAGGAAAATATTTAATTGTGGAGAATTTATGCTAAAATACTTTACATATTTAGTTCTCAACATACTGTACATCAAAGGGTCGATAAGTTGTTTGAAAACTACTTACATAAAACACTGCTTACAGATCATTAACTACCTGACAGACAGCCCCAGGCAAGGAAGTCTGCAGTGTTTGGAGCCCACAGAAGATCAATCAGAAATATGAAAACAAAGCTATTAAGGGATATTGTAATGAATACAGAAATTAATATTCATTTTACATGGAGTTGTTGAATAACGCCTCCCTATTTTGGTTAAGACAAGTTCATGTGAATAGGCTTTGATTTCATATGTCTAATCACACATGACAGAATCAAGTCTTATTTCTGGTAATAAACTGAAGAGCTTGTTACAGGTTCTCTTTTGCCCCCCAGCGTACTTAGTTATCATACTCTATTGTAAGAATTGGCTTCCTCAACTAAGACAGGGATTTCTTGAGTTTGGCACAGAGTAGGTATTCAATAAACATTTATTGAATTGAAATTAATGAACACTAAGGATATGTCAGACCGGAAGCTAACAAAGTATTCTTCACTTCCTATCCCAGACCTGACATTACTTACTTCATTAATAGAAAATTACTTCAGAAAGGGAGTGGACAAGGGCATCTGCTTTTTAAACTAGTAAAGCAATAGCTGGTTAGTATTTTAAATTATTTTACTTTCATTTTTATGAATTTTTATTGGAGTATAGTTGCTGTATAACATTGTGTTAGTTTCTGCTGTACTAAATTATTTTAAATTTAATTCATTTGGATTCTTAAGTCCCAAGACAAAATCATCAACAAGACCCCACTAAAAACCCAAGAATTCAGCACCCTATATTTACAATTTTAAAGCAAATTCAATGTCATTAAGAAGGAATAGAAGTATGTCCTTTCAATATTTATGTAGCTGAATGTTTCATTTCAAGGCATTTACTAGTAGTTCATTTAGTCAGAGGAGATGACTCCAGTGGTGTTTTTACATAAGTAACCTAAGACAAACTTTAGATCATGCATAAGCAGAAGATTGACTGGAAGTCAGAGACATAAAAGCAGCACGGCCACTTTATGAAAGCAGTATACTTTTGTCATCAAGGTTTATTTGGGTGGTCAAGCTTTCTTTTGTGAGACAGGCCTGTTCTGGAAAAGGGAGGGAAAATAGGAGAGAAGGAAAGGTCATAATCTAATTCTTTTGAAGAGTTTGGAAATAAGTCCTCCCTATACAGAAACAAAGGAAAGTGAAGAGGGGAAAGGAAGGATGGTGAGTAGGAGACCTAGGCAACTTAGTCAGTTCCAGCTTCTGTAACACCAATACAATAGGCTGGGTGGCTTAAACAACAAACATTGATTTCTCACAGTTCTGGAAGCCAGGTGCACTGCATGTCTTTTTGCAGCCCATGAAGTGCCAATCAGGCCTTGAACTTTCTGTAAGGATGTGGAGTATAATACCTCTGTACTTTGAGTATATGAGGAAATTTGTATTATAATTGTTTACTGATGCCAAAATATTGACTCTGATACAGGCAGAAAAAAAAGAATGATTTATATATACACATGGCTCCTCTCAAAATCCTATGTAAGAAATGTTGGAAAAATAAAATAATTATCAATAAAAATAGGAGATATTAGAAATGTGAGAAATTAAAAATTGAGCACAAAACACGAAAAGCGCTTTAGCAAAATATATTGTTTATGAGGATTTTATTCTTAAAAGTACTTTCTAAGTTATGAGATAAATATGCCATATTATCAAAACTTGCTGTTCTAACAGTGAAATATAAAGCATGCATAAAGGTAACTTTTATCCATAAACCTCTGTATCAGTAGCTCATACTCAATTTGTAATGATTCGGTATGTCTGTATATTACCATCTAAACCAGATCTTTTTCCTCAACTGGTATACAAAAAAAAAAAAAAAAACAACCAAATATTACCTTTAAGAACAGCCCAGAATAGCATACTGAATCTGTTCTCTTACATCTATTGTCTCATATAAACTTTGTAACTTCATAACAGGTAGGCAGGGAAAGTTCACACTTTTAGAAACAGGCTCAGAGAGGTTTAGCAACTTGCTTAAGGCCACATCATTAATAAGTGATAGAGCCAGGACTGAAACTCAGCTCTTCAGTTTCCAAATTCTAGTTTTATGCAGTCGAAATGGATTTAATCACTAAATGGCCAGATATTTGTTATAAACCTTAAACTAACTGTAGTATATTGGAAGTTACTTTAAAAAAATTTAGGTGACTAAAGAATTAAAGTTTCATGTTTTCTCCAAAGGAAACTAATTCCCAATATGGGAATAGTTTAATCTCTATAAGCATCACATACAAAATGAGGTATTAAATTTAAAAAAAAAAAATAGGGAGGAAGATCCCAGATGGAACCTGGCTGACTCTGAACTGAGGAGACAGAGTTGTGAGTCTGGGGGGAAAACAGCAGCTAGAGTTTACAAGACAGTTTACCAAAGAGAATTTAAGGAAACACTCCTAATTACCACTGCAACAAAAAGAGAAATTAAGGAAACACTCCCATTTACCACTAAAATACTTAGGAATAAACCTACCTAAGGAGACAAAAGACCTGTATGCAGAAAACTATAAGACACTGATGAAAGAAATTAAAGAAGATACAAACAGATGGAGAGGTATACCACGTTCTTGGATTGGAAGAATCAACATTGTGAAAATGACTATACTACCCAAAGCAATCTACAGATTCAATGCAATCCCTATCAAACTACCAATGGCATTTTTCACAGAACTAGAACAAAAAATTTCACAATTTGTATGGAAACACAAAAGACCTCGAATAGCCAAAACAATCTTGAGAAAGAAAAACAGAGATGGAGGAATCAGGCTCCTTGGCTTCAGACTATACTACAAAGCTACAGTAATTAAGACTGTATGGTACTGGCACAAAAACAGAAATATAGATCAATGGAACAGGATAGAAAGCCCAGAGATAAACCTACGTGCATATGGTCACCTTATCTTTGATTTAGGGGTGGGTAAGAATATACAATGGAGAAAAGACAGCCTCTTCAATAAGTGGTGCTGGGAAAACTGGACAGCTACATGTAAAAGAATGAAAATAGAACACTCCCTAACACCATATACAAAAATAAACTCAAAATGGATTAAAGACCTAAATGTAAAGCCAGATACTATAAAACTCTTAGAGGAAAACATAGGCAGAACACTCTTTGACATAAATCACAGCAAGATCATTTTTGACCCACTTCCTAGAGAAATGGAAGTAAAAACAGAAGTAAACAAATGGGACCTAATGAAACTTAAAAGCTTTTGCACAGCAAAGGAAACCATAAACAAGACGAAAAGACAACCTCAGAATGGGAGAATATATTTGCAAATGAAGCAACTGACAAAGGACTAATCTCCAAAATTTACAAGCAGCTCATGCAGCTCAATATCAAAAAAAACAAACAACCCAATCCAAAAATGGGCAGAAGACCTAAATAGACATTTCTCCAAGGAAGATATACAGTTTGCCATCATGAAAGGATGCTCAACACCACCAATCATTAGAGAAATGTATATCAAAACCACAATGAGGTATTACTTCACATGGGTCAGAATGGCCATCATCAAAAAATCTACAAACAATAAATGCTGGAGAGAGTGTGGAGAAAAGGGAACCCTCTTGCAGTGTTGGTGGGAATGTAAATTGATACAGCCACTATGGAGAACAGTATGGAGGCTCCTTAAAAAACTAAAAGTAGAACTACCACACGACCCAGCAATCCCACTACTGGGCATATACCCTGAGAAAACCATAATTCAAAAAGAGTCATGTACCACAATGTTCATTGCAGCACTGTTTACAATAGCCAGGATATGGAAGCAACCTAATTGTCCATCGACAGATGAACGGATAAAGAAGATGTGGCACATATATACAAGGGAATATTACTCAGCCATAAAAAGAAACAAAATTGAGTGATGTGTAGTGAGGTGGATGGACTTAGAGTCTGTCATACAGAGTACAGTAAGTCAGAAAGAGAAAAACAAATACTGTATGCTAACACATATATATGGAATCTAAAAAAAAAAAAAAAGGTACAGATGAACTTATTTGCAGGAAAGGAATAAAGACGCAGATGTAGAGAATGGACTTGAGGACACAGGGAGGGGGAAGGGTAAGCTGGAATGAAGTGAGAGAGTGGCAGTGACATATATACACTACCAAATGTAAAATAGATAGCTAGTGGGAAGCAGCCGCATAGCACAGGGAGATCAGCTTTGTGCTTTGTGACCACCTAGAGGGGTGGGATAGGGAGGGTGGGAGGGTGACAAAAGAGGGAGTGGATATGGGGATATATGTATATGTATAGCTGGTTCACTTTGCTATACAGCAGAAACTAACACAACATTGTATACTCCAATAAAGATGTTAAAATAAAATAAAATAAAATACACAGATTTTTTAAGGTTAAAAAAATAAAAAAATAAATTTAACCATATAATCAAATTAAACAAAATTATCTAAATATTCTGATTATATGGCAGAGATAATTAAATTAGATGAAACTTCTAGACACAACTATTTTCTGGCTATACGAAATCATCTGTAAATATAAGGACACAAATATGTTAAAATAAAAGGATGGAAAAAGCCACACCATGCAAACACTAATCAAAACAGCTGGTGTGAATATTAATTTCAGACAAAGTTGATTTCAGTGCAAAGAATATTAACAGGAGTAAATAAGAATACAAACAGGGATAAAGAATCAGGCCAACAAGAGGATATAACAATCAAGTTATACAAAGGCCACAATGGAATTAAATTAGAAGTCAACAATAGAGAGAGATCTAGAAATTGCCCAAATATTTGGAAACAAAATAATACACTTCTAAATGAGGCATAGATCAAAGGAGACATGAAAAGGGAAGTTAAAAGTTGTTTTTAACTGAAATTTTTAATGAAAATGAAATATAATCTGTCAAAATTTATGGGATGCTGGGAAACTTACAGGACTAAGCAACTAAATTATAAAGGAATAAGAATCTTAAATCAATGACCTCAGCTTCCATCTTAAGAAATTATAGAAAAAGAAGGGGAAATTAAATGCAAAGTAAGAAAAAGAGAGGAAATAATAAATATTAGAGTTAAAAACCAGTGAACTAGAAAAATAGAGAATATTAATAAAACCAGAAGCTGATTCTTTGAGACATTCAATAAAATCCATAAACCTCTAGCCTGGGTTATCAGGAACAAATGTGAGAAGAAAAATAATTACCCATAACAAGAATGAGAGACGTGACATCGCTACAAATTTTATAGATATTAAAAGGGGGAAAAAAGATAACTTTGGGCCAATAATTTTAATGACTTTGATGAAATGGACAAATTCCTTGAAAAACATAAGCTACCAAACCTTACTCAAGAAGAACAGTATAACCCAAATAAATAGCCCATATCTATCAAAGAAATTGAATTTTTAGTTTACAACTTTCCCACAGTGAGAAATCTAGGCCTAACTGGCTTCACTTGTTAATTCTATAAATGTCTTTAAGGAAGACATAATACCATTTCTATCAAAACTTTCTGAAAATTGAAGAGGGGATATTATTTCCCCACTCATTCTCTGAGGCCCTCATTACCTTGATAACAAAACCAACAAACACATTACAAGAAAAGAAAACTATTGAAAAATATCCCTGATGAATATAGATTTAAGAATTTTAAACAAAATTTTAGCAAAACAAATATTATAATATATAAAAATGATAACAGATTGACCAAGTGGTGTTTATCTTAGGAATGCAGAGTTTGACATTTGAAAATCAATGTAATCTGCCATATTAATAAACTGAAAAAATGATTTTGATAAATAGAGGACAAGCAATTGACTAAATCTAACATGTATTCATGATAAAAACTCTCAGCAAATTAGGAATAGAAGACAACTTACTAAACTTGATAAAGGATATCTATGGAGAACCTACAACTATCCTACAGAATTGTGAGTGATTGCTATTTTCTCCCTAAAATCAGAAGCAAGACAAAGATGTCCACTCTTACAACCTCTATTAACTGTTTAATGGAAGTTCTGGATAGTTCAATCAGGCAAGATAAAGATATAAAAAGCATCCAGAGTGGAAAGGAAGATGTAAAACTGTATTTGTTGACAACACGATCACCTATGTAGAAAACCCTATAGAATCTACAGAGAAGATACTGGAACTGAGTTTAGCAAGGTTGCAGGACACACCATTAATATACAAAAATAAATCGTATTTCTGTATATGAGCAACAATTAGAAATTGAAAAAATTTGTAAATAGCATCACAGATTATGAAATGCTTTAGGGATAAATGTGAGAAAAGATGTGCAAGATGTATACACTGAGAATTACAAAATACTGTTGAAAGAAACTAAGAAAAATCCAAGTTAATGGAGAGATATATCTTGTTCAAGAGTCAAAATATTTAACACTGTTAAGACGTCAATTCTCCCCAAATTGATCTTCAGATTTATTGCAATCTTAATGGATACCAAAAGCCTAGCAGGAGATTTTTGTAGAATTTTATAAACAGCATCTAAAATTACTACAGAAATGAAAAGGACCTAGATACCCAAAATAACTTTGAAAAAGAAAAACAAAGAGAACTAATACCTCCTTATATTAAGATTTATTATTAAGCTAGAATAATCAAGACTATATAGTACTGACATAAAGAGAGAAAAATAGATGAGTGGAACATAATAAAGAGTCCAGAAATAGACTCACACCTATACGGACAATTGACTTTCAACAAAAATGCAAGGTCAATTTAGAGGAGAAAAGATAACTCTTTCAACAAATGGTGCTGGGAATATTGTCTAAACATGCAAAAGGAACACTTCCACGATAAAAAAATAAAACAGGCAGCACGTATGCATGTGAAAGGATGTTCAACATCAGTAGTCATTAGGAAAATTCAAACAAAACCAGAATGATACATTCTTACACACCTATCAGAATTGCTAAAATTGAAAAGACTAACTAAACCAAGTGTTGGTGATGTGAAGGAAATGGAAGAACTAGAAGTCTCACATACACTTAGTGCAAATGTAAAAATGGAACAACAACTTTGAAAAACTGTTTGACAATTTCTTAAAGTGCTAAATATACCATATGACCTAGTCATTCTACTCCTAGTATGTTTCCAAAAGAAATAAAAGCATATGTCAACATAAAGACTTGTAAATAAATGTTTATAGCAGATACACACATACACACACACAGAGGCACACCCATAGAACACTTCAAATGACTCAAATAGCCATCAACAGGTGAATGGATAAACAAATTGTGATCTAATCATGCAACATAATACTACTAAGTAATAAAAAGCAGTGAACTATTCATACAAGCAACACGTGGATGCTTCTCAAATAATTATGCTGAATGAAAGAAGCCAGACTTAAGGAATATATAATTTCATTTATATAGAAGTCTAGAAAAATTCAAACTAATTTATAATGACAGAAAGCAGATTCATGGTTGCCTGGGAGTTGGAAGCTAAGGTGAGGTGGGAAAAAGCAGGAAGGCAAGATTTTAGAAAAGAAGAAAACAAGGAAAAATTACATTATTTTCCTATTCTAAGAAAGAAATTTCTTACTCAAAAGGAAAATAAGAATCAAGAAATGAGATTTGAAAGTTAATATTAAAATTGTGGTTTGACTAGAAAACTCATGAGTGTCTGGCAGTTTTGAGTCCAGCTATTATCTTTGTGATGAATAGATGACAAAATTAACTTATATTTAAACTCTGAACAATATTGTGAAACATCTTCTTGGTCCCAGATTACGAGAAATGACAGGAAGTCTTTCTGAATCTGAAATTTACTGACTGCACAGTTTTACATAAAAGTAAATGCAGAAACATACCTAACAACTAGCAAGTGGTACAGGTAAAGCAGACATACTTCATCATACATGTTTCAAACAGCTGTTACAAAACTCTCAATCAGCCCAGAGACAGCAGTTGTGAATTCACAAGAGTAATTCTTGGTTAAGTGTTTACCACCCAGATGTTAGGCCAGCTAACATGGAAGAGCTGATTCCACTGAGCAATTAACCTTTTTAGTCCGGCTGGATGTGAACAGAGTTCACACAGCATCATGCACCAACAGCATCTCTAGTAGCCTCCGAAAGCAAGGCTAATGAACAGTTTGCCACAACGACACTGCTGAGCATGCCCCACGGCACATTCCAGAGGAAAAAAAACCCCTCATCCATCAGCTTGCTCGCCAGCCACCAGTAACAGCCATCTGTCAAGAAAGACTTTTCCTCTTTGGAAAAAAAATCAAGGAAAACTAAAATGGAAGCATTCTCTAGAGAGTTATGCACTAACGACCCAGCGAAATTAAGTCTCAAATAGTACTGGGACACTGCCCGTGAGCTGCGAAGGACAGCTGAATGGATTTATAGCTGCTGAGTCAGGAAAAGTTTTATATGAATTACACGGCAAATTGGCCTAGACTGAGCTGGGTGCAAAAATCTGTTATAAAAAAAAACCTACGGGCTTCCCTGGTGGCGCAGTGGTTGAGAGTCTGCCTGCCAGTGCAGGGGACACGGGTTCGGGCCCTGGTCTGGGAGGATCCCACATGCCGCGGAGCAACTAGGCCCGTGAGCCACAACTGCTGAGCCTGCGCGTCTGGAGCCTGTGCTCCGCAATGGGAGAGGCCGCGATAATGAGAGGCCTGCGCACCGCGATGAAGAGTGGCCCCCGCTTGCCGCAGCTAGAGGAAGCCCTCGCACAGAAACGAAGACCCAACACAGCCATAAATAAATAAATTAAAAAAAAAAAATTAACTTGCTTCCACTTGTGTCCTCTTTAAAAAAAAAAAAAAAAAAAAAACCTACAACAACAATGAAAAAACCCAGAAAACCACAGATGGAGTACTTCATGTAGAAACTCTAAGACCTGGCCAGTTTTCCTCCATCTGACTTCAGCCTCCTGGGTGTACAGGGACTTATTTTATTCAATCAGTGCTTCAGCACTGGTGAAAGCATGTTTCTCTGAATAGGTGATCTCATCTTCTACAAAATCAAGACCCCCTCCATGGCCAGACAGACAGATAAAGCTTTATTGCCAATGCTGCAATTACAGCTGCAGGCATGTGCTGGACACCAGTTCCCTGGGCTTGCTGATGCAAGAGTTTGTTGCCTGTCAATAAGACTTTCTCCCATCTGAAATTTTTGTCTTTCAATTTTTTGACTATCAACCACGATAAGAAATATATTTTATGTCATGATCCAGTACACTATATACACAGAGGTGATTTTCCAAATATTTAACAACCAGTGTGTTACAGGCATCCATCTATCAGAATAGGGCATTGACCAAAGAGACTAAGGCATCAGCCATGTACACCACATTACCACCATACCAATACCAACTGGCTAAATTATCATGAAACACAAGTTTGAACCATACTTCTTACCCTTACTATGAGCAATGCATTTATATGTTTTATTCTGTTCTATTATCTTTCTTTCATTTGTTTAAATGCTGATCATGACCTATTAATTGCTTTCATGATCAACTAATGCATCATGGCTTGCAGTCTGAAAAACACTGCCCTTGACAATGTGATTAATTTTTTTATTATGGAAAAATATACATAATGTAAAATTTACAATTTTAACCATTTTTAAGTGTAGAGTTCAGTGGTATTAAGTGCATTCACATTGTTGTACAACCATCACCACCATCCAACTCCAGAACTTTTTCATCTTCCCAAACTGAAACTCTGTACCCATTAAACACTAACTCGCCATTCCCCTCTCCCCCCTAAACCCCTGGCAACCACCCTTCTACTTTCTGTCTCTATGAATTTGACCACTCTAGGTACCTGTGTTTCATAATGTTTCTACAGAATAGGAATGAGCATATAATAGAACCACCATCAAAATGCAAAGTTCTCTCATACTTACATGTTATATTGTTAAATGTCTTACAAAAAGATACTAAAGATCAGTGATACAGAGATCTACTAGATACATGCGATATTTAAAATGTTCTGTAGAATGTTATCTAAGATAATGGATTATATGATCTTTAAGAGGAAACACTCAGCATCAACACATTTTGTTCTCCATTTTTCCTTCATAGGGCCAAGTGCCAACGGTTTGAACCCAGCAAGAAGCAGCATATCTTAGAATAGCTTTCAGCCAAGAAACAAAGGCAGATAGAAAATACAGCTTCCTTCATTCTCAGCTCCACTGGGTCTCTATATGACTTGTACCAAATTTGCACATAAGCTTTATTACCAAATGTTTGAGTTAAATACACTTTTCACTTTTAAATTCTCAGACAGACAATAATACTTTGTGGATAGGGAACAGTATTACAGAGTCCATCTGTGATCCTCACAGCATGTGTTTGTTCCCCTTTTTCTTCTTGTTAAAAAATAATAATATGCCATTCACTGCTTAGCAGTATATTATTGTCATTATTATTATTATTTTAACTTTTGGGAAGAAGTCACACAATAAGTGTTATCAATAATTTAGACTTTGTCATTAAGGATGTTTTTCCTATCTTGGGATCAGGTTTTGATGGGTATAAGAGGGGCCTGTGTGAAAACTGAGGCAAAGGGTACAGCCCTTCCAAGAGGGCAAGGGAACCAAAGCCCTAATGGGGTAGAACCACTATCCAAGGCTCATCATAAACCTATAAGGTAAACAGTCAGAAAATATATTTATATCTCCAATTTAGAGATTAAAAAACAAAGATATAGAGGATAAAATAATTTACCCAAGTGGTGGAATCCAGACAAAGAGACATGGTTTCGGGTTTCTAGTACAGTTCTCTTTTTCTCTGGGGAAGTATTAATCTTTCTATTCCTTCTAGTTTAAGATTGCATAAAATCAAGTAAATTACATTGCTCACAAATAAATACTATCATT
This sequence comes from Eschrichtius robustus, assembly GCF_028021215.1. Classification (NCBI taxonomy): domain Eukaryota; kingdom Metazoa; phylum Chordata; class Mammalia; order Artiodactyla; family Eschrichtiidae; genus Eschrichtius; species Eschrichtius robustus. The sequence goes on from NC_090836.1 coordinate 51,386,508, forward strand.
TGTAATGGTAAGTAATAGATATTTTTATATAAATGATAACTGAGATGATATCACAGAATTAATTTAAATGGCACTTAAAAAGAACATAGTTGAAGTAATAATATTAGTGATCAGAAGATAATATAATTAGTCATAGTCACGAATAATACATTGACTATATATTTCCATGTGGTACATATAATGTTGGTCATCTTTATCTACGATGTCTCTTTTAATCTTCAATACAACCCTAAGAAATTGGTAGTACTCTTGTCTGGGAACTCTGAATTCAAGTTTAAAACTTGCTGGAGAAAAAAATTGCACAATTGGACCCTTGCTTTCAGAAGAAAAATTTGACAGCTTTATGCAATTTATATTTATTAGGAGGAAGCTGCAAGTGACAAACCTTGATTCAATAACTGAAATCAGGAAAACATGAGAGGACTTTATTTGGACATGTTGAATACTGGTAACAGCCCAATAGAGAGGGAGAAATTCATCAGGCACTTAGTTGGAAATGTGGGAACTTGATTGGACTGAGAAATAAGCTGAGAAGTAATTTGCTACAATGGTAAAATCTATGAAGTTTTAAGAGTGCAGAGGGCACAAGCAATGATAAGGACTCAGAAGGCAGAAGTTTACAAAGGGAGAAGAATGAGCACCAAAGAGAAGGAATAGTCAGAGATACAAGAGAAACAGGATAAGGCCAACTAGAGATAGAAATGGAAGACAGATTTAAGAAAGAGGTTGTACGCAACTGTGTCAAATGCTTCAGAATGGCTAAGGAGGACCCTTAGGGAGAAAAGTCCTTTGCTGACCTTCAAGAGAACACTTACAAATCACAGGGTCAGAAATAGACTCCACATGGAACAAAAGAGATAAAAGTTAATGAGATGCCATTTATCATCCTCAGTGAAGACACTGTAAAGCCAGCAAGGATCACTGTAGTGCATGTCAGTTATGAAGACTGCCTCAAAGGAATCCACTGGGCTAGGTATTTTCAGTGTCAGAGAGCTCCATGTGTGCATTGTTCTACACTGCAAGCATTATAACTTGAAACTCCTAGCATCCTTTAAAAGCTGTTTTTGAACTTTGAAAAACAATATGTTCCATTTTTTAAGAATGGGTAGCAGATATAACTATTTAATATTTTCTTCCTGTGAAATATAGACCTAATCAATAATTTTATCCCTGCAGTAAAAAAGCTAAGCAAGACAAACCACTTGATAAGAATCAAAGATATGTTCAATGACTGGGAAGACTTACTAGGCAGCATGGCTCTGTTCTCAGGACTAAAGTCCAAAGTTCTGTTAGCTCAAAGTCTCTGACCAGGGAGACGTTACCTTGGAGTTGACTTGGAGAAGTCTATCATGCAACAGAGTAGAAAGTGTAAAAGAGGAATCACTGATGGCAAAGGTAAAAATTCACTCTCAAGTAACACAAAACAATGTCTGATTTCATCTAGGGTGGATTTCATTCAGATTCTGCAATCAACTTTGTTCCCAACTTTAAGCATCAATGTTCTGTTCCCTCTACTTACACTAAATAAGAATTTTCTATGGTTAAAAGCAAGAACCTATGCCAGCAATTGTACATCTTATGGATAACAAAATTAGCCTAAATCCCCTTAGGCATATGTTGTATCAGTCAACCCTATACTGGTAAATACATGAATTGAACATAAACACAATTTTTTTTTCTAAGATTTCACTCAACTTTCTAATACATAACTATAGTTTGTTGATTTATTAAATATTTTTGTTAATTTTTAAAATCTGAAGCATAATAACTTCTTCCTTCATGACTAGCTAAATGAGATCTCAAGAGATTTGCTATTATAAACCACTTAAATAACAAAAATATAGTACATATTCCAGAATAATAAGAACAATATGAATAGTTAAGATTTACATATCACTCCCTATGTGTCAAGTGTAATTATATGCATATTACATATATTACCTTTTTAATACTCATAATAAGCCCACAGAAAAGTATTATTACTACACACAACGTTATTCACTCAGCAAATTAAGGAAGAAAGGTAGGACTGAACTCAGTGCATTTGTTCAAAGTTTCCCACTCAAAATACTCAACATCTTCAAATGACAAAATGAATCCTTTGAGACCGGAAGTACTGGTCCACAGTTTCCCAACCAAGTCAAGACTAGAATATAATGTCTTTCATACTTAAATAAAAAAACTTATGACCCATATTTCTCTTTTGTAAGTTTTCAATATTTAACAGGCAGTTGACACAAGTGTCCAATTCACTATTAATGTGGCTAATATATAAGATATTATGTCCATCTTCAAATACATTTGTCACTAATTATAAGCATTCACAGGCATATCTGTCAAGAACTTGCTATAAACAAAGCCATATGGTTTATGCTACCCTCTTCCCACAACTTCAAATTCAGGGAGACTAGAATTAGGTCAGCAGGCACACTCTCTTTGATCTTCGCCACAAGAGAAAGACAGGAGAAGGGTACTTCAACTACTTCCTACTTATAAACTTGTGCTAATGTTGTCCAGGAAATAGATTAGGTCAAGTCTGGAGCAGAGAACTGAGTCAGGAACTGCATTTTGTATTACAACGATTCTGGGTGCCATTCATATAATATCTTTGGGTCAAGGTTGTTGAGCCAAGTTAAGCTTCTATGAAACGAGCACCTACAATAAGTATGCTGTGGAATCATTAACGCCTGAAAGTCTTTTAAAAATTAATAAATTCTAACACCTTTGAAGCACTTTCTAGGCCCCAAGTGCTTTATGCACATTATCTCATTTAAATTTGCACTTCTTATTATTCCCATTTTTCAAATGAGAAAATTGAGGCTCATAGAAATTAAGTAACTACCTAAGATCATACAGCTCATAATTGGGAGAACCAAAAACCAAATTAACGAAACTTCCAAATTCAAATGGTCTATGGAAAGTTACCTATACTGCACCCATAACATTCCTATTTCTACAGAAAAATGATGTGACATTGTAAACCAGACAGCAGGACAAGCCTTACTACACACATTCACATGTGACCAATTAAGCTTAAAAGCATAATTAGTAGATAGCATGAATCCTAAGATTATTCCTTGCACAAAGTTAACAATTCTATTTTTATCTATCCATAATGGGGTACATATCTTGTATTAATGCATGATAAAGACAACATATATTATGATCAAAATTTTATTTTAATGATTATTTACTCATTTAATTTAAAATAAATAGTGCCTGAGGAAATAAAATGGGTAGAATGAAGGCACAGTTCTTTCTAATGTACAACAATTGGCCACAATATGTGGCCACTAAATTTAAAAAAATTATTTGTCAAAACACATTAGCAGTTCTAAGAAATGGGCAGCTGAGACCCATAGCACATACCAGTGAGATTTCTATACTTCACCTCATTCATGACTATATGTGGAAACATCCAATTTTAATTCAAAAGCTCAAACTTCAATGAATTTTATGATTATATATTACTAAATTTAGAATAATATATTTATTATTTTAAACAAAAATAGACAAAGTACATTTTAAATTTTGCCAAATAAATATTTTTAAAAGATTCTTTGTTTATAACCCAAATGTTAAATATTGTTTAATATTTAATATTGTGGTGGAGATGATCATGGCAACTTCATGACTATGATAGGTAATTCCTTTGTGCAGGATAAGTCCATCAAGATGCCTTAGGCAATGCTTTATAATTTCCAGAATGAATACATACCTCCTACAGAAATAAGGAATTGTATTCACTAGAATGTGCAAATGGCACCTTATTTAATTTTACCTTTTGAAAGTACAGAGATACCGCTAAGCAGAACTCATTAATATGTTTTTAATATGACTATAATCTATTCATAGACCCCAGAGCTGGGTTGGGATTGACCCTAAATTTCTGATGGTTTCATTTCAATAGAATTAACAAATTAAAATATTAAATTCTTTATTATTATGTACTTAGCAATATACAACACTAACTACAAACATACTTAAGATATAGTCTCTATAATCAAGACATATAGAGAAAAGAAGGAAGGTAACAACTATTAACATTGATTACTTAGATGTGAGGGATGGAGAGGGCAGATGATGGTTGGTTCCCCAACACCATGTTGTATTTTTGCAAGGAAAATGTATGATTTTTATTTTTGTATTTTATCCTTTCTGTGTAAATGTATACCAAATGTATGTGTGTATATGTGTGTGCATTCCCTATCTCATGGGGAATAATAACCTCATGGGAAAACTAACCTTAAAAGATGATTAGAATTTAGATAAGCTGAGAAGCAAAGCAATGTGTGAAAGCATAGAGGTAGAAATGAGAGGATAGGACATGCTGTTTAGCAGGACATTAGCATGAGATGGGTGTTTTAAAAGCCTTTAAGTTTAAGCAGAAGGGCTTAGGTTTCCAGGATAAAAGCAACATTGAAGGGCTATTGGTCTGGAAGGAGTAATGCAGGATGGGTTATAGGAGGGAAAGATTGGAATCAGTGAATCAATGTTGTTCACAGTAGCCTCACATCCTTACACAGTGCCTGCAGCACAATATGCAATGAGTAAATGTTTTACCGAACGAGGCATCAACGAATGAACTATGAGATCAAAATGGAAAGTGAGGCTGGTAAAGGCATTTAGAAACGGTGGTTATGGGAAATCGATGAATCACAGATGACACCCAAGTATGGGGCTATGTGAAAACGCACAGTTCGAAGGTGCTCTGTGTGCAAGACCACACCTATGGAGAGGCGGAGAGCACAGGGTTCAGTGAGCAACTGCAAAGGTCAGGCTGCCTTGATCGTATCACAGACTTAATGCTTGTTAGCTAAACTTGGGCAAGTTATTTTACCACGTGAGCCTCAGTTTTCTCATATTTAAAAAACTGATAGTGATAGTACTTCCTTATCTTTAAAATGGCATTAGAATAATATGAGTTGAGATAAAAGTAAAGCACTTAGCAAACTCTCTTACACGTGGTAAGCGTCAATAAATGTTAGTTGCTGTTCTTGAGGTTATTTTCTTTTCCACAGAGTTACATTCATGTGGAGATTGTTCTTTCAGATGTGTGTCAGGTATACTTGACTGAGTCTCAGGGCATTTGTCATAATGAAATTAGGCTGTATATAGCTCTTTATAAAAAGAACAAGACAGGAACTGATTATTGTCTAACTCATGATACTAACAAGAGTCATGATTAGAACATTTGAACATTTTTCAATTAAAAAAAGCATTATTCCTACAACAGTTTTCAACCAACAACATTACTGCATTTTCTTCCTAGTTTTATATCTTAATTTTTTGTACTAAGGGAAATCTAAATTTTACCTAAGGTTAAGCACAGAAAAGCCTTTTGGGGTGGGGGCTGGTAAGCTTGTGAACCTACTTCACCCTACTGTCATCAACACAAAGTCCCAAGCCCTTCTCAACTTTAATAGCTACCTTTGCAAGGGAAAGTTGGATGGCAATACCTATAAGCATAGGTGACTTAAATTTGATAAGTGCCAACATTTGCAGGTGGTAATTTCCATACAACTTCCCAATCCCACAGTGCTTTCTGCAGACATAACAGGCCACCCCTCCACATGTTACAGTCCTCCTGGGAACTACTGGGTTGGCCAAAAGGTTCGTTCGGGTTTTTCCATAACATCTTACTGAAAAACCCAAACGAAATTTTTGGCCAACCCAATACATTTCCTTTCCCATCACCTTTGCCATCTGATCAAAGACTTCTTTTTGTGTAAAATATAAATACAGATTTCCTCTTCCTATCCTCTCATCACTTAAAGTTTACCCCGAATATTGGTAAAAATGAACACCATAATATTTTTCCTCAAAATAAGCCCTGCCCAACATTTTAAGAAATTCTGCCTCTGATTTTCAGTGTATTAAACTTAAACCTAACTTCCTAAAATAGTTCTACTCTTCCTCTAATGGGAGGAAAAAGTGTTTTAAAGGAGTCATTACTTTGAGTTCCTTTTTTAAAAAACATATGTATGTAACTTAATATCATGACTCCTGTGTCTTTAAATGTAGATATTTCCACTTAGACTTAAGTACATTTTAGGAGATTAAATGTAGCCTCAGATAAAGTTTAAATGATTGGGAGGGCAGTGCTGGCAACCAAGAACAGATTCGAATTATTGTTTCACATGATATGATTCCTATTACGTTAAGGTGACTGCTGTAATAGCATCTAAGTATGAATAAACCTTAAATAATATGGCAGAAATAGCTTGTTATCTAACAAGACAGCTATCCCCCCCTTGTACGCCTTTGCTTATTTCAGAGCTGTTGCTGGAAAGTAGCTGCCTGGCTAGAGACTACATTTCCCAGCTTCCCTTTTATCTTGGTGAAGCCAAGCTGTAGTCAAAGGAATCAGGGCAGAAGTGAGATTCCCCACTTCCAGTCCTGGGGCATAAGAATCTCCTATACAATCCTCAATGATCTTTTGTTCTTCTCGCATCAGCCAGTTGGAAATATTTACTTAAGGTGACCTTGTAAGCCAGGTGTTGAAGAAAGCAGATTTTAGTCAGCCTGGGTTTCTGAAAGACTGGGTGAGAACTAAGACCAACCCACCACTATTCTTGACACTGTCAGGGAATAAACTTTTACTGTATTAACCTATTGAGATTTGGTGGTTTATTCTTTACAGCAGCTAGAATAACCTTAACTAGTCCATCAGTCCAATTACTAAACAGTAAAGGGAAACTACATTAACGCTATATAACTTACATATAAGTAAAAATAAAAATTTCTCTCAAAGGGAGATTTCTAAATGGTAATGTCAAGAGAGTAACAATTATTATTATTAATAATACAAAATAAAATTTTGTTTTACAATTTATCTAACATTCATCAGTTGCTTATGATGTACAATTCTACATGCATTATCACAATTAATTCTGAAAACCCTACCATTAAAAAATATAAAGCATATAAACTTTTTAAAAAGTTGCTTTTTGTTTAATAACGTGCTGTGGAACTCCCTTGATAAGATCATTTGGCTTCAGACTGGAGACCTTTGAGAAGAGATTTTGTAAGAGAGCCATGGGACTGAGTGGGAGGAGAAGAGGACAAGTTTCCCTAATAGGGTACCTAGAATTAGAGAGGAAGTGCACTCATAACTCAAACAAACCTGACCAAGTTCATGGCTGTGCCAGGGGACATGGACTCTTGCTCCTCCTGGCCATCTGTGCCCTCACTGACCTGGTCATACCAGGCTTAAACTTGTCTAAATTAGCTAAACTTGCTTATGGGACCAGGATTGGTTATCTTCCTTATTTTCTCTTTATGCCATAGCATCTTTCTGACCCTATTACTCAGATGTCTGTAAGGGAACCTGTATGAAAAACCAACATTCTTCGGAGTACAGTAAGTCCCCTACACACGAACGTTCAAGTTGCAAACTTTCAAAGATGCCAACGTGCCCCTGTATGCCAGCTGTGGTACTGTACTACTGTACTTTTCAAGGTACTGTACTGTAAGATTAAAAATGTTTTCTTTAAAAGAAAATTATGTATATAAAGCATAGAGAGGCTAAGTGACTGGCCCAAGAGTATACTGATATTAGTTGGTAGAGAAGGGATTTAAAATACCCATCAACTGGAAGATAATCATACAGCTAGTGAATAAAGAGAACATTAAGAAATGCAAATCAATAAGAATAATGCAAATTTGTAAGTTCACTGTTCATTCAATTAGAAAGTGTTTATGTACAGGGCATGATGATATTCAAGGACTGTGGGAAATAAAAATATGTAAAGGACATGAACCATGACATGAAGCATTTTTATAACTAGTTGGAAACATAAACCATATACAAAATAACTACAATAAAATACAGTATATGGTAAATGTCAGAATAATATTGCAGACTATTATAAGAGTTTAGGTGAGAAAGGTCACTTTAGCAGTAAGAGCGTACTTTTTGTAGAAAACGCACTTAATCTGGCCCTTCCTGAATGGGTAAAATTGAATAGGTAGATGTAGGAAAAAATCAAGTGGACAAAAATATGCTATAATCAAACATAGGAAATGACTGAGCAAAGAGCTAGTAAGACAAGGTGGGATCAGTTCATAGTGAATCTTGAATATCAAGCTAAGTTTTGACTTTATTAAGCACATAACAGAAGCCGTTAGCAGAGTTCTATACTAGCTAGATGAATCTGATGGTCGAATATGGATTGGTCTCACCTTTTTCTCCCTGTGTTAGTGCAATGGATATTTTGTTTTGTGCTTTACTTTTCTTTTTAATAAATATATACTAAAGACAATTCAAAGAATGCAGATGAATAAAAAACAAAAAATAACCTCCTAGCTTGTTTGCTATAGCTCCCTCCCTAATTTTCCCTTGAATATATACACAGAAAAATGCTTTGCAAAAATAACACCAAATAACCCTGTTATATAACCTGCTTTTAAAACTTCATCATCATAATTGTTGGATAGCATTCCATCAATGGACTAAATCATAATGTATTAAAAACACCCAATTATAAAATTAGTTTGTACTCATTATTGACTATCATTAATAACAGCAATGACTAGCAGAGTCACATCAAAGATGTCCACATCTTAGTCCCCAGAACCTGTGAATATGTTACCTTACACACACAGCAAAGGGGACTTCGAAGATATGATTAAGTTAAGGATCTTCAGATGGAAGATTATCCTGAAATTTGGCCCAATGTTATCTCAAGGGACCTTTCAAGAGAGAAAGGGTCAGAGTGAAAAAAGGTAATATGATAATAGAAACAGAGAAAGTGATTAGAAGATGCGTTACTGCTGGCTTTGAAGATGAAGGACGGGATCACCAGCCAAGAAATGCAAACGCCTTCTAGAACCTAAAAAAGGCAAGGAAATCGATTTTCCTCAAGAGCCTCCTGAAGGAACAAAGCCCTGACAACACCTTTATTTTAGCCCACTAAGACCCATTTTGGACTTCTGAACCCAAGAACTGTAAAATAATTAATTTGTTTTGCTCTAAGTCACTAAGTGTGTGGTCATTTGTTTATAGCAGCAATAGGAAACTAATATATAAGTCTTTTGCATTAAGTAATGTGGGAGAAGATAGTGTCATGGAGTAAAATGGTGGTGGCAGAAATAGTAGAGAAGTTGATAAATCTGATATATATTTTCTAGGCAGATCTAATAGGAGAGGTATTAGATTGGACCCATGAGTTTTGACTTGACCAAGTGGATCATGAAAGCACGTATTAAGCTGGCTCAGTGGAGAGGTAAGGGCTGGAGACAAAAATTTTACTTAGAATTTTGGAGTCATCAGTATTTAGGTGGTATTTAAAGCTATGAGGCTAGACAAGATTATTCCTCCATGCTTTAAATATTTATTAAGCACCTGCTTTTCTAAGATTGGGACGTACAGCAGTGAACATCAAGACAAAACTGTCCCTGATTTCATGGAGCATTTATTCCGGTGAAAGGAGACAGAAAGTAAAACAAACGAACAAATACAAATATAAATAGGAATAAGTGTTATAGTGAAAATAAAACGAGATGGTGTGGGTCTCGGGGCCATTTTAAATGAAGCAGTCAGAAAAGTCTTTCTTGGGAGTTGACAAGATGTACTAGAGTTTAGGGGAGGGGAACACCCTTAGATTGGAGGTAAGACCTGTCTTCACTGAGGAAGCATTTAAGCTGAGACTTGTATGACAAGGAAGCAGCCATACTTATTGTTGGACTTCTTGCCTGTCTTCTCCCATCTGACTGAACACTTGGAGAACAAACATATTACCTAATACCTAATTCTTTTTGTATGCACAGAATCTGGCACTGAGATAGCTATTATTATGATATATATTATTATGTATGCCTTTGAAAAATTATGAGCAAATAATAACTATATATTATGTACTAGGTTTGGAAGGTCAAAAGAAATAAAAAGATTCTGTTGCTCTTTCCAGTAGCTCACAATCTATTTGAAGAGACTATATATAAAAACACAGTGACTGAGATGGCAATATATCAAGAGGCATATTGTACACTACTACATTAGATGCTACATGATGACATCCTGATAAAGTGAACTAAAAGTGGGTTTATATGAAGACAAGATTTTTAAACCAGACTTTACACATAATAGGATTGGGGACCTTAGCAAGTAACTTCTGAGACTTAATTTCCTAATCTATACATGGGAATAAACAGATCTTCCTGTCCTACTTGCCTGTGACAGGGCTAAGTCGGTCAGAAAGGGAAAATAATAAAATAATAATTATTATGATAGTAAAAATACATATTAGGATAATATATCCTAATTATTGGTAGGATAACATTATTAAGAAACTAAAGTGCCAAAAGATGCTCTGGAGATAGAGAATATATGATGAAGAATTTATATTATAAGGTTCTGACTTACTGGAAATCTTAAACATACACAATCAATTCCTAGACAAGAATCTTTTCCCCCAAGAGTGAGATTTTTATATTTTCCTACCCCAAAGGTCATCTTAAAGTTAGAGCTTTAAAGATGTTTTCTGTGTTAAGTGGTGACTAGGTATGCCCTAGGTCTTTAAAAACCGATGCTATAACTCCTTCCAGTTTTGATGCAGATTAGTGTAGCTCAGAGCAGCCATAAAAAAGCCACAATGAGTGAATTTTAGCAAAAAGCAATAACAGTGATATATAAAAATCACCAAAATAAACATAAATCAGCCACCTCAAAATGACATATTGACACAATTCTGTGGTCTATTCAACCAACCTCTACTTTTCTCCAGGCATTTTTTTCCCCCCAACTGCTCCAAATTTCATTCTCAGAAACTTTATATCACAGTGATGGCTCTGAGAAGCATCTGCTATTCAGTTTACCTTCACTTCTTGCTTCCATCATCCTTCGGCAACACCCAAGGCTGCCAACTCTCCAAAATAGGCTCTTCCAAGAGTCCAACATCAGCTGTACCATTCTCCCTCACAATTCAGCAGCAGGATGCCTGCCATCCTCACAACAAGAATGGAATCTACATCTTCCTCCACTGGGACTTTCAGCCCATTGATGCTGATCATTTTTCTGAAGCCCCAACTTTCTCTCTATCCTGCTTACCCATCATTAAATCTTCAACTCATTCTCTCTGGTCTATACTGTCACGTCTCTTTTTTTCTTTACCAAATAGAATCTGCCAAACCCTATTCCATAAAAATTGTGCATCTCATATTCTTTTACCTGTGTTTAATAGGTAATGTGCCAAAAAATTATTCACTTTAGGCAAGTAATATAACCTCCCTGGGTCTTAATCTTCTCATTGGTAAAATCGGGGTGGGGTGAACTAAAATTAGTGGATTTCAAACTTTTATTAAGTAGTGAGATTCTTTCTTCAAATGCTATTGTATACCAATGTACAAAACAAACTGCCCCGAATGAGCACCATCTGATGCAGGCTGAAATGGGATTCCAGAGCCCTGTCCCCCTGGTTCATCATCATCCTTTCTAATGATGGCTCCTGAGATATTTCCAAGTCAAAGACTCCAAGGGCATATGATAGTCTTTGAACTAAGTGATCAGTAAGTCCCTCTCTAGCTCCAAAATCCAAAGATTCTATTCAACGAGGAAAGAAAGATTGATCAGCAAGGAAACTATAATACTGTTGAGTGCCAATTTTTGTTTTACTGAATTACCCCATAAGCAGTATCTCATTCAATTCTCCCCAATAATGCTATCATACTAATTTTTACAAATGAAAAGACAGAGACTCAGAGATTATAACTTGGTTAAGTTTATATATTTGTAAGAGACTAGGATGGGATTCAAACTCTTGTTTCTTCTATTACTGTATATTTCCTCTAAACCAGATCACCTTTTCCTAACCTAGCCTCCATCCAGCCATCATCACTGGTTAATTACATTCTCTTACATATGGTGTAGTAAAGATGTTCAGCATATACGACCCATGGAATACGTCTGTATTTACTTATCCTAGTGAAAAGTAGAACAATAGGAAGGTGTAGGTTTACGTACAGTGCTAGGAAATAATATTTTTGACCTAAAGAGAGAAATAGAGATGACAACATTGATATATTTATAAATAGTTAAAACTTTTCAAACCTAAGATTTTTAAATGTACTAGAAAAATTGTGGTTACCTGAAAATGTTACTTCAAAGAATATATTTTTAATTACTCTTAACCCATCCAAACACCATCAAGTTCAGGGCATACATTGGACTTCTAGCACTTGTCAAATCTTTCCAACAGTAAAATGTAAAGATAAGCAGATTTCTTCTAACATAATCAACTGAATTCCATGTCCTTAGAATACCTTTGCTATCTTTGCTCTTTTTCCTCTGGCAGATGTTCAGGGGTGAATTATGCAATATAGAATCCAAAATTCCACTTCATCCAGATGCCTAATTTGCCAACTATTCATTTGTCGAAAACACATGTTTACTATCTGTTACATAATGGCTACAGCTCAGAACAGTTTCTGGTTTCCATTTCATGAATCGATATTGAGAATCTGACAAATGTCCTGGAAGGCATTTTTCAGTGTGCATTTCCATGAAATTTTATTAAATTTCGTAAGTGCACCAACATCTGGAAGGTAAAAACTTTCTCCTCCAAAGTTTTAAGTTTCAAAATAATTGTACATTTTTCTTTTCAAAATCTATGGACAAACTTGTGGAATAATCATGAAACTTCATTTGTCTCCAAATTTTGTTAAAAGTGTAGCTGATCTTGAAAAGAGCCACTCTACCCTATCCAGATAACATGGGGAAAAATTTTTTTTGCACATGTCTTAATAATCACTGTTGAATTCTTAAAGAAACTGCATTTATATCAGTTTCTCCTGCCCCAATACTTGCCAACACCCCTCACTGTGTCAAGGATTCCATTACGCTGTGGATCAATGATGACATAATAATAGACAGTGCGTCTAATTTATTCACTTCAACATGACATGTTTATAAAATGATGGTGTGGGCATGAATTGTTCAAATAACTGGACACCAACAGATAATAATATTGTACTGTGTTTCAACTTTAAATCTGTCTCGACATATCCAAATAATGTGGGAAATATAAGTTTAGGTTAACTATAACATCTACATGTATCCCCTCATTGATTTTCACTTACCTCTAAGAAGCAGTAATAGTATTATCTCTTTCTTCCTAGCTATCTGATTCTCTCACTCTACCTAATTGTGAGCTTTAGGAGCTCCCAATATCCAGAATAATGCCTGTCAGAGTAAGTATTATAAAAGGAGGAGAAGGAGAAGGAGGAAGGAAGGGAGAGAGGGAGAGGGGGTAGAGTGAAAGAGAAAAGGAAAGGAGAGGAGAGGAAAAAGATAAGCTTAATTATACTACCTTTTGTTTCAGCCCTACTGAACAAGGCACTCACTGAGTATTTGATGACTCTGAATAAATGAATGTGAAAACAAAGTGAAAATAACTCTACTTGGGAAAGGAGATGGATTCAAATCCAAGCTCTTGTCCCTCGATGGAATATCTGAAAACTCACCTGACCTCTCTGGATCTCACATATAAAACAAAGGATTGGGACTAGGTGACTGGTAATTCTAGCAGTAACATTCTATGAGTTTTTATTTTTTTGTTTTTTTGTTTTTACAAAGGGTTATACACACACACTCATACACATACAGAGAGAGAGAAAGGAAGAAAGATTCATGTTCTTTGTTTTGAAATATTATTCAATCAATGAATGTATCTATATACTAAACTTTGGGAAGATGTCTGTACCTTCTCTAATTTGTTAGTGAGAGAGACAGCATTTTTTATTGCCTTGCACATAATAGGCATTCATTCAATGATTAGCTCCTCTTCTTTTCTGAAGACTACTTATAGTGTTGACACTTCATTTGATAAGGCTTACGCCACACACACACACACACACACACACACACACACACACACACACACACACACACCCCATGCAATGAAACATCTCATTGCAATCTGAACTAACTGCTGTATGTAAGATAAATATATCCTTAACTTACTTTTTCTAGCTATAGGGTAAAATGTTGATATATTCATAATGATGATTAAGAATTTATTATACAGGTAAATGGCTTGAAAATTCTCAATTTTTTATTAAATGGAATCCGTTTTTATGATTCTTTTTAATAGCTAATCTAGGAAGTGGTTAGGAAATAAAAAGAAAACCAAAATATACCCACAGTTAAATAAAAGTTCTCTTCCAGAACCTAAATTGGAGTTTTCAGATAGCCTTGTGAGCGTTATCTTTTAATAAAGTAGATTGCAAGGAAGAAAGGGAAGAAGAAAACAAGGGAAGAAGGGAGGGAGGTAGGGAGAATGAGAGAGGAGAAGAGAGAGAGACCCTTAGAAACAATGTTGCTTCAGAGCTGTTCTAGGAAATTCTGTATGTCACTGGAAAGTGACTCATTCTAACATAAATTTGCAAGTAAGAACTCTAATAAGAACATATTTACCCTCCATCCTTAAAAATCCACCAGCACTTCTGCAAGAGAATGTTAATTATAACAATGTGTAACTGACTTTATGGGATTTAAATTCAGAGAATTTTTTTTTTTAATTAACTCGTGTCAGCCATGCCTCAAAACTTGTTTCCAAGTTTTTTTGAAAATTCTAAACTTAGTATTCCCAATCTTGAATGATTTTCATTTCTGTAGAGCTCTTAATTTATAGGGAATTTTCCTAGCCATTATCGTCTTCGAGTTTCCAATCTACCTATAGGGTAAATTGGAATTGTTAGCCCCATTTTACAGATAATCACAGTTATATGTGATTAAATGAATTATTTAAAAAATTTGCTAGAACTGAAAATCAATTATAAAGCAATAAATTTAAGAAATTTAATAGTAGATTTTATGGAAAATCTCTCTTTTGAATATATTTTGCAAGTGATAATTTCTCATTAATTCCAAAGGAATCATTTGCTCTAAAAGATAAAATTAATTTGTGTACTAATTCAATCTGTGGCTACTATAGGTAAAGGTGTTCATCTTATTCTTCGCTGATGATGAGAAAACATGAATTCAAAACATCGAGAAATGGTTCTTTCACCTCACAAATCTTGTATTTTGAGCACCGCAGATCTAAAATACATCACCTATCTATTAGACACTTATCAATGTATGTGCCCATTTGCCATGAGGCCCTGAATAGCATTAAATTGGGGGCAGTATCAAGTAGTAAAGGAAATGAATCACACTGCTTTCATCTGTGCCCCTAACTCCAATCTATTAGAATTTCAAAGCCACCTAAATATTCTAAATCAGAATAAAAATGCAACCATGAAGAGTCAAAATGCAGATAAGGTAAATTGCTAGAAAACTAAGAAACCAGTAGGGAGTGCAAGGTATTTGCTCACTGTGCATCTTCCTGGTGTTAATTGTCACTTCTCTGAAAGTCTCTCCAACTCTTCAGATACAGGAACTGTTCCATCCTGTAGATTTGCTCCAGGGTTAGTTTATATCACGACACTTTTAGTATATCGTATGATAATTTTGTTTATGCTCCCTTCTTCCCCAATAGACTACGAAACACTTAAAAGTAAGAACTCAGTCTTGACCTTTGTATTCCTAGGGCCAGTGTAATGTCTAGTATGCAGTATATACTACAGTGCATCAATATGTAATTAAGAATGAATGATTTACATTGAGGGAAACACAAATATATTCTCTGAGGAGTACAGCCTAACCAGGATCAGGAAAAGAGCCGGGAATACAGCCAAGGTTCACATCGAGGTGGTTCACGTATTCATAATCGATCATTTTGACTATTCAGTCATTCCATATGTGCTCTCCATACAGTTATCTCTAACTCTGAGGAAACACCATGATAGTTATTTTTTATTCTCTAAGCTAACAGCTATTATATGCATCAAAAAATCTCATTTTAAAAATTGTGTAAAAGAATGTTTTAATTTTCTTTTTGTGTGCCAAAAGAAGCATAATATCTGTGTAATTTTCACTCTGTTTTACCAATTTTAAAATGTTTGTAAAAAATATTCGAAAACCTGCTTCTTTGGATCAGAGCCAACCTTCCTAAACTATGTTTAACTGAAGTAATTTCAGTACAGGTACTCATTAACTTTGCTATCTAAGAGCTCAGGTTCTCCAGGTAGGTCACAAATTCAGCTTCAATCCTGGACAAATCACTCAACCTCTGAGCACTTTTGTTAGCAAGTCAGTAAAATGAGTAGTTGTGCGAGATAACTTCGCAGGTTCTGTCCTGCTCAGAGCACTCTGTACTGGTATAACTCCTCTTCAGGAATCTTAGTACAAACTCTGTAGTTGTTTCAGTCCTTGAAACAAACAGCAAATAAAGACAGCCTCCTTTCCCCCTCCAAATCCATCAGGTCCTTCAGTGTTTATATCCTATCAGTGGGGATCTGGCATGAAAGTTTTTTTAAAAAGAGGTGGGAAGATGATTCCTAGAATAATACTTACAACAGAACATGAGGCAAGACTTAGGTGTGAACAAATAGGAACCATATACACAAAGCCATCATCGTGGTGAAAGATTTTAAACTGGCCTCTAAGATACCCAGCTACTCCTGTCCACACCCTTGTAGGTTCCCCTCCTTTTGAGTATGGG
Organism: Eschrichtius robustus; assembly: GCF_028021215.1. Classification (NCBI taxonomy): domain Eukaryota; kingdom Metazoa; phylum Chordata; class Mammalia; order Artiodactyla; family Eschrichtiidae; genus Eschrichtius; species Eschrichtius robustus. The sequence continues at coordinate 51,403,052 of NC_090836.1, forward strand.
TGTGACCTGTGATTAGCTTCTAACCAGTAGAAGATGGCAAAAGTAATGGGATGTCACTTCATGATTATGTTATGTAAGACTCTGTCTTGCTAGCCAAGTGGCTCTTGAGTCTCTCCTCCTTGCCAGCTGTGAAGAAGCAAGCTGCCAGGAAGTGACAACTCACACTACAGGGGAATGCTAGTCTCTGGGAGCTGAGGGTGGCCTCAGCCCTAGGCTGCAAGGAAATGAACTTGCCAATAATCTGAGTGAGCTTGGAAATAAATTCTTACCCAGCTGAGCCTCTGATGAGACCACAGACCCAACCAAAACCTGGACCGCAGCCTGGTGAGATCCAGAAGCACTGAACCCAGTTTAATGTGTCTGAACTCCTGACCCACAGAAACCATGAAATAATAAACATGTGTTGTTTTAAACTGCTAAGTTTGTGGTAATTTGTAATGCATCAATAGATAACTAATACAACTGTGAAGGTAATCTTGGTCTTTTCATGCTTGCATTTTGTGTAGCGTGTTCATCAGTGCCATACACTTAGGTAGTAAAAAGCATTCCGATTCATTTTCTCCCCTCTGGCCAAACAACAGATATAGCTCTTTAATTTCCCAAAAAATGTAACCCTTTATTCTCTCAGAAAATTGAAATAAAGCACCTTAGAAAATGAATGCGGAACTTATTCTCACAGTAACTGATGAGGTCTTTGGTCATTCTTTACAGTTAGGGTCCACTAATACTGATAATAACATCTTAAATTTATTCACTTATTCATCACATATTTAATGAACTTCCATTTTGTGGAAACTGTGAAAAGTACTCTGGGGAATCCAGATATGAATAAGACATGGCTAGTGTGCTAAGAGAAATGACAACTTTACTACACTAAGTTTTGAGAATGTGTTGACCATGTAAAAGAGTTTAAGTTGTTTATCATACTGTGTCTTAAAGGATCATAGTTTCAGAACAGAGGAAAATAAATGCATTATAGCAAAGTAAAATTACTTGTATGAACCCATCTACAACATCTTTCTAAAAAAATTTTGATTGTGGATAAATAACCATGAGTCTTACAGATGTGTAATATTTCAATAACTGGATACATGGAAGAGAACATTCTATAGGAGAAAACAGTGAATAAAGGCACACAGAGGTGAGAGTGAGCGGCATGTTCAGAGAACAAAGGATTTTGTCTTGAAAGTCATTATGGTTTATTGGAAAGATCAAGAGCACAGGATAAAGCATCAATTAAAAAATCATGAGGGCCTGAACCAGGCTGGGATGGAACAGAGAATCCAGCAGATAAGAAAGAAGTCATGGACATGGATCCTAGAATAAGCAGGACAGCTGGTTGCATGAGACAGATGATAGAGATGACTTGAAAATGATTCTGATGTTCCAAGCCTACATGAGAGGGAATAGAAGCATCATTAACAGAATGAGGAAAGCTAAGAGGCAGTACTGGCTTGTAAAGAAGAAACAGTTGGATGTGGTACCTGTTGTATATAAAGGACTAGTGAGAAGGGAGGGTTGAGTAGGTGAGGAGAAGGAGAACAAGGAATGAGGAAACAAAGCAGTAGTTTCGGCTGAGTGTTGGGTTTACGATGAGTCACAAAGGTGGTAGAGAAAAATGGACATAGCGATACATATGACACCTTTTCAAGGTGGCCCAGCAACAAGGCTCTTGAATAAGAACATCGAAAAAACTAGGAGGAGATTGGAGTTACTTAAATGCTTTTCAGGGTATGTCTTACAACAAAAACTCAAAAGGAGAGCTCTGGTCTGAGTATTTTCAAAATATGAAAAGAAATGTTTATTAAAAGACTCCATAGAAATAAATAAAGCACAAATTTCAACTATAATGGTTATTTTGGAACATAGCAAGTCCCTTTTCTATTAGGGAAAATTAAAGGGAAAAAAACCTTCCGTCTCTATTTTGAATATAGTATTAATAAGCCATGGATCTATAAAAATGGAACATATGCATAGCTGCATTGAGTGTGGAAAGACTGATGAAAAGTTCAGAGAAATCTGAAGTTATTTTATATATCTTCTTTGGGCAATTTTCTGACGTGCTTTCCAATTCTTAACACAACCCCCTGTGTTGAAGCAATGACGGCTAGATGCAGGATTATAACACCTTTGTTTTTAGCTATGGAAAGCAAGTTATTTCTTGACTAAGAATGTTAGGTCCAGACAAGCAAATAACACCATGCCCACTAGCCCTATAATTTGCATTTTGTTTTATAAGATTTTCTTGTTTTCCGTGGCTTCTAATTTTAGAATATGTGTAGCACACAACTTGATGTTGTGCCACTCTTTTTCACATCTTAACACATAGCACTTAACACAGTCCTATGCAGAAAAAGTGCTTATACTTATCAATTGATCTATAATTATACACACACACATATCTGTAAATTTGAAATTGTGTTTTAAGTGAGAAAACAGATGTAAAATAGCTGGTAAACTGCTTGCTCATTAAATACTTAAAAGAAACATGCAACTTAGAAATAGTGAATGACAAAAAAGTTTTGAGATTAAAAACAAGAAAACTGGGCAACTGTAAGCTTAGGAAACAGAACCTATGTTATATAAAAATATGAAGTATTAACACCAACATAAAGCAAATAATTTATGAATATTTGAGTGGCTATGAGTCAGACAGCCCATGTGGGTCTTGACACAGTACATATTAATTTCCCAGTGGCCAGGGAATCTCACCTGAAATGCAGAATATTACCCTCAGCTTTGACTCACAGCAAGATGCATTATGCATGGTCTAGACTGTGCTCACCTCCTCATTCATTTGTAATTTCTCTCTCTCTCTCTCAGCTCTATTATTAACATTTTATACTTTGCTAGATTTTCTTCGGTCTTATGGTATATACTTAAGGGAATGACAGAATGTCAATAAACAAATAGAGTCAATTTGTAGAGGCCATGTTTTCTTACAAATATTATGTCGTCAAAAGGAACTGTACTGACAATATGGCCCACACTGCAGAGACTGAAGATTGTTCTCCAATATCCATGCTCTCCTTCTTTTATAGTAAGAGAACTTCCCAATCTTTAGCTGGGCATATTCAGAATGAACCAAGCCCAGTCCCTTGCAGTTGCAGGTAGCCTTATGATTTTGTTTTGGCCAAAGGGATGCCGGTAGAAGTATTATGTGCAACTGGTAAGTTGTGCCCATAAAAGAAAGTAGCCTGTCCTCTTCTTCCCCTTTTCCACCATCATGGACCATGAAGATGAGGGGGTCACACTAGGAAGTTGAAGAACCAAGGGAGAAGAATCCTCCAACTTGATGAATTCTTGTCACAGAGCTCCAATATCATTTCAGAATTTTATGAGAGAGAAATAACCTTCTATCTTGCTTAAGCAGTATTACTCTGAATCTTATCATGTTTTTGAACTTATATCTTCATGATTCCAAAAGGCTCATGTATATAATTGAGGAAATAGGTTCTCTGCTGTTATTTGTTCTTAGAAATCGTGCTTGTTTTATTTTCCTTTCAAACTTGTTGTTCCACTTTGAAAAAGGGATTATATTCAAATAATCTCAGAGCTGTAAGAAGCTTTATGTAACACATGATCTGGTATTTCCTGATGTGTATTCAATTCAAGCAGTAATCTCGTAAAATATAAATAAAGGGCATCAAAGTCAAAAAAGTTTGGAAAACTCTTAAAATTAATTCCTCTTTTTAAGATTCACAAGGTGTATTAGCATATCAAAAATAAGAGTATTCCTGAAATAAATGAACATGTTTAACTTTTTTCCCCTAGCAATGGAATATAGAAACATTTAAACACAATATACATTAACATACTTTATAAATACTGTTCTGTGGAACATTCTTTGGAGAATTTTGAATCACTAGATAATGTATAAGTCCCTACTACATGTTTAACAGATGGTCCTTCAGTTCTTACTTAGATACCATCCAATAACAGAAATTTCGCTACATCAAAAGATGGTCCATTTCACCCACTTCTCACTTTTGAAAATAAAGATATTAAGAAGGATATTAATTAGTTCTATTAAACGTGTCCACATCCACCTTTTTGACCTCTGTCTCATTTGCCACAATGTATATTAAGGATCATTTACCATTTTAATGATGGCATCTGAAAGTTCAATGAACTCATTTGAAACAACTCACATACTCAATCTACCTAGTAGATTGAGTTTCTCTTCAGCAATGTTTGATCAATTCATTTCAGTTTCGCAAGCATTCTACACATTAGAGAGGAAGAAGTAAATTGAGTAAATCTTACTTTCACTCAGTCATCTGATAACCTAGCAAATAATATTGAAAGAAAGCCAATTATCTTCAGTATGACCAGTTTAATTACTTGTCCTTTGACTAGAATCTTGAGAGTTGCAAAGCCAAAGAATTATATAACTAAAGTGCTCATTTAGTCTTCTACATCCATTCTCCTAATCAATAATTATTGCCACGATACATGGTCATAAATCCATATGTGCATGGGCCACATTAATCTTTCATTAGTCATGATAATAAAGCACAGTCTATTAGCAATTTTAAAATAATGCTAATCAACCAAAATAATAAAATTTATGACATAACTAAATTTATATAAATGGATATGGCAATGTGTACAGTAATAGTAACTGTTTAACCATGAAATTAAAAATTGTTTTACCAACATAACCAATATTTGAGAAAAGAGTTTCTAAATGATTTGTTTTGATCAACTTTTTAAAAGAATTATTGTCTTGGCCAATTTGTTTGTGATCAAGCTGCTTTCAAGCTGATTATTTGCTACCCTTTAATAAACTGACCAAATATATAGTTCTCAGGAATTTTTTTAAGCTGCATTCAATAAGTTTAACTAATCAAATTGATTTCAGTCAAATCTCTTGGACATGACTAACTGTAGCTCTCAACATTAAATGTCAGAAGTTTAATTAAAGAGAATTAAGAGTGATTCCACTGAGCTCTGAGTAATATATAAACATTTGAATAGCCATCTAATGACTCTACATGGACAGTTTGATTCTGAATACAAATATATTCTTGAATAAATTAATAATGTTCTCGTTTCTTTTCTTAATTACAATTTCAAATTAAGCATATTCAAATGTCTTCTCACATTGGTAAGATATTTGTGGGTATTAATTCTATTTAAAACTAAAAAAGTCTCAGGATACATTTGGTTCTTGAGCTGTTTGTTGGACACATGTTTTCACAAAGAGTGGGCATTTAATATGGGCTGGACTAAAGTTTGGCTTCAGCCTTGGTATTAAGCACAAATCTGCTATTAGGCTTGGTTTCAGACATGGCTTTGAGAAGGCCAAATAGTCAAACACCTACTTCAATGTTATTTCTGGCCTCACTGAACTTGCGTATGATCAACGCTCATGCAATGAATGGCTAGATAACCCTAATTTCTAGCCACAATAGCAACATAAATAAAGACAGCAAGTCGTTTGGATCCACTGTTAATATGAGGACATGTAACTTGGAGGAAACGTCCTTATGAGCTTTATATATTAAACAATTATTTCAGTCACTAGTGAAAATTTATTTTTTCTAAGACTAAAATGCTGGAGTAATTCATATTTAATATTGAAAGCTGTTAATTTTATGTCAAAAATAATTTAAAACATCCAAAGTTTTAAATAGGGATATGCATGCATTTAATAAATTTTAAAAAATACAAATTAGCTAGGTTAATTTTAGGAAGAACATATATCTTCTTGATCCAAAAATTTTTATGAAATGTAAATAATAATAATGTATGTAAATAATAAGGTAGAATAGTAAAGATTATAATGCTAATCTTTCTAGAATTATTTAGTTTATAAGCACTGATAACATTAAAAAATAGTTATTTCAAATCATCTTCAGCCCAAGTATAAAGAACACAAAGTACAAAAAAGAAGAAGGTTTGAGAGAAAAATGTAGTATCTCAAAATATCTTGCTCCCCCACCTACTTTGGTGGACAGCATCTATTTTATATCACAAATAATGCAATAGAGTGTCTGCAGGAGCACTCTAAAAGATGAGAGTGCAGAGAAGTTATTGTTCCTGCACAATAATGTTAAACATTTAAACTTTGAGTACTTGATATTTTGATAATAAAATTTAATAATTTTAAAATTTATAAAACTTTAGATTTATTATCAACTTCAGAATTTAATTCTATGATTGTGATATTCAGCTCTGGCCTTGGCTATGTATTCAGTGCACTTCTACCAAAAATATAGGAAATTTTACATCTAAACAAGTATTTTATTCATATTTTATTCAATCAATTCCAATAAATACAATTTTTTTTCCAATTTTTGCTTTTAAAAGTTTTTGAACTCCATTTTTGTTAGAACACTGTCTTGGAGACTAACCAATTTAATTTTGAACCACTGGGTGACCCTAGATAAGTGATTTTCCTTCTTTGAATATTGGTTTCTTACAAGTCATGGATAATAACACCTGCTTTGCAGTAATGAATGCATTTAATGGGATCACATATGTAAGGACCCCAGCTCAGTGCTTGGTATGTAAAGATCTTCAATGATTGGTGCTTTTCACTTTCTTCTTCCACGTGCCTATGGCTTTAATGCCTGGAACTGCTGTCATTGTCAGTTTATGGACCATGAAGGAAATTAGAAAAAAAGAAACATAGAAATTTGGAAATGGAAGGGAACTTTTAGAACATCTACTTTATTGTTTTCAATACTTTTAGTAGTAAACTCCTTTCTCAAAATAAAATTCCACATGGAACCCCAATAGAAAACTGATCAACTCAGAGCTGTTCTGGTTGAAGCAGAGATGGAGGGCCATGAATCCACCTGTGTTCCCTTCCTTTTTACCCTGAGCACAGTGGATTCTTGATCACCCCACTCCTAAAGAGTTTCAGGATACTGTAAAGGAATGGAAAGCAGAAAGCATGAGAACTTATGAGTTCTACTTTATGGAAACTGTCTTTACCCCAAATTGTATGCCCTTATGCAGGTCACTTAACCTCCTTTGTTAATCTCTTTGTTTTTTTTAAAAATTTGATAACAAGGAGTTTGAAGTATTCCATTTTAAGACTAATCTATTTCCATCTCTTTTACCACCAAGCTTCGGGAAAAGAAATTTACGTACATTAAATAGCTTTATCAAAATTTACCAACTCTGGCAAATTGTATTTTCAAAGATGGTAGCAATGAAATCCCCCTTTGCACGTGTTCTTTTGCAGTGTGATATTACCAGTAGCCATCAAGAGTTGAAGTCTAATTCCCGTCCCCTTGAGTCTGATTATCCTCCTTTCATCCGAGCTGGACTTAGTGTCTTGCTTGCGCCCAACACCATGTAGCAGCAGAGAGATACCATGTGATTTCCCAAGCTAGATCAGAAAAGGCCATGGAACTTACATCTGCTTCCCTTAGACAGTTCCTCTTAGAAACAACCCTGGCACCATGTTATGACATGCCCAACCCAGAGGAGATGTCACCTAGAGGTGTTCTGGTCAACAGTTCCAGCTGAACCCCACAGGCAAGTTATGCCAGACAAGGCACCAGAAATGCGAAAAAAAAGTCTCCAGGTGATTCCAGCTCCAGTCTTCAAGTCACTACAAGCCAATCAACTGTTGTCAGCTGAGACCCCAAATAAGCCATCCCTGCTATGCCTTGTCCAAATTTCTGATTTATAGCATTCGTGAGCTTAACAAAATGGTCATCTTTTTGCCACTAAGTTTGGGAGAGCTGATATCTATTTTGCAGCAACAGATAACTAGAAATTTCATAGCTTTATTATTTAACTAAATCCAGTGTTTTCTACTCATTTTTCATCCTCTCTAACCTTGAATTAAATATTCATCTTACCTTTATATTCATGACATAGCACATTCTGATTCTCTCACTACCTCAATCTCTTTCAGTGGATTCATTTCCTCTAGCAAACTCTCAAAAGAAGGCATTCCCAGAGGTCCTTTCTCCAGCCCTCTTCCCTGCTGTCTTCTCTTGACTAGCTCATCCACTGCTAGGATTTAAATTATAAATTCATTTATTCATTAATTCATGCAATAAATATTTCCTGAGTACCTACAATGTGTGTCAGACACTGTTCTAGGGACTGGATATATACTACTATGCCCCAAACAGCATCCTCCCTCTGACAGTACATACATTCTAGTAAGGATATACAGAAAATAAGTTAGCATATAATAATATAATATCCCAAGTAGAAATCAGCGCTATGAAGAAATATAAAGCAGGGTGAAAAGAACAGAGGGGTACTCTTTTATACAGAGTTATAATGGAAGACATTTTTAATAAGATGTATTTGATCAGAGACCTATATAAAATGAGGGATCTAGTCCTACATATATAGAGAGATCATTCCAGGAAGAGGTATGTGATCAGAGTGTTCAAAAACAACAGGGAGGCAGGAATAGCTGGAGGGAGTGACAAAGCAGGACAGTTGTAGAAGATGTAGCCAGAGATTTATCCAGGAAGCAGACTGGATCTTTTGACTGTCACAGAGGCTTTGGATTTTATTCTGAGTAAGATGAGGTGGAAACATCATATATGTTAATGAATCTCTAGTTCTCCTTTCCTTTTGGGCCACAGAAAAACATACTTCTCAACTGGGCAAGGCCTTTTGACTAGATGTGGCCAATGAAATATGAGTGGGAGGAATATGTTACCTGCCTGAGCAACCAATAAGGCTACGTGTTCCCCGTGGTTGAGCTACAATAATGTAGAGTCTCTATTAGCCTGGAACCTGAGGGACTATGGGGAACAGAGATCACCACTCCTTTCCCCAAACAGACACACAAGGTTGTACAAGTGAGAGCCTTTCCGGGGGTTTACCAATGGGATGTATTTCTTTAGTATAATCTAGCCAACTTTGACTAAGAATGAAAGGTACTGCAGGGTTTGAGCAGAAAAGTGACTTGATGACTTATATTTTGAAAAGTTCATATTGGCTATTTTGTGGAAAATAGACTGTAGGGAAAAAGAATGAAATCCAGGAGACGAGTGAGAGTCAATAGGAATAGCCCAGGAGAGAGATGATAGTGAAATGGATTAAGGTGGTAACTAGGATGAGTATTATCCAAATTAGGACACCTTTGAAAGTAAAAGAGAATGATGGTGAAAAGTTAAACTAGCATGTATAAATCCATTTTAAAGATATTAACAGGATATGCTGATGGACTGAATGTTGAAAGTGAAAGAAAGAGAGGTGTCAAGGATGATTTCAAGCTTGTATCTTATCAGGAGGAGAATGGAGATGGGGAAGACTAAGAGAAAGGAGATTTGGGGCAGGAGGTAAAGAATCAAAATATGATATTAGAAAAGTTAGGTTTGAAATGCATATTAGATATAAAGGAGAAATGTCACTTAAGGAGTTGGGTATGTGGCTACATAAATAAGGGGAAAAATTGGGATGGAAGATAAAAAAAATTAGAAGTCATGAATATATAGAGAGTATTCAAAATCATGGGAGTCTAGATAGAGAAAAGAAGAGGTCCAAGGACTGAGCCAGAAAGATGAGAAGGATCCTTTGAGGAGACTGAGAAACGATGGCAAATAAAGTTAAAAGAGAACCAGGACAGAAAGAGTCTCCAAGAAAAGTAAGTGAAGAAATATCTTAAGAGAAAGTATGCCCTGTGTCAGTATCTGCTGTGATGTCAAGTAAAGTGACTGCTGGGAATATACCACGCGTCTTGGCAACATGGAGATTATTGCTGACCTTGACAAGAACAGTTTCAGAAGACTGATGAGAACAAAAGCCTGACTGAGGTGGTTAAGAGAGAAAATCTAAAGACAAAAAGTAGAGACAGCACATTCAGACAACTCCTTCAGGGAATTTTGCTCTAATTTGGAGTGAATAAATAAAGCAAGAAGTAAATGTGAGGTCAGGAGAAATTTTTTAAGCTATGAGATACAAGTATATTTTTATGTTAATAAGAATGATCTAATAGAGAGGAAATGATGATACAGGGCAGAAAAAGGAACAGCTAAAGAAGTGAAGTCCTTGCATTGTTAAGACAGGGTTTATTTCGTGTATATGTAGAGGATTTGCCATGAACAGAGGCATGGAAAGTTCATCTGCTCTAACAGAAGAAAAGGGAGAGGATTGAGTAAGACGATGGGTTTACAGGTTTGGTTGTATGAGAACGTCAAAGTTCTCATCTGATTGTTCTTATTTTCTCAAAAAAAAAAAAAAGAACAAAGTCAACAACTGAAAGTCATGAGGTAAGAAGATGAAGAGCACGCAGAGAGAAAGAAATTGTGAAACAGTTTTGCCAGTTTATAGGTGAATTGATGAGGGCAGAGGATCTCAATCTGGGCTGCATATTGGATTCACATGGGGAATCCTTACTTGCAATCAATGCCCACACTATCCCAGAACAATTAAATCAGATTTTCAGGGACTGGGACCAAGGCACAGTTATTGTTTAAGAGCTACCCATGAAATTATTAATTGTAACTAAGTCTCAATTAATTTGATAACCATGAATTTAAGTTAGATAAGGCAACTTTGTTCTTTCCAAACCCCTCCAGAAGTGGTAATTTTTTTTTTTGAGTGCAATACATTTTTTGAATTTTATTTTATTTTTATACAACAGGTTCTTATTAGTTATCTATTTTATACACATTGGTGTATATATGTCAATCCCAATCTCCCAATTCATCCCACCACCACCCCCGCTTTCCCACCTTGGTGTCCATACATTTGTTCTCTACATCTGTGTCTCTATTTCTGCCTTGCAAACTGGTTCATCGGTACCATTTTTCTAGATTGCACATAGTTGCATTAATAAATGATATTTGTTTTTCTCCTTCTGACTTACTTCACTCTGTATGACAGTCTCTAGGTCCATCCATGTCTCTACAAATGACCCAATTTTGTTCCTTTTTATGGCTGAGTAATATTTCATTGTATATATGTACCACAACTTCTTTATCCATTCATCTATCAATGGGCATTTAGGTTGCTTCCATGACCTGGCTATTGTAAATACTGCTGCAATGAACATTGGGGTGCATGTGTCTTTTTGAATTACGGTTTTCTCTGGGTATATGCCCAGTAGTGGGATTGCTGGGTCATATGGTAATTCTATTTTTAGTTTTTTAAGGAACCTCCATACTGTTCTCCATAGTGGCTGTATCAATTTACATTCCCACCAGCAGTGTAGGAGGCAGTTCCCTTTTATCCACACCCTCTCCAGCATTTGTAGTTTGTAGATTTTCTAATGATGCCCATTCTAACTGGTGTGAGTTGATACTTCATTGTAGTTTTGACTTGCATTTCTCTAATAATTAGTGATGTTGAGCAGATCTTCATGGGCATCTTGGCCATCTATATGTCTTCTTTAGAGAAATGTCTATTTAGGTCTTCTGCCCATTTTTTGATTGGGTGTTTTTTTTTAATATTGAGCTGCATGAGCTGTTTATATATTTTGGAGATTAATCTTTTGTCTGTTGATTCATTTGCAAATACTTTCTCCCATTCTGAGGGTTGTCTTTTCATCTTGTTTATAGTTTCCTTTGCTATACAAAAGCTTTTAAGTTTCATTAGGTCCCATTTGTTTATTTTTGTTTTTATTTCCATTACCCTAGGAGATGGGTCAAAAAAGATCTTGCTGTGATTTATGTCAAAGAGTGTTCTTCCTATGTTTTCCTCTATGAGTTTGATAGTGTCCAGTCTTACATTTAGGTCTTTAATCCATTTTGAGTTTATTTTTGTGTATGTTGTTAGGGAGTGTTCTAATTTCATTCTTTTACATGTAGCTGTCCAGTTTTCCCAGCACCACTTATTGAAGAGGCTGTCTTTTCTCCATTGTATATCCTTGCCTTCTTTGTCATAGATGAATTGACCAAAGGTGTGTAGGTTTATCTCTGGGCTTTCTATCCTGTTCCATTGATCTATATTTCTGTTTTTGTGCCAGTACCATATTGGCTTGATTACTGTAGCTTTGTAGTATTGTCTGAAGTCAGGAAGTCTGATTCCTCCAGCTCTGGTTTTTTCCTCAAGATTGCTTTGGCTATTTGGGGTCTTTGGTGTCTCCATACAAATTTTAAGATTTTTTGTTCTAGTTCTGTAAAAATTGCCGTTGGTAATTTGATAGGGCTTGCACTGAATCTGTAGATTGCTTTGGGAAGTATACTCATTTTCACAAAACTGGTTCCTCCAATCCAAAAACATGGTATATCTCTCCAGCTGTTTGTGTCATCTTTGATTTCTTTTAACAGTGTCTTATAGTTTTCTGAGTACAGGTCTTTTGTCACCTTAGGCAGGTTTATTCCTAGGCATTTTATTCTTTTTGTTGCAGTGGTGAATGGGATTGTTCCCTTAATTTCTCTTTCTGATCTTTTGTTGTTAGTGTATAGGAATGCATGAGATTTCTGTGCATTAATTTTGTAACCTACAGCTTTACTAAATTCATTGATTAGCTCTAGTAGTTTTCTGGTGGCATATTTAGGATTCTCTATGTATAGTATCATGTCATCTGCAAACAGTGACAGTTTTACTCCTTCTTTTCCAATTTGGATTCCTTGTATTTCTTTTTCTTCTCTGATTGCCATGGCTAGGACTTCCAAAACTATGTTGAATAATAGTGGTGAGAGTGGACATCCTCATCTTGTTCCTGATCTTAGAGGAAATGGTTTCAGTTTTTCACCATTGAGAATGATGTTTGCTGTGGGTTTGTTGTATATGGCCTTTATTATGTTGAGGTAGTTTCTCTCTATGCCCACTTTCTGGACAGTTTTTATCATAAATGGGTGTTGAATTTTGTCAAAAGCTTTTTCTGCATCTATTGAGATGATCATATGGATTTTATCCTTCAGTTTGTTAATATGGTGTATCACATTGATTGATTTGTGCATATTGAAGAATCCTTGCATCCCCGGGATAAATCCCACTTGATCATGGTGTATGATCCTTTTACTGTGTTGTTGGATTCTGTTTGCTAGTATTCTGTTGAGGATTTTTGCATGTATATTCATCAGTGATATTGGTTGGTAATTTTCTTTTTTTATAGTATCTTAGTCTGGTTTGGGTATCAGGTTGATGGTGGCCTCATAGAATTAGTTTGGGAGTGTTCCTTCCTCTGCAATTTTTTGGAAGAGTTTGAGAAGGATAAGTGTTAGCTCTTCTCTAAATGTTTGATAGAATTCACCTGTGAAGCCATCTGGTCCTGGACTTTTGTTTGTTGGAAGATTTTTAATCACAGTTTCAATTTCATTACTTGTGATTGGTCTGTTCATATTTTCTATTTCTTCCTGGTTCCGTTTTGGAAGGTTATACCTTTCTAAGAATTTGTCCACTTCTTCCAGGTTGTCCATTTTATTGGCATAGAGTTGCTTGTAGTAGTCTCTTAGGATGCTTTGTATTTCTGCGGTTTCTGTTGTAACTTCTCCTTTTTCATTTCTAATTTTATTGATTTGAGTCCTCTCCCTCTTTTTCTTGATGAGTCTGGCTAAAGGTTTATCAATTTTGTTTATCTTCTCAAAGAACCAGGTTTTAGTTTCATTGATCTTTGCTACTGATTTCTTGATCTTTGCTACTGATTTCTTTGTTTCTATTTCATTTATTTCTGCTCTGATCTTTATGATTTCTTTGCTTCTGCTAACTTTGGGTTTTGTTTGTTCTTCTTTCTCTAGTTCCTTTAGGTGTAAGGTTAGATAGTTTATTTGAGATTTTTCTTGTTTCTTGAGGTAGGATTCTATTGCTATAAACTTCCCTCTTAGAACTGCTTTTGCTGCATCCCATAGGTTTTGGATTGTCATGTTTTCATTGTCATTTGTCTCTAGATATTTTTTTGATTCCCTCTTTGCTTTTTTCAGTGATCTCTTGGTTATTTAGTAATGTATTGTTTAGCCTCCATGTGTTTGTGTTTTTTACATTTTTTCCCCTGTGGTTTATTTCTAATCTCATAGCATTGTGGTCAGAAAAGATGCTTGATATGATTTCAATTTTGTTAACTTTACTGAGGCTTGATTTGTGACCCAAGATGTGATCTAGCCTGGAGAATGTTCTGTGTGCACTTGAGAAGAAAGTGTAATCTGCTGGTTTTGGATGGAATGACCTATAAATATCAATTAAATCTATCTGGTCTATTGTGTCATTTAAAGCTTGTGTTTTCTTATTAATTTTCTGTCTGGATGATCTGTCCCTTGGTGTAAGTGAGGTGTTAAAGTCCCCCACTATTATTGTGTTACTGTCGATTTCCTCTTTATAGTTGTTAGCATTTGCCTTATGTATTGAGGTGTTCCTATGTTGGGTGCATATATATTTATAATTGTTATATTTTCTTCTTGGATTGATCCCTTGATCATTATGTAGTGTCCTTCCTTGGCTCTTGTAACATTTTTTATTTTAAAGTTTATTTTATCTGAAATGAGAATTGCTACTCCAGCTTTCTTTTGATTTCCATTTGCATGGAATATCTTTTTCCATCCCCTCACTTTCAGTCTGTATGTGTCCCTAGGTCTGAAGTAGGTCTCTTGTACACAGCATATCCATTGTTTTTGTACCCATTCAGCAAAACTGTGTCTTTTGGTTGGAGCATATAATCCATTTACATTTAAGGTAATTATTGATACGTATGTTCCCATTACCATTTTAATTGTTTTGGGTTTGTTTTTGTAGGTCCTTTTCTTCTCTTGTGTTTCCTACTTAGAGAAGCTCCTGTAGCATTTGTTGTAGAGCTGGTTTGGTGCTGCTGAATTCTCTGTTTGTTCTTTAATTCTTCTAGGTCTTTGTTAAACATTTCTTGCATCTTCTCAAGCTTTGCCTCCATTCTTTTTCTGAGGTCCTGGATCATCTTCACTATCATTATTCTGAATTGCTTTTCTGGAAGGTTGCCTATCTCCATTTCATTTAGCTGTTTTTCTGGGGTTTTATCTTGTTCCTTCATCTGGTACATAGTCCTCTACCTTTTCATTTTGTCTTTCTGAGAATGTGGTTTTCGTTCCACAGTCTGCAGGACTGTAGTTCTTCTTGCTTTTACTGTCTGCCCTCTGGTGGATGAGCCTATCTAAGAGGCTTGTGCAAGCTTCCTGATGGGAGGGAGTGGTGGTGGGTAGAGCTGGGTGTTGCTCTGGTGGGCAGAGCTCAGTAAAACTTTAATCTGCCTGTCTGCTGATGGGTGGGGCTCAGTTCCCTCCCTGTTGGTTGTTTGGCCTGAGGTGACCCAGCACTGGAGGCTACAGGCTCTTTGGTGGGGCTAATGGCAGACTCCAGGATGGCTCATGCCAAGGAGTACTTCCCAGAACTTCTGCTGCCAGTGTCCTTGTCCCCATGGTGAGCCACAGCCACCTCCCACCTCTGCAGGAGACCCTCCAACACTAGCAGGTAGGTGTGGTTCAGTCTCCTATGGGGTCACTGCTCCTTCCCCTTGGGTCCTGATGCGCACACTACTTTGTGTGTGCCCTCCAAGAGTGGAGTCTGTGTTTCTCCCAGTCTCCTGTCAAAGTTCTGCAATCAAATCCCATTAGCCTTCAAAGTCTGATACTCTGGGAATTCTTCCTCCCATTGCCGGACCCCCAGGTTGGGAAGCCTGACATGGGGCTCAGAACCTTCACTCCAGTGGATGGACTTCTGTGGTATAATTGTTCTCAAATTTGTGAGTCACCCACCCAGCGGTTATGGGATTTGATTTTATTGTGATTGTGCCCCTCCTACCGTCTCATTGCAGCTTCTCCCTTGTCTTTGGATGTGGGGTATCTTTTTTGGTGAGTTACAGTGTCTTCCTGTTGATGACTGTTCAGCAGTTAGTTGTGCCCAGAAATGGTAAAATTTATATTCCTGATTCTTGGGACTAAGGACATCACTCTTAGTCCCTACTCATTCTTCAATGAGTCTCTACTGCCTAGCCAGTAACGTCAAATATCTGTGGCATAGCACCCAAAAGACTTTATATAATAGCCCCAAACTACCTTTTTGAATGTATCTCCATCTATAATGTTCCAGAACTCTCTTGCCCAGATAAACTGGGGTGAGTCAATACTCCAAACATGCCACAAACCTTCACAACTCCCTGTGTTTCATTATACTATTTTACTACTTCCACAGCTCAAAAATTTTAATGACTTCAAACCTGGCTGTGCATCAGAATAATTAGGGGAGGTCTAAAATACACATGAAATAGCCCCATTGCAAGATTTGGAGTCGCGCCTAGAGATTCTCACTATGCTCATGTGATTCTTACAGAGCCAAAATTGGTCCCTAAACCAAAGATGAAAACCACTGTACCAAATGAACCCATTAAAATTCTTCTCATACTTCAAGATCCAGGGAATATCTCTTTATCATTTTCTCTTCTTGCTGAAATTCATTACTCCCTTTCTCATTTACACTATGTTTATTTTTTCTATATGCCAGGCACTGATCTAAATGCTTTCGTACATATTATCTCACTTAATCCTCACAAGCACGAAGAATCAACATAGCTTAGATATAGTCCCTTCCTACTCTCATCATTTTGCTCCTGGGCCTAGCATAGACAAGTGTTCAGCTTATAGAAATCTCCCACTTCTTCTCACTCAAGAGAAATGAGAATGTGGCAGCATGAGCAGGAAGTCAGTAAAATCAATAGCATCAAGCTGCCTGATGTTGAGACTTGCTGTTGGATGCCTTACCTGCACATCAGCTCTTATTTCTGCTATGAATAACTCCTGTGATTCACAGTGTTGAACTTAGCCTGACCCAGTGACTTTGGCTTCTGCAGAGGGAAATCTGGTGGACTGACTGCACCTTCAGGCCAGTCTGCAGCTCCATTTGCAATAGAGCATGCTCTCAGGTTGTATCTCAATACAGTTGTGTACTGACCTGGTGTACGGAGCTTGGTACATTGTTTTGCTATGAGGTCAGTACATGTTTTCCCAAGTCTCTTCTTGGGGAAAATATCAACTCATGGGGGACTATCATAATTAGATAACTTCAAACAGTGAACAAACTCTGCAGATAAAAATAAGTGGGAAAAAACTGCAAGAAACTTCCAGCTTTAAAATCCTACCAATAGTAGATTTTATCATTTGACTGGATTCTTATTTTTTCTGGCTTAAGTGACAGCCATTTCTCTTTTTTATCACTCCCTATGCAACAAAATCAATAATACTATACAACTTACTGAAGCCACAGCAACTTTTTTTTTCCATCAAATCATGTAATTTATTTCTTCCATGGTTCTGGTTACTCCAAACTTAATTCTTGGAACACAGTATTTCTTTTTTTCTGTCATTTTCTTAAGTTTTCTTCCTCTGTGACTATGAGCCTCTGTAATTGCTTTTGTTGTCTCAGCTGCTCTGTCTTGACTATTTTCTACATTTCTAACTAAATGCTAATCCATTTCTTCTCATTGCCTGAGAGAAAAATCAGCTCAACAGCAAACTTTACTCTCTTCTGACTATAAAATACATAAAACCTGCAAACCGGTATCAAGAAGAAAATAAACACTACATACAACCCAAACTAAGCCACTACTAACAGAAATGTGTTTTTCCTTCCAGGCTTTGATATATCTATATATGAATAACTATATTTTAACAATTAGGATAATGTTATACATAGTTTTTACTATAATTAAATTATATATATCAGATTTTGTGCACTTTCCATGTTCTTTGGGAAAGGAGACTTAATATTTAAAAAACAAATTATTATTATTTTTTAATTAATTAATTTATTTATGGCTGTGTTGGGTCTTCGTTTCTGTGCGAGGGCTTTCTCTAGTTGTGGCAAGCGGGGGCCACTCTTCATCGCGGTGCGCGGGCCTCTCACTATCGTGGCCTCTCTTGTTGCAGAGCACAGGCTCCAGACACGCAGGCTCAGTAATTGTGGCTCACGGGCCCAGTTGCTCCACGGCATGTGGGATCTCCCCAGACCAGGGCTCGAACCCGTGTCCCCTGCATTGGCAGGCAGATTCTCAACCACTGCACCACCAGGGAAGCCCCAAATTATTTTTAATGACTATAATACTTTACCAGACACTACTATGATTAATTATTTTCATACTGTTGAATGTTTAGGATACTTTCCATCTTCTACTTCTATTACAATGTTATGAGCAACCCTATAGCTACTTTTAAACTGTCAAAAAGAACTTTTATCCTTAAACATAGATCTCTGACATAGGTCTGAATTTTTCCTAAGATAGATTTATACGAGTGAAATATTACTGAATGGAAGAGCACAAAAATTCTGTTCCTTCCTTCCTTCAACTTAAAAGATAGGTCGTTAACACCTATTTTGTGCCAGACCCTATCCTAGGCTCTAGAAATACAGCTATGGACAAGTTGCAGTACCCATCCTTAACAGGCCAACAGTTCAGCCGGAGATACAGTAATTGTACAATTGTACTGAGTATCTTCAGTACTGAAATAATAGTAAGTACAGTAGATGTTCCCTTAACTAACTTCCATTTAAGCAACTCTGGACTATTCGATGTTCTTCATTCCTAGCCTTTGATTAGTGGATTCCCCAACACCAAGAGTAGCATACTCTTGGTTAATGGCTACTTGTTCCCAGTGGAATTGTGTACATACCAACACTCAGTTATGCGTGTCCCCAAACATGTCTATATCCGTTGTACTTGTTACTGCACTTACATAATTCAATTAACTATTATAAAACTGATGCTATTTGAATGTGAAAGCTTTGGTAAGATTCAAGAAAGAGGAGTAACTAAAATGTATTTCTGAGGAGTTAGGTGTGAGTGAAAAAGTGTAAAAGATTGGAGAAAATGAGATCTGGAAAGATGTTGCACACAGATTATTCAGCAAGTGTCTCAGATTCTTGAATCCCAACCTGGAAATTGAGATGATACATTATGAATGTTGTTTATACAGGGAAGATAAGGCAAAACTCTATTCAGAGGACCAATCTCAAAGTAAAGGACTTAGCCCTCCATAACAGTTGAGTGAATTGATGTATCTTTATGCCAGTTTTCAATTTTACAGTGTCCTCCTTAAGCTAGCTGTTGGACTAACTAATCACTCTTGGTCTCAATGACAATGAATAAAAAATAAACTATTCCTTAACAAAAGCAAAGCTCTTATAAAATAGTTTCAAATTGCTTTGTTGAAAGTTAGTCTAATTCTATTCCTCAAAACTAATTCATAAGTGTCTCTTTACCATAAATTAGCTACCACTTAGTATACAGAATCTTTGCTAATTATATATATATATATATATCACTGTTATGCTTTTAGCAAATTAATAGTAAAATTGAACAAATATTTTTATGTTTATATGTTTATTGGGAATTTGTATTCCTTCCTTTGTGAATTTTCTGCTACCCTATAAGAGTGTTTGTGGGTTTTTCCCTTAATGATTTGTAAAACATTCTTAAGGTATTTAAGCTATTACCTTGTTATCTGTCATAAATATTTTTTGAAGTCTGTTAGTTAACTGACCAAAGTTTTAATTAGTTTCATATAGTCAAATTCATCATTCCATAACTTTCATCTCTAAACTTATCTCTATCTTGTAAATGATAAAACAACCAACAGATATGATAGGGATTACAGTCAATGTTGTATCTCAGAGCCATTTTACTTTATTTTTATTTTCTTTTTCTTTTATTACTATTTCTTTGAGTTTTAACAAAGATTATCTGACACACCTTGTTATTCCCCTGTGTGGTTTCTTCTCCATTCTTTAACATCTCTCCTCACAAGGATAAAAATGAACATTGTTCTTTCTTCACATCATAACCCTTAACCCATTGGTGCTACGTGACAGTTACATAAATTGCAAAGCACTTTGGTATATAACCATATAGCAGTAGTATGTAAATATGAGTCATATTCTGGTTTAGATAGGGTGAAAATATTATATGAAATCCACTAATGTTCTCTTAAATGAGACTAATTTGGAACCTTTGAACACTTCCTAATATCCATCACTTTTATTTCTGATATGCTTGTTTAGAAATTTTGTGACTGAGTCCAGGAATTCATTCCTACAGTCAATAACTACTAATCAGATACATACTCTTAGCAAGATTCTGTGCTAATGGCTGAAAATAACACAGAAAAAACAGATATGGATGCTGCATTGCTGAAACTTGCATTCTAGTGGGGAAGAGAGATGGCAAACAAATTATACCAATAAAAAGTAATTATAACTTTAATAAGTGTTATGAAGAAGTGCAGAGTGCTACAAGAGCTCGTAATTAGGGTTCTTTGAGGAAATGCTCTGAGATTAGCACTGAAGGACTGGAAATAATTAGCCAGTAGAGTAGACACCATTGGAGTTGGCTGAGTGGCTCACAAAATTCAGAATAACTCTGTGCTACCACATCTGTTTTATGCGAGCTTAGCCCACAGCCCGAGCTGATTAAAGTAGGCATGGGCATTTGATCCAAGGTGAGCTAATTCTGGGGACTAAACCTAAGAGAGGAGAATCAGTGCCACTTCGGTCAGAAAAGAGTCAACACAGGAGGGAGACCCAGCACATTGCTCTGGCTGTTCTCTGCATGAGGAGGAAGGAAATTGTAGGAGAAGAAAATGAAGTTTGTATCAGAAAGGAATGGACATGAGGGGCAGAGACAAAAGGGGATCCAGGCAGCATTTAAGTTTCCTGTGCCAGTTGTCCCCAAGGCCTGGATCACTCCTGCCCTTCATACAGTTACGTGAGATGCTGCAGTGTGCTTCCAATAAATCCCACTTTTTTCAAAGCTTGCTGAATAGTAATTACTGTAACTTTCAATCCAAAGCAAGCTAAGTCAAAAAAGCATGTAAAATGGGGGGAAGTGTACTGCAGACAAAGAGACAATATACACCAAGGCTCAAAGCAGACAAAAGACTGACACATTGAAAGAATCCTTCAAGATGGAAAGAAAAATCATCTGAGATGAGACTAGTCAGGTAGGAAGAGCTGGAATCTTGGGGTGCCTTTTGGGTCATATACAGAATTTGGGATATAGCCTATGGGAAATGTTCACACCATTCCTACTAAAGCAGAAAGGGAAGGAAACAAACAAAAAAAGCTATTCATTGACTGAAAAATATGTTCCTCCCAGGCATTTAAAAAATATTTTCAGGAAACATTTTTGAGCACCTATTATATGCCAGGTGCTGCAAAAGTGTAGCAGGGGCTGGGGCAGCAGGGGAAGGGATAAGTATTTGATTTCCCAGAAAACATTATTTAAAAGGTACATTGTTCGTATATATATATATGCATAACTGAATCATTTTGCTGTACATGTGAAGCTAACACAACACCGTAACTAACTATACTTCAATTTTTTAAAATAGTTAAAAAAATAAATTAAAAAAAATTTAAAGGTACATTTTTCAATAATTTTGAAGAAATGTAACATTTGTAAAGATTGTTATGAATAACCCTAGAGCAGAGATTCTCAACTGGGAAAAACTCCACCTCCCACCCTGCCACCCCCAGGGACATTCAGCAATGTCTGAATACATTTTGGGCTATTAGGACTGAGGTAAGGGGCTGCTTGCATCTAATAGGTTGAGATTAGGGATGCTGCTAAAGTCCTGCAGTGCATAGGACAGGCCCTCCACAACAAAGAATTATCCACCCCTGAGTATCAGTAGTGTCAAGGTTGAGAAACCCTGCCTTAGAGGAAGCAAGGTGATAGTAAGACTATCTATTAGACATGAAGGAGCCAAAGAGTAGAGATTTCATTCAGTCTTGTTCTACCAGATGTTAAAACTTGCCTAAGCCTCTGAGGCACTGAAGCAGGCCTTCTTTTGCATTCTAGAAACTTACTAATGGGGGACCATAGGCCAGAAAAATATGAAGATGAACAGACAGCAACACTATCGATCCTAAGATACCAATAAGCATACGATCCTGTAGAACAATGAAGTGACTATCTAACCCTGTCTAGGGGATCAAGGATCACTTTTTGGGGAGAGATGCCTTAGTTGCTGCCTAAGAAGGTAAGAGAAGGATCAGAATCCGTATCAGAAGAATGAGAAAGAATTAGTCAAGCAAGTCTGGAGCAGACATAGGGTGAAAACGACACATACATGAAGGCTGAAATGCAAAGATCTGGAGCTGTAAGAGTGTCTGGAATGTCCATGGGGCTCAGGTCCTCAGGACATTTGAAGCAGAGAGCCCAGGAGGGTCAAGGCTAGCAGAGAGAATGCTGGAGGGGTAAGTCCTTGCTGTCCTCAGAGGGCCAGGAACTCAAACTGAAAGCAGTGCCGCAGCAATCGAGTTAACAAAGCACAGAGTTGTGACCTGGTGTATTGTGAAGCGGGAAGCAGTGGCATTTTTAGGTTAATTCTGACTTAATATGCTTCAAGTCTATTTTTATACATGTGCCTGAAGTGCCTGAGTTCTGTATTTCACTGTGCCTGGATATTTATATCAAGAGTGTGATAAATCAGTGATAATGTTATTTGGCATGTTTCACAACCAGTCAGTTTGACTGACACAAGGAGTCAACCTCGCATATTTTAAAACTTCTTAAATTTACTCTGGTTATAAGGCTGGATATATGAAACATCCACCTCCATTGTTCCTTGACAAACTTTCCTTCAATTTTATATACATGTTAATCTGCAATATATACCCTTCAACCAGAGAACAGACAATAAGTAGCACAGATTCTGGGACTAGAAGCCTGACTAAAGACACTGGTTGAGAGATGACAGAACAAATAAGCCAACTGAAAAATCTCAGGTAGAGAGCAAAACAATTTGATACCAGTTGCCGGGAATTATCTCTGTTTCTAAGGTAACTCCCACCACAGCTTGCTGTCTTCAGTATCTATAATACTATGGAAAACTTTCAGGCTTTTTTCTTTTCTTAAAGGTCTTTTTCTCTTTGAATTATTCAAGATCTCCAGTTAAACAAAAATTTTACTATTTTCATGACCAGCTTTCTAGTAAAGGAGCAAAGGAAAACAATAATGTTTCTTTTAATTCAGTTTCTCTTCTGAGACTGTTTTACCAAGACAGTGGGAAAGTGAGGATGGTGATACACAAATAGACACTTAAGAGACAAGGAACAGGCAGCATGAAGGAAATTTAGAATTAAAGTAAGGTCAAGGCCAGCAGTCAGAAGCCAAAAATTATAGACGTGCCAGAAATCAAGGCTAAGCAAGGTCAACCATCAGCATGAGACAGTCAAGATCCTGGTTACAAAAAAGGTCTTATACTGGCACAAAGCCTCTTCAGTTTAATTCAGCAAAGACTGATGGAGTGCCTAACCCTCAAGGTACTATGCATGTCCATGTCTCCTGCTGGAGCAAGCATCAGCCCTAGCGAGAGGTCAGGCCACAGTCTGCGTGTACCAGTAGGTGAGTCCCAGTATAAACGTGGTCCATAGCGCTGTATCTGCTGTGGATAGTGTACAACCACGGCAAGAATAGACTCTGGCAAAAGAGCTTCATTGTATTATACCAAAAGCTCTCTCCCTTTATTCAAAATTTAAATAGTCAACATAGGACTTCTTTTCTTCCCAAAAGAAAGGTATTTTGGAAGACTCTTTCTCAAACCAGCGTACTTCTTAAGGATGAGGCTAATTCAAAGAGCAAAAAGATAGAAAGTTAAAAGACCGACTGATAACAGGGTATCCAAATTGGTCAAGGGAGGTAAAAGGACAAATAGAGCCCAGATAAACCAAGTCATGTTTTCAGTTTATTACCCTCAACTTAAAGACTGGTCACTGCCAGATAAAGCTCAAGTTTTAAGAAAAGGACCGGGGGTTTTAATGGCACAGTCTTCATAGGTAAGTTTTGTTTTTGTTTTTTGCTCATGATTCAAAGGTGTATAGAAAACAATTACACTTAACACTAGATTGTGAATCTCCTCAGCCACCTACAAAAGCACATAGGGACAAAAGATAGGAGAGAAAAAAATACGATTTGGTTTGTTCAATCAAAGAGCTTCTCCCACATCGGGGAACTCGCTCTTTATTTTGGGGAGGGTGTCAAATGGTCAATATCAAGTGCAACTTAAGTGTCTATATTCTAAAGGCAGATGCTATTTTAGCACAGTGTGTTCTTGATTTTTTTAAAAATTTGAACTCTGTTGTTCTTGAAAACGTCAGGTACAAATCCTCTGAAATGTCTGACATCTTCAATTTCCAAACAATGGATAGCATAAATGTGTATGAAGAATAAGAGGCCAAGTTAATAACCTGGGTTTATTCAGATTTGTGAGATTTTTAGAAGGGGGCCATTTAAAGGATTCTCTTGTCAAGGCTCAATGGACTCAGTGCAATACTTTCAATAAATTAAACTAAAACATATATGATGAGACTCAATTTTTCAAAAACCTCAAAGCATGAGGAGCCCTAAATATTTGATGTTTTAATTTCATCAAAAATGAAAAATACGGGCTTCCCTGGTGGCGCAGTGGTTGAGAATCTGCCTTCCAATGCAGGGGACACGGGTTCGAGCCCTGGTCTGGGAAGATCCCACATGCCGCGGAGCAACTAGGCCCGTGAGCCACAACTACTGAGCCTGCGCGTCTGGAGCCTGTGCTCCGCAACAAGAGAGGCCGCGACAGTGAAAGGCCCGCACACCGCGATGAAGAGTGGCCCCCACTTGCCGCAAATAGAGAAAGCCCTCGCACAGAAACGAAGACCCAACACAGCCATAAATAAAAATAATTATTTTTTTTAAAAAAATGAAAAATACGAAATAATAGCCACAGACTGAAACATTGGTGCAAACCGAAGAACTGTTCAACATTGAAGAAGACACTCCTTCTCTGCAAAGCCCTATGCAAGTCAGATTTAAACTTAAGCCACAGTTATGCAGGATGTCTCTCTGAGGAATTTTCACTTGATGTTGAAATACACTAGCCTCAGATTCAGCGTGTTGCAGGAACTGATGTTGCATCAGCTGGAGAGGAGCTGAGTGGCCACATGCAGAGAGAAGCGGAGCAGGTCAACAGAGGGAAGATGGAACCGGACATGCAGAGAAGAGTTGAGACTGATCACCACATGGAGAGAGAGACTAAGGGACTGGCTGCCTTTGTATCAGAGTATGTTCATTAGGTCTTGCAGGAGAACAGGGACAAACTTCCGAACAAACTTATCTCACTAAAAGCACGTGAGGAAGAAGAGGGCAATCATGAAAGGTTATTTCAGAAAAGTCTTCTCTGTCTGTAAATACAAGTCTGAGATCCCTGAGTCAGATAAATTATTTGTTTGCTGATTTACTCTACGGCACTCTGTTCTTAAAACAAAGTTGGGATACAGTAGTTCCCCCTTACCCACGGTTTCAGTTTCTGTGGTTTCAGTTACCCAAGGTCGATGTGGTCTGAAAATATTAAATGGAATATTCCAGACATGAACAATTCATAAGTTTTAAATTGCACACCATTCTGAGTAGCATAATGAAATCTCAGAATGTCCTGCTCAGACCCGCCTGGACGTGAATCATCCCTTGTTCAGTGTATCCCGCTTGTTAGTCACTTAGGAGTGACTAACGTTATCAGATCAACTATGGGGGGATTGTAATGCCTGTGTTCAAGTCACCGTTGTTTTACTTAATAACGGTCCCAAAACACAAGAGTAATGATGCTAGCAATTCAGAGATGCCAAAGAGAAGCTGCAAAGTGCTTCCTTTAAATGAAAAGGTGAAAGTTCTTGACTTAATAAGAAAAAAAATCGTGTGCCTAGGTTGTTAAGAGCTAAGATCAGAATGAATCTTCTATTAGTGAAATTGTGAAGAAGGAAAACAAAATTCATGCTAGCTTTGCTGTCGCACCTCAAACTGCAAAAGTTAAAGCCACAGCGCATGATAAGTGCTTAGTTAAGATGGAAAAGGCATTACATTTGTATAAGATACTTTTAGAGACTAGATTCACATAATTTTCATCACAGTATATTGTTATAATTGTTCTATTTTATTATTAGTTATTAATGTTAATCTCTTACTGTACCTCATTTATAAATTGAACTTCATCATAGGCATGTATGCATAGGAAAAGACATAGTATATATAGGGTTTGGTACTACCCATGGTTTCAGGCATCCACTGGGGGTCTTAGAACACATTCCCCATGGATTAGAGGGGGCTATAATCCTGTTTACGAAGCAGTGGGATTCTAGATATTGGGGAAATTATTATTTAGGAAAATCCAGAAAAGTGAGGTTGACCCAAACAATTGTAGAAAAAGCAACAGAAAAAACTCAGAACACTGTATTTCTCATTTTATTCTGCTTTGAATAGTCCAGAATTAGAGTAATCTATAATACATAGAAGTAAGTCTTTGAAGGACCATAAAGGTCAGAGCCTGTTTTTGAAGATTAATTGAGAAAGTTGGGGGATACTAATTCTAAAGAAAGGAGGACTAATAGAAGACAGGTGTCTGAAAATATTTAAAGGATCATTACACAGAAGGAATAGTCATGCGATGCCTTGTTATCTATTTTCAGTTGGTTGCAGTTATGCAGCAGATGTTAATTACTTCTAATTTTGGAAGTAGTTGCATGCATACACACATAAACAAGTAAACAAATGTATAAATATATAAAGACAGGAGAAAAAACTTTCAAATAAGTTCAAACAATTTGATATTTCCAAAAATGAAGTTGATGACCTTGTAAAGTAGCAAATTGTGGCAATACATAGAAAAAGCTGAAGACTGGTCAGGAATATTATAGAAGAGAGTCACGCACTGATTAGTGGTTACGGTATATGACCTCCAAGATTTTACAGTTCTGAAATTTTGAGTTAATCAGTTAACTTGGGAAGAGAAAATGTTCAGTATTAATAATAATACTGGAAAAATAATACATACTTGGCTTAGAAGAGGTGGTTCTAAAAGTGTTTAATTTATGTAGAGATGTAGATTATTGGGGCAGGTGGTGCTTTAAAGATGAGAGTTTTTATAAACTGGTACTTTCTCATTATTCATTTAATAATTCCTTCCCTAGAAAAACCAAATGAGACTTCATGAGAATTCCACTTTAAATTATTTCTACATTTCAGCCAATAGAGAAATACTTCAGCCTTGAGCTTCAGACTGACATGGAGTGGCAGGCACCTCCTGTTTGAAAAAGACTCTTATCTACGTGGTTTTCTGAGAAATATTTCAGGCATTTTCAGCAAGACTGAAATCTGGTCAAGGAGTGTTTCAATGTTGCAGTATTCAGAAATGAATCATGTATATGGAGTCATTTGTTTCTCAAAATAGAAGGAAAAGTTTGCTTTATTGTTACAGTAGTACAAAAGAAAGCAGCATTTTCTACATATTTTCAACCGGTTATTATTCCGTTGAGATACCGAAATTTATATTACCAAGACTAAGGTCTTTATTATTTAGGTTAAAATGAATCATTTTTACAGAAACTAGGTTTTAAAGCTCATTACACCCAAAGATTTCCATTATGATCTAATTTGAAATGAAAGTAAACAAACAGTAATTTTATTCTGCTAAAATAAGAAGTCACTGTGCTTCAATAAAATATCACAAAACACAGTTACAGAGAACTAACAAACTGGCTAAAAAGCACAACTCGTGAACAATTATCAGCCATGTAAGAATCCATTATTAGTTCATAGAAAATCAGCTTTGTCTATGCGGGGTAACCGGCTGTTTTCTCATCCCTAGATGGTACATTGTTGCCTGCCTTAAAAACACTCCACAAAGCAACCTTGCCTGGCAGTATTACAAAACTTAGAAGTATATACACAGTGTATATTTATATCTTAATATAATACAAATAGACTATCTAAAATTCAAAGAAAGCTACTATCATGTTGAGCTCAGGACCAGCTACAGAAATGAGTGTAAGTCAAAAGGAATTAAGAATGATAAAATAGTCTCCTTGATGTGGTAGCTGTTGGTTCCTGGGAAAACAGCAGAGAATAAACAGAAGTTTCATAATTAGAAGAAAGTCAAATGATAAACTGAGAAGTTTCCAAGGCAAGTAGTTCAGTTATTATTATAAATCTCGGGTGTCTAAGACAGCTGCAGCCTAATCGTGTCCCCAGCAGTTGTAGCAGTGACAAAAATATAGGAGTTTCTTTTTTGTGACACCGGCCATTCAGTGAGACTTACTAAAATGTAAGTATGTTTACATTTTAATTTACATTATTCTTAATACTTTTTACTTAGGTTCCCTTGTTTACTCAGGGACACTATCTCTTTGGGAAAAAAAGCATATGGAGACTCCAAATATGCCCAAGAGCTTAGTCACCCCCAGATTCTGGCTCCCAATATCCCAAGACTCAAGTTTCTCATTGCCTTATAGGGCCAGGACAACTGACATAGAGACCTTGAAATATCACATCATGAAACATTGTGGCTCTATGATCAACCTCTGACTTATTAACAAGAATAGGATCTTTAGCACAGAAATCGTCCCTGTGAGGAGTTGGTATCAGGGCTTTGAGAGAAGGCAGGTTTGAAACATTAAAAAAAAAAAATCTCCTCAACAAGGACATATTGTATAGCATAGGGAACTATATTCAGTATCTTGTAATAACCCACAATGGAATAGAATCTGAAAATGTATATATATACATACATACACACACACACACACACATATATATGAATGAAACTGAATCACTTTGCTGTACATCCGAAACTAACACAATATTGTAAATCAACTGTACTTCAATTTTAAAAAATCCCCTCAAGGGATGAGATAAGTTTGTATCCTTTGGGGAAGACTACCCGTTTTCCAAAGAGAGTATCTCAGCCCTTGGAAATACAACGTTATTACTGAAGTTCCCCAGTGTATCCAGAGGCATAAGCAATCATTTGATAACTCTAAAGTCTAAAGCACTTTGCCACTAGCACTCATATAAACAATCCACAAAATAAGGTTCTATAAAATACAAAACACCCAACATACCATATGGAAAGAGTCCAGGATGTTCCTATTAACAGAATAAATGGTTGCCTAATCCCATTTTATAAGATCATAATTCCTTCACTAACACTACAATAGAATGGTTGTGTTGAACTAACCACAGAATTCATTGTATAAAATAAGCTTTTGTTCCACTTTGCTTGATGATATTAAAAGTAATATTAACTTACATTTTGAAATAAATATATTTAGAGTCCAGATTAGAAGTCCAGACCCTTTTTGAAAACTGAAACTTTAGCTGAGGAACAAAAAAGTTAGTCTTGAAAAGTGGCAATTCCAGTACTGATCAATCGTAATATCCTGGAGTATCTTCATAGGTGCTGTCATTGCATGTCTGATATACCATATGGATAGAATTTTTCCCTATGCTTATTAATGTAGTATAAATATTATTGTGGCTTGACATCTGATATCTCATAGCATATTTTTTCCAAGTTTTTAAGAAATTGGGCTCAATGTTTCTTCTATTCAAACAAATATACATCTTCACTTTCAATAACGTTCTCTAAATGGTTAGATTCAAGATCAAAAATACTTCTGAAAGATGAGTGGGCCTCATTCTAGTACTTCTACCAAGGTAATATAGAATTTTCATTAATGACACAATTTCTTAAAAGTTTACGACTTATGTGAGAATTCTGTACTCTGATAAAATAAGATCACAACCCCAAAACAAATTCAAGTAAGAAATCTGTAAAGGATAAATTTTTAAATGTTTCCGTGATATCAAGGTTGACTTGATTAGAGTTACTGTCTTTGTTTATGTAACTTGAATATTATTTCAATTAAAATAAAAACTTGATTTGTGATTAAATGAGATTTGTAACCTAAAACAACCACCTGGTCAATGGCAGCTCTAAGAATGACAGTCATATTTGATAGAGATATTTCATTTCCTCCACACAAATACAGAGTTTCAATGACTGTTAAGTTACAGTGGTCGAAGTTCTGCAATTTCAAAATCCAAGCTGTTACTCTAGGAAAACTAAAGACTCGAGCTCATCTCCCAGAGGTATTTCATCAGATAAGTCATGTTGTGATCATAGCTTGCAGTCAGCCCTTCCTTCTTACTTCCCACACACATTTCTCATCCTTCTCTGAGCCACCTTCCAACCACCTACACGTTTCCTCCCGTTACAAGTCCTTCACTCATCCATTACACATCGGCCATCTCCTACTTTCACTGACCCTCTCAGGCTGACACATATTTATTCAGTGTCTAGTAATTTTACTTTTTTTTCAACACTAAGGTGGACTTTATCATTTCTTCTGCTGTTTATACACATGTGCACATGCTTTGTCCTTATCTGTCTGTGAATAGGTAAGATTTTATTAAATACTTGTTGTGTTCAGACTTTCATTACACAAATGTGTTTTTCTTTTAGTTGATGAGTTCCTCAAGAGCACAATGATCTAATTCATTTTGATAGTCTCTTGGTACCTAAGTAATACCTGGCATATAATAAATATGCAACACATATTTGTTGAATGAATGAATGATACATAAATTATTGGGAAACTAAATGTTTGTAAAGAAAAAAAACCCAATGAGAATTGGATATTATTTCTGAAAGTTAATTATCTTCAATATCTGATATGTATAAATACTTTGAAAAAACTATAATATGTAAAATGTTTAAGAGAAATATGTTAGGATATATGTATTCCTACGTCAACATGATTGACCTAAAAAGAGTAAAATTTCTTCATTTTTTAAATGAATTCATTTACAAAGTTTACTTAACATAAATTTTAGGAATATATAAATTGCAAAGAAAAAAAGTGCTTTATCTATCTTTGACCCAAATATCCCCAGGGCATGAGCATTCATGAGAGTATTTGCTACAGTGTTTCATAATAATGTTAGAGTAGCATATCTTTGTTAGGAAACAAAACAACGCTAAGGGTGATTTTACTTAAGTAACATCTATTTTGAGATAAGACATTTGCAGAGTTAGGAAATAACACGTAGGCTGTACCTACTACACAAATAACTGAATAACTTATTAAAATAGCATGCTAAGATGTTTTCACCCTGAGCTCTCTATCAGTGGGGCTGTCACTTTTATCTATAGTTGATTTTCACTTCTCTTTATAACTCCAGTGTTTTAAATTAGGAAAAAAATTTGATCAATTGATTGATTTTCTCAGCATTAACCTTCCAGTGAACTATAATAGTTATAACTTGAAAATATATTATAAAGCAGGTAGATTTTTCTCTAACTGGTAACACTCAGTTTCCTCAAAATACCCTCACAGATATACATTTGCAAAAGCATATTAATTTCACGTATGGGCAAAGAATTAAGGGGCTGATTATTATATATATCATATTTCAAAAAAGCAAGAAAATGTTCCCTATATGACTTGTACTTTAATTTTATTTCCCAAGAAATGCCTTTCAAAACTATTAATATTTATAAAAGTATTATCAGTAAAATTTAAAATTTTGTATATAGAAGAAACTATGATAACTTATGGCACTTTAAAAGAAATTCCATATGCATTATCATTTTTTATCTCTTTACCAATACAGTGTAGGAAAATGAGCACCTTTTACTCCTAGTTTACAGGTAAACTAAAATTTCAGTGGTAATATATTTCACCCAAGGGCATTCAGCTCAAACCCTAAATTCTCCTGACTCCAAATTTTCTTTTTTTCACCACCCTGATAAGTAGCTTAGGCACCATTGCAAATTAGTTTTTCAATCTGTTTATCCTATAAATGCAGTCTTCTCTCATACTCATTGTGAACTTATAAACAATTCATTGGGGGAAGTAGACATGTTCATCATGAGTGATCAGCTAAGCAGTCATTTTGCTTGGTAATTTAATATCTAGTCTTGTGTCCTGTTGATTTTATTTTATTAACATCCAAATATCATGACCAGACTTGAATTAGTAAGTAAATGACTTCCTATTATATAGACATCCAGTACTTAGGGATACACAAATGGAACTCACAGTATGAAAAAGTAGAGACTATAGAAGATATTAAACATATTTACCAGTGGCCTGATAACTTGTGTTATTATAAAAATTATAGAACAGTACAGTTTGGTGACTTGATAAGAAGGGTGTTCACAGGACCAAGACTAGAAGCCTGGTGTGATTGAAAAAAATTTTAAGTACTTCAGTAGGCCATCATCTTTTTATTATGACACTGTGGAAAAAAATACAAATAAAACAAATTATAAAATATATAAAAGAACTTTTTTCCTCAAATATTTTGTCATATGAACTCACAAATGTGTAGATTATTGATCTAGTAGGTTATACTAGCTCCTCCAAGTCCTTAAGTTCTGTTATATCGATATGCTATTATGAATTTTTATTAAAATGATTAATGAGATAAAGAATAGTACTATGAAACAGGTATCATAGTAAAGAAAATTGATTAACTCTGGGTCATGTACTTGCAACGAGGGTAATATCATCCCCCAAGGGGATGAAAATTGTTTCATGGGAACCATGAAAAAAAATCATGGAAAAATCTTACTTTGTCTATAAATCACAGATATACATACAGCACATAAACAGATACACAGTATATCTGTGGTATTAAAATTTCAAGGGAGTGAGAATCAATTAGGAAAAAAAAAAATCTAAAAAGCTCCTTAGAGAGCAAAAGTGAAAAAACAGTTGAGAAACTCTGCTCTAGGTAAACAACTATTAGCAAGATCTACTCTAAGTTAAAAAATTTCGAGACTCCTTTGACTTCCTTTAATTGTTGCTAGGTGATGAGGATCAGTCATAGGAATACATTTAAAAAATGCCCCTGGGCTTCCCTGGTGGCACAGTGGTTGAGAATCTGCCTGCCAACGCAGGGGACACGGGTTCGAGCCCTGGTCTGGGAAGATCCCACATGCCGCGGAGCAACTAGGCCCGTGAGCCACAAGTACTGAGCCTGCGCATCTGGAGCCTGTGCTCGGCAACAAGAGAGGCCGCGATAGTGAGAGGCCCGCGCACCGCGATGAAGAGCGGCCCCCGCTCGCCGCAACTGGAGAAAGCCCTTGCACACAAACTAAGACCCAACACAGCCAAAAATAAAATAAAGAATTATTTAAAAAAAAAAAAATTCCCCAAAATATGTTTTGGAATGCTTGTTGATAACTGCACAGTGTCCAGTATATATGCCTGGAAATGACTAAACATTTTTCAATTAACGAATTGTTCACAGTCAAAAGAGAACAAATGCTTCATGATTTTCATCTCTTTTTTTCTTAAGCACACACCTATACAATAATGATATAACTTCATTCAGTGAGTATTAAACCCACCAACACCAGAAAACTATACTCTCTCTTCTGAAATAGTAAGATTCACTCTCCTCTTAGCAGACCTGTTTTATTACCAAAAAAAAAAAAAAAAAAAAAATTACTGAATGCATGAAAAGAAGCTACAGTAAAAGAATATTCCTTTCATAGCCCAAATAAATAATGAATATGAAAGCATACTAGAAATAATATGTAGGATTACTTCATTTGTTTTAACTTTAAATGCTCAGAATTTCCCTAATTGTATACCTCCAAGTACATTCTAAACTGAAAACAAAATCCAGTGTCTTAAAATAGAGGAAATATAGAGAAAAAGATTTCTTAAATGTAATTTTTTAAACTGTTTTTTAAAAGTCAATAATTAATCTTGGAACACTAGACCCACCACCATTAAAACAGGAAGAAAACACTAAGAATACCTGCTATCACCATTAATTTCTCAAACCCTTTTATAGATTCTGTTCAATGTTTTGAAATATGAAATCTTTAAAAGAAGAGACCATATCATAATTTCATTTATGCTAGATACTGTTAGGAACAGGTGATGCCTGAATACTTGAATCCATCTTCATAGAGCTTAAAGATAAGTGGAAAAGTAAGCATTAACAAATAATTATATGAATAATTCATTCAGTACAATTGTGATGAGAGATGTAAAGGAAGCAAGGTGCTATGTGATCATATCACAGAGAAACTAACCTAGAAGGATTAGAAAAGCTTTATGGGGGAGATACGAAACATCAATGATGGCCTGCAGTTAGCTAGACAAATAAAGCAACAAAAATGTGAAAAGCACACAGAGGGAAATGTGGCATAAAAGGGCACAGGGCCTTCAAGAAACTGCAAAAGAGAATGTGTCTGCATCACACTGAGTAAGAGCGAAAGTATCTGAAGAAGAGAACAAGAGACAAATCACACAGGGATTTGTCATGTATAAGTTTTTAACTTTATCTTAAGGGTTCTAGGTAGAGGAGTAAAACTATCAAATATTTATTTTTAGAAATTCACTTCACCTGCTGTGGGGAGAACTGACTGGAGTCAGGAAATTTTGGTTGAGGAGGGAATTGCAACAGTCCAGAGAAGACAAAGACCACAGTATTCTAATAAAGCAATGCGACAGCACCATTTAAAAATATATTACAAGAACTAAAAATAAAATTTATAGAGCTCCTGCTTTGTACATCCGTATAATTCAAGAAAGACGGAACTTGATCAAAGTAAAGATGAAGAATGAGCTACAACAACAGGATGTGGAGGAAAATTTTGAAACTGAGAAAGAGACATGTGGAAATAAAAGAGAGCCCAACAAGAGAAGGAAGAGGATAAGAAAACTAAAAGAAAATTAGAAACATTATTAGTGTTCTGATTTAAGATGGTGGGTTGAAAAAAATGCATTTCAGTAGGAGACAACAGCAACAAAATTTCAGAACTGACTTATGGGACTCAAGAAAGAGAATCTCTAGGTTGGCAGTAGAGAATCATCAAAAGAACAAGGGACTGAGAGTATCAGGTAGGTCTGGAAGGGCCAAGGGGTTGAGGGCTATAATTAGAAGCGTTGGTGAAAGCTGTCTGAGAAGCAATTAAATCTCTAGTTACTCTCTACCATTTCATGTCACTGGGCAGCCGTCTTACCTGCCAACCTGGCAAAAGCTTGAAGATTTACTGTGGTGGTGGGGTCGGGGCGGGGGGGAAACAGAGGTGGTCTCTGGACTGGGGACCACAAGACACAGCAGAGGTTGTAGGCACTATACTGAATGAACTACAGAATGTTGACATGGGCATACCTCCTCACCTCAGCTGCTTTCACCTCTCAACTCTTGACAACCTCAGACAAGAGATTAAAGGATTTCTCTAGAAGGAATCTGGATGATCCAAAAGAGAAAAGTTAAACATACTAACACCGGGAGTTCTCCAATAAAAGCCCTGCCACATCATCTTACATTGAATCTCAAATTCTACAAGCCCCACTAACAGGCTGAGAGCTTTCAGAACAGACAGTTTGGGATTATCAGCTATCTGAGGAAAGCTTCTAGCATGAAAAATAGAAACTAAAATAAAGTAGGGACAAAATCTAGGAAGAAAAAGAGACTTTGCAAGAAGAAATACTTATAAATGGGGTCGGGGGGGGGGGGGTGGTGGCTGGAGAACACTCAGAAAACAAAAGTAGAGAGCACACAGAAATTAAAACTGTAAAAGACATAAAATTTTGCACAAATTTGTACAGTAAAGGTGACGAAATCTGCCAACCCCACTCCTCCAAACAAATAGAGCAAAAGAACAGAGAGACAATAGAAAACTATTACAAAACAATTTCGGGAGGTCAAACAGCCAAACAACAGGAGATCCAAAATTGACAGAGGAGGAAAAAAATAAAATGGGACAAAAAGATAAGAGCATTAGTTAAATAAAAAATGAAAGTAAGGTTTCCTTTGAAAACTTTAAGCTTGAAAAGAGTCACTCAATAATTAAGAGACAAAACCTAGATATATACTGGCAATACATTTTTTTAAATTTAAGGTTAAAGAAACTATGTTAAACGGATTCAGATACTCCACTCCTACCATCACCCCACCACAACCAAAAAGAAAAAAAAAAAGAAAAATTACCTAGAGCTAGTAAAAGGACAAGCCTGGATGAAAACAGACTGTCTGGAGTTCTGAAGCTGTGCTCATGAACACCATATGCTAATGCATTAATTAGGCAAAATGTAAACTACTGGTAACAACACAAAGTGTTAATCCTTTATAAAGAGCTCTCATAAAAACATAAAGAAAAATAGGGTCACCTAATAAAAACAACGGATAAAATACATGAAAAGGTAATTAATAAAAATATTAATGGTCAATAAACAATAAAAATTTTATCATCTTTAATAATTTAAAACTGCAAATTAAAACAGGATGAAATTGACAAAGATTAGATAGAATGATAAATCTCAAGGACTCCAAATTCATCTGGCCAAGTGTTGACAAAGGTGTGTAAATTCCCTGCTGATGGGAATATGAATAGGAATGTTTGCAACTTGACAGTATATATCAAAATGCATACCTTTTAACATGCATAATATTAATAAACATCCTATGAATATATTACATCATTTTAATTTTTAGTGCTTCTTTTATACTTTCCAAATATTCTAAAATGAACACAAATTATTTTATAGTTAAAAATATCATTTTCAAAACATAATAATATTTTAAAATTTAAGTTATTTGAACTAGTAATTCCATCACTGCAAACCTAGCCTAAAAAGCAGATATGGGGAAAAGCAATTGCAAATATAAATGTTCACTGCAGCATTATTTTTACTAGAGGAAACATAAACAGCTCTTATATCCAATTACATAGTATGTTTAAATAATTTTCACAGGAAAGATGAAGAAATGCTCAAAATATAATAAGAAAGAAAAATCTATGGATACAGTATATTCCTAATATTATATGAATAATATTTGAGAGTTAATAGTGACATGTGCATAGGATTACAGGTGTTTTAAAGTTTCTACTTTATATTTTTATATATTTTCAATTGTTTTCTAACAACAGTGTAGGATACTTTACGTTCTGAAAAGCTATAAACATGATTTTAAAACAACATTAAATTTGAAAAGCATGAAAATTTACAATGAATGTGACCAAGCTTTAAAAGTTATCTAAGGTTTTCAAACATATCAATGATAAATATTAAATTGGCAAAGGAATCAATGAATAATTCAAATAATGGAAAATGAAAATAATTCAAAAATTAACTATCCATTCATTAACTCAAAAATATAAATTAAAATATGAATAAGAGACTATGTCAGGACCTTCTAAATTAACAATGATATTTATTTGTAGCCAATATTTTCAGACTGGTGAGAAAGGAAGTTTTATATACCTCTGTGAGGGAATCAAAAGTAATTTAACAACGTGTATAAATGTTCCTGTGGCAGATACTTGTCATTTTCTTTCAACATTTATCTTTCTATATTCCTCTGTATGTTGAAATGGGCTGGAAGCTTAAATACTAAATTCCTCAGACTTTCTTGCCAGCTGGCTTCTGGTTAGATTCTGCCCATGGAAGTGTAACAACCACAAAGATGTTTGCTTAGTTCTCCCTCAAAAGAACCCACTGCGAAGAACATAGTTGACTGATGGCCTCCAGTAACCCCACCTGTGGAGTTACACAGGCCACACTTTGTCTGGGCTGCTACCAGTCAGTGACTGAGCATGGCAGGAACACAACAGTCTGGCCTTGTTGCCCATTATGGGAGTCTTTGCAATGGGCAGCCTTTGCTCCAGGACCCCAAATTGGCCTGGTCAAGACTTTTTCAAAACTGTGCTGAAGTTTGGGGTTCTTCCTACTCAAGCCTCCTTCCTTCCTTCTCTTCTTTCCCAGGTGTCAACCCTTCCTCCTGGTTGGAAGCCTCACCCCATCTACTCCTCCTTCCTCCCTCTTTATATTTCAAAAGTGTTTCCCCCAATAAACTTCTTGCATATTGAATTCTGTCCTAGAGTCTGTTTCTTAGAGGAAGGCACTCATAAGAAATGAGAGAGGCCACCTTTTTTTTTTTTCCCCCCTGCCTCTGGCTTCAGAAATGCTAAGGGAGATGACATGAATGCCTGTGGACTTCAGCAGCATTAGCAGAGAGTGTAGCAGCGCTAGCAGCATTCAGCCTCCTGGGCTCTTGCAATATCATGAGGGAATTTGTTCCAGGCTTCCTGCTCAGGGGCAGTGGAAGTGATTCCCAAAGCAGCAGCAGTGCTTCAGCAACTTCCACAGCAAATACTACAATCAGGAACTCTGGGTAATTCTGCTTTTCTTTTTGCTCTCCCACCTCTAGGGGCAGTAATAGCTTTCTGCAGTTAACCAGTGTCTGGGTAGTAGTATCACCATTCCCTGTTACCTTCTCCAGCTCTTTCAACACTGTTGTAACCAGTTCCTTATTTTAAACCACTTAGTGTGATTTTCTTTTTCCTGAGTGAATGTTGAATGATACAAACCTAATAATTTCATTCTCTTTGACCTCAAAAGTTCTCATCTGTGTTAACTATGTAAAGAAATTTAAAAATGAACAAAATGTATTAATAAATTTAATTAATTGATAATATTAAATGTAAACAAAAATTCTCACACAAATGTTTTTAGATTAGTATTAACAAACAAAAAAGTCTCAAAGAAATCTAACAACAAAGAATTTTCTTAAGTAATTTAGGGCACATTATTACAATGTTTTTTCATGCCCCAATTAAAATATGTTTTTATGGATAGTTTTAGATATATAAGTAAATACATATCATTTATTGCTAATTATACTACTAAGTGGGGGGAAAAAAAGTAATGTTGAATATGTACTTATCATACGGCCCATAGAGTTTTATTATTAAAAATATACCTGGGGGAAATTCTGCATCTGTGAACCAAATTACATGTACAAATAATGTCCACAGCAGCATTGGCAATAACAGCCAACAACTGGAAAAACCCAAATGCCCATCAACAGTAAAAGATAAATGCATCACATTCTATTCACACAATGGACTCCTATGTCACAACATGGATGAATCTCAAGAAAAAATGTTGAGGGAAGAAGCAAATCACACTAAAAAAAAATGCCTAAAATAGCATCCCAATTTTACAAAATTAAAAACCGGACAAAATAATACTCTATTGTTTAGGCATAAGAAGTCAGGAAAGGGGTACCTCTGCGGGAGGAGTGGTTATAATTAGGGGAGAGGCATAAGGAGGTTTGGGGGGTTAATATTTTATTTATTGTCCTGGTTGGTATTTGCACAGTCACTTGTCTTATGATTGTTATTTTGAGTGTACATATGGGTTTTATGCACTATTCTGTATACATGAGATAACTTAAAATAAAAAAGAGAAAACAGCAGCTTTATCTGTGTCATTTAAAGCAGAATCACCAGCTCAGAGAAGCATAGTCTCTCACCTAGTCCATATCAATAAATGTATAATTAAATAAATGAATGAACATCATGCTCTCAAATATGTTTAATGCATTCATAAATTAAACCAGATGAAAATATGCCCACATGGCATCTAATAATTTCTATGTGCAAGAATTATGGGTAATTTGATTTCTTTTGATATTTTTTTTCTTACCAAAGTTTCTCAATGAACATGTATTACTCTTAAAATTCAATAAAATGAAAAATAAAATGTATTGTTAAGAGTCCAAAGTAGAGTCAGTTTATGTTATGGCCATTTTTCTTTCTCTTAGGACATTAAACCAATTGTTCTCATAAACAAGGTCCTTGAAACACTATGCATTATAATCAGGGTTCTTAAACTTTGGTGTACATCATAGTCAATGTAAACCAGCCCAAGAGAACCTAGTAATATCCTAGCGAAATTGGTTCAAACAATTTTAACTATAAGAAAACCAACATTCTGAATATGGCCCCAAAGGATCTGCCCCACCACCTCCCCTGCCTAACTGTGCTTACCATCCTCCTTGCTTTTTGTCCTTCAGACACAGTGATCTTGTTTCCTGTGAAAACTACCAATAGACTCTATGAATCTAGACGTCCTGATTCCCAGAAAGGGAATGCTTTTACCAGGGGAAACAGTAAGAGTCCTGCTAAACACGTAGCTCCAATTGCTGCCTAGTCAGCCCCATAGATGAGCAAGAAAAAAAGGAGTTAAATACTGATGAGTTTAATGACCCCAGTGATCACTGCTATGGGTAGCTGCTATGAACCAGGGCAGGGGAGAATATGTTAGGCTCTCAGATGATCCACTGAGGTATTTCTTGGCATCCCAATGCCCAGTTACAACTATAAATTTATAAGTACAACAACCCCAGAATTTAGAACATGATAATCCAGAGCTCAGAACCCTCAGGTACGAGGTCTGCGTAAAACATCAGGTAAGACTTCTAGGTGAACAGGAAGGAGAGAGGAATCTAAAATGGCTAGGGAAGTGGGCAGATAATGAGTATCAATAAAGGCCTTGATACCAACTGCATTAGTAGCGGCCCCACTATTCCTCTTCAAGTAGGTGTTCTTGGAAATTATAACCAAGCAGAATCTTTGATAAGCTTTGCCTAGACAGAGTAAATTTAAAGTAAGAAAGAAGCAGAGCTGAGGGGTATGAGAAGTTGACTGCAGTGATGTGTAGCTGTTGGTTCACTACTAAGATCCTTTCTATTAGCAGTGCACCTTTCCTCCACTTGCTGTGAATGGTAGGGGATTACAATTCACAGCCCCTCCCTTGTTCAGAAATCCACCCTCTGCTAAAGAGAAGCTACTTCCCCAGGAAGGCTATTCCCTACTATGGGTAATAGATCAATGGCCAATGACAAATGGACACAAGTGTAGAAGAGGCTATTTATCTCACCTCAAGGATCTCCACTCTGTGGAGCAATTTATGTTTCTGATCCTCCCCAAAAGACCCAACCAGGCTGTTCTCCAGCTGAGACTCTATTTGTGCTCATCTTTTGTCTCCAAGTCTATCCTGCTGCCCTTGCTCTCTGTCTCCTGAGAGCACTCTTTCTATAAATAATATATACAAGAATTCCTGACTTGGCTCTGCTTTTAGAGAAACCTAAGACACATGGCATAGGCAAATCATCTCTGGAAGAATGCATTCTAAATACAGGCCTTAAAAACTCTCGCAAATATGATTCCAGTGAACATTAGCTCACAAAATTTTTAAAAATCACAAAACCCTAAAATAAAGTACTATGAGTGAGAGTCATCAGGAAGA
The DNA here is from genome assembly GCF_028021215.1 of Eschrichtius robustus. Classification (NCBI taxonomy): domain Eukaryota; kingdom Metazoa; phylum Chordata; class Mammalia; order Artiodactyla; family Eschrichtiidae; genus Eschrichtius; species Eschrichtius robustus. The sequence continues at coordinate 51,443,813 of NC_090836.1, forward strand.
AATCACAAAAATTTCATAAAATAGAAGCATCAAATTTTATATATACGTGAGATTTGATATAAAATGTATAAAAAGAAATATAAACTAAATAAATAAAGAACAAAATACATCAAAAGCCAAGACAATTTGTAAGAAAAAAAGAATTTTTAGTAGCATGTAAGAGATGAAATTAAAACTCAATATATGCATTAAACAGCAGATTAGACCCAAGAGAACATAGAATTAGTGTGGTAGAAAAAAACAGATCTGAATAAATATCCCAGAATATAGCACAGAAAAACTTGAAGGTGTAAAATATAAAATAGAGGTTGAAATATATGGAGAATAGAGAGGGAAAGCTGACATATACCTAACCAGAATTCTAGTTCAGTAGAGACAATGGTATAGAAGCAATATTTCAAGACATAATGCCTGAAATTCTTTCAAAGTTTATGAAAGACATCAATCCACAGATTCAGGAAGTCAACTAAATCCCAAATGGTATAAATAAAAAGAAATTCACTGCTAGATATTTATCATGTTACATGGAACAAGACTTCCTAGATTTGAATCCTGCTCTCAGTGGTTACTAACTAAGCAACTTGGGCCAAATTATTTAATCTTTCTTTGCCACAGTTTCTGATCTATAAAATAGGTTGAATAAGAGTACCTACCTTATAGACTGTCATAAGGATTAAATGAGTTACTATCTACAAAGCTCTTAGAATAGAGATGTTGGATTTTTAATATTCAACTGTATTACGTTTATCTTGAATGCTCACATGAAGTGCTCTCAATCAGACACAGATTTCTTATTAATTATCTCACAATAAAAAATAGAAATAAGCGAATAGGCCTTCCTTGCTCTAAGCCTTACACATGATGAAAGCCATGTGGACTGTGGGAGATAGAGACTCCACTCTTACAGGGCAGACACAAACTCTCACACACTCTGGCACCCAGGGCAGAAGTGGTAATTTGAAAGAAGCCTGGGTCAGATCCACCTGCTGATCTTGGAGAGTCTCTCAGAGAGGCAGGAGGCAACTGGAGCTCACCCTGGGGACATAGACACTGGTGGCAGCCAATTTGGGGGGACCTTGTTCTACCATGTGGACACAGGTGCTGGCAAGTGCAATTTTGGAATCCTCCTTCTAGCTTATTAGCACCAGGACCCAGTCCCACCCACTAGCCTATCAGCACCAGTACTGGGATGCCTCAGGCCAAGCAACTAGCCAGGCAGAGAGACAGTCCCACCCACCAGCAGGCAGGCTGCCTTAAAACCCCACAGCTACCCCAAGACATGGCCCTACCAGACTGACCAGGACCCTGCCTCAAACACCAGTGTGCAGGCACTAGCCCTGGGACCCCCAGGACCCTGCAACCAGAGACCCCAGGACCCAGCTCTGTCCACCAGTGGGCCGATACCATCCCCAGAACCACCACAGCCCCGCAGAACACCCACAGGCCAAACACAAGCTCTAAAATACCTTGGGACCCTCAGCCAGCTGCCCCAGGATTCAATTTCACCCACCAGTGGGCCAGCAAAAGCTTTGGGACACCCTGGACCACATAGTCAGCTGAGTCAGGAACAGGCCCTGCCCACCAACAGGCTAAAAGCAGCTCCAGGACCCCCAGGTCCCTGCAGCCAGAGATCCCAGGACCCAGCTCAGCCCACCAGTGAGCTGGCACTAGCTCCAGGAGACCCTGGGCTCTGGCCACACCCACCAGCAGGACAACACCAGCTTGAGATACCTTGGACTTCTCAACAAGCTGCCTTGGAATCCAGTCGCATTTACGAATGGGCCAACATCAGCTCTTGGTCACCCTAGAACCTGTAGCCAGCCATGTGAGGAACCAGCCCCACCCACCAGCAGGCCAACACTAGATCAAGAACCCTGGCCTGCAACCCCAGGACCCAGCTCTGCCCATCAGTGAGTCAACACTAGCTCCAGAACCCCAAAGGCTTCCATAGCCAGCCTCCATACAAGGCATAGCCTGGCAACCAACCAGACCCTGGTCCAGCCACATCTACCAGACTGCCCACAGTAGTCAGCCCACCACAACAGAAGGACCCACACAGTCTAAATAGGGGGCACCACTAGAGCATGTAGCTCTGGTGATCAGAGAGGAGTGTGCTGTTGAGACACAGAGGACATCTCCTACAAAAGGCTATTTCTCCAAGGTTGGGAAAAACAACTAAACTACCAGATACATAGATATTAAAAGTGGTAAATGAGGTGGCAGAGGAATATGTTCCAAATGGAGGAACATGTTCCAAACAAAGGAACAAGATACAACTCCAGAAGAAGAACTAAATGGAGATAGGCAATTTATCTGATAAAGAGTTCAAGGAAATTATTATAAAGATGATCAAAGAACTCAGGAGAAGAATGGATGAATAGAATGAGAAGTTAGAATTTTTTAAGAAAGATTTAGAAAATATAAAGAAGAATCAAACAGATATGAAGAATACAATAAGTGAAATAAGTTAGAAGGAATCAACAGTAGATTATATGATACAGAGGGCTGGATCAGTGAGCTGGAAGGCACAGTAGTGAAAATCACTGAAGCTGAACAGACAAAAAAAAAAAAAGAAATGAGGACATTTAAGAGACCTCTTGGACAACACCAACCATACTAACATTCACATTATAGGGGTCCTAGAAGGAGAAGAGAGAGAAAAAGGAACAGAGAACATATTTGAAGACATAATACCTGAAAACTTCACTAACCTGGGAAAAGAAACAGAAATCCAGGTCCAGGAAGCACAGAGTCCCAAAGAGGATCAACCCAAAGAGGAACAAAACAAGACACACTGTAGTTTAAATGGAAAAAAATAAAGAGAGAATAGGTGCATTGGCCAAGATGGTGGAGTAGAAAGACCCTGAGCTCATCTCCTGTCATGAGCACACCAAAATTACAACTATCTGCAGAACAACAATCTATGAAAAAGACGAGAACCTACAGGAAAAGATTTTTCACAACTATAAACCTAAAGAAGGAACCACAATGGGACAGGTAGGATAGGAAAGGTGGGCTCACTATATAATCAAGTCCCATACCCCTGGGTGGGCGAAGTGCAGCCCTGGGGTCCTGCACTGAGAAGACAAGCCCCCAGAGCATTTGGCTTTGAAGGCCAGTGGGGCTTAATTTGGGGAGTGCCACAGGACTGAGGGAAACAGAGACTTTACCCTCAAAGGCCCACACAAAATCCCATATGCACTGGTACCCAGGGCAAAAGCAGTAATTTGACAGGAGCCTGGGCTAGATCTAACTGCTGGTCTTGGAGAGTTGCCTGGAGAGGCAGGGGGTGGCTGTAGCTCACTCTGGGGACATAGATACTGTCACTAGCCATATTAGGGAGCTTTCTACCACACGGACACTGCTGCTGGCAGCTGGCATCATGGGATCCTCCCTCTGGCTCAATAGTGCCAAGACCTGGTCCCACCCAACAGCCTGTAGGCATCAGTGCTAGGAAGCCTCAGGCCAAACAACTAACTGGGTGGGGACACATCCCCACCCATCAGCAGACAGTCTGCCTAATGACTTCCTGAGCCCACAGCCACCTCTAGACACAGCCTTACCCACCAGAGGGCCAAGACACAGCTCCACCCACCAGTAGGCAGACACCAGCCCTGCCATCCAGGAAGCCTGCACCAGCCTCTAGAGCAGCCTAACCCACTAGGGGGCAGACACCAGATGCAAGAAAATCACAGTCCGTCAGCCTGAAGACCTAGTCCACCCACGGCAGGCTAGACCCTACCCTGGGACCAGTGGGGCCTGGGCCTTGGGCCCTGGCCCTGCAACTAGCAGGCCAACACAAGCTTCAGGACACCATGGACCATATACCCAACTGTGTCAAGAACCAGACCCCTGCCCACCAGTGATCTGATACCAGCTCTGGGATCCCTGGGCCCTGCAGCCAGACTCCAGGACCCAGCTCTGCCTGCCAGTATGGGGAGCAACAGCCCCAGAGTCTTCTGGACCCTGACTCCTACCGCCAGTGAGCCAACATTAGCCCCAGGGCCCCCTGGGGTTCTGCAGTCAGCTGCCTCATGACAAGGCCCCACTAGCCAGCAGCTAGCAACATCCACACAAGGCAGGGTCTGGTAATCAACTGGGCTAGGGGCCAACAAAGCCCACCAGTCAGCCTACATAGTCAGCCTGCCACAACAGAAGGACCTAGGCAGCCCTCTTAGGGGGAATTCTGAGAGCATATTGCTTGGATGACAAGAGGGGAGTGTGCTGCTGGGCATTTTTTTTTTTTTTTTTTAACAGAACTAGAATGAATAATTCTAAAATTTGTAGGGAAACACAAAAGGCCCTGAATAGCCAAAGCAAACTTGAGTAAGAAGAACAGAACTAGAGGTGTCACACTCCCTGACTTAAAAGTTACAGCCATCAAATTAGGATGGTACTGGCGTGAAAATAGAAATATATCAATGGAACAGAATAGAGAGCCCAGAAATAAACCCATGCACTTATGGTCAATTAATCTATGACAAAGGAGGCAAGTATATACAATGGGAAAAAAAAATAGTCTCTTCAGTAAGCAGTGGGAAAACTGGACAGCTACAAGTAAAAGAATGGAATTAGAACATTTTCTCAAACCATATACAAAAATAAGCTCAAAATGGATTAAAGACTTAAATGTAAGACCTGAAATCATAAAACTCCTGGAAGAAAACATAGGCAGAACACTCTTTGACATAAATCATAGCAATATATTTTTGGATCTGTCTCTTAAAGTAATGGAAACAAAAGCAAAAATAAACAAATGGGACCTAATTAAACTTAAAAGCTTTTGCACAGCAAAGGAAGCCATCAACAAAACAAAAGACAACCTACTAAATGGGTGAAAATATTTGCAAATGATATGATGGATAAGAGATTAATATACCATATACATAAACAACTCATACAACTCAAAATCAAAAAAACATACAACTTGATTAAAAAAATGGGCATAACCGAATAGGCAATTTTCCAAAGGAGACACGCAGATGGCCAAGAGGCACATGAAAAGGTGCTCAACATCACTAATAATTGGGGATAAACAAATCAAAAACACAATGAGATATCACCTCACACCTGTCAAAATGGCTATCATAAAAAGGATCACAAATAATAAATGTTGGCAAGGATGTGAAGAAAAGGCAACTCTTGTACACTATTGGTGGGAATGTAAATTGGTGCAGCCCTTATGGAAAACAGGATGAAGCTGCCTCAGAAAACAAAAAAAATAGATCTACCATATGATTCAACAACTCCACTCCTGGGTATATATCCAATATATTTGGAGAAAACTATAATTTGAAAAGATACATGCACCCCAATGTTCATTGCAGCACTATTTACAATAGACAAGACATGGAAGCAACCTAAATGTCCATCGACAAATGAAGGGATAAAGAAGATGTGGTACATATATACAATGGAATACTACTCAGCCATAAAAAATAATGAAATAATGCCATTTGCAGCAACATGGATGGACCTAGAGGTTATCATATTAAGTGAAGTAAGTCAGACAGAAAAAGACAAATATCATATGCTATTGCTTACATGTGGAATCAAAAAAAAAAAAAAAGATACAAATGAACTTGTTTACAAAACAGAAATAGATTCACAGACATAGAAAACAAGCTTACGGTTACCAAGTGGGAAAGAGGTGGGAGAGGGATAAATTAGGAGGTTGGGATTAACATATACACACTACTATATATAAAATAGATAACCAACAACAACCTACTGTATAACACAGGGTACTATACTCAATATTTGTGATAACCTATAAGGGAAAAGAATCTGAGAAAAGAATCTGTATACACACACACACACACACACATATATGTGTATAACTGAATCATTGTGCTGTACACTTGAAACTAACACAACATTGTAAATCAACTATACTTTAATTAAAAAAAAATCCACACGCAAACACTAATTCGAAATTTTCATACGCTCAGTGCTCAAAGCAGTCTTATTTACAATAGCCAAGCTATGGAAGCAAACTAAATGCCCATCAAAAGATGAATGGATAAAGAAGATGCAGTAAACACACACACACACACAGGAATACTACTCAGCTATAAAAAAGAATGAAATTTTGCCATTTGCAACAACATGGATGGACCTGGAGGGTATTGTGCTTAGTGAAATAAGTCAGACAGAGACAGATACTGTATGTTATTAAAATAAACAAATGAATATAACAAAACAGAAACAGTCTCACAGATATAGAGAACAAACTAGTAATTAACAGTGGAGAGAGGAAAGGAGGGAGGGGAAGCATAGGGATAGAGGATTAAGAGGAACAAACTATGATGTATAAAATAAGCTACAAGGGTATATTGTACAGCACAGGGAATATAGCCAATATTTTATAAAATCTTTAAATGGAATATAATCTATACAAAATTTTGAATCACTATGTTGTATACCTGAAATTAATATAATACTGTAAATCTACTATACATCAGTAAAAAGAAATAACTTGAACAACTTTCTTAGTACTACCACTTTGGAAAAAAACATTTCACATAATCTGGTAAGACTGAAGATATGCAATGCCCTGTGACCCAGAATTTTGCTCCTTGGAATGTGCTCTTGAGAAACCCTTGCACATGTGCACCAGGAAAGAAGTAGAATATTTGTAGAAGCATAGTTCATAATGACAAGAAAATAGAACACCAACTGTTCATGTACAAGAGAATAAATACATAAATTGTGGTGACTTCATACAACAAAATATGGGGCAACGGTAAAAAAAAAAAAAAATTAGTATTAACTATAGTTACTCACCATCAAGTATAATGAATGTCACAAATATATTGTTGGGCAAAGTAGCAAATCACAGAAAAACACAGTATAATACTATTATGTAAATTCAATAACAGAATTAAGCAGCATGCCATTTGGATATGTATAAATACATGGTGAAATTATAAAGAAAAGCAAGGGAATTATAATCACAAAATTTAGAATAGTGATTATCTTGGGTAAGGAGGCAAAGGAATGAAGTTAGAGTGGCAGACACAATCAGGTTCAAGAGAATTAGAAATGTTACATGTCTCAACTGGGTGGTGAACATACTTGTGTTCATTTTATGAATATGTCCTAAAACGTATATGTACATTACACTTATTAAATGTAAAACAGTTTAAACAAAGGGGGAATTTTGCATGGAAAATGAAAAGGGAAGAAAGAAAGGAAAAGGGGAAGGAGGGAAAGAGGGAGAGGCAGAGAAATCTTTCCTAAATTCTTCCTCCAAAATATTCTTGGTAGGGTGGAAATGGATCAGCAAAACAACACAAAAGTTTATCTTCTATAATGTTTTAGAACTTTGACTTTGGCACTTTGAGTGAGTTTTCTGAGTCAAGGTATAATTTCTTATGTTCAAGAAATATATTTTTTGGCAAAAAGTAAGAAAAGATCTTAGGTTTGGGGTTAGCATAGAACATAATACAACTTTAAAATTCTTAAAAACAGCTTTAAAAATTGTATGCAATATTCACTGTGGAGCAGTCCTCATGAATGATTCTCTTAGAGACCCCATCACTTGGCTTTGGAGATGAGAAAGCATCCTTATCATGAACCCTTGCTTTGCTGGGATGACACCCACAAGTACTATGAATCTCCCCCAAAGCTCTCAATTCTACTTTTATAGGCTGGGAAGGCACACTGGGGTGACCATGTATGGATGATGTGTCTTCTCCTGTTAAGCCCAAGGCATGGGGCCTGGCCCCAGTGGTTTGCCTCTTTTTAAAAGGTAAGTATTTAAGGCTGCTTTGTCCTTCAGTTTGGTTCACTGTAGCCAATTTGGAGGCACGTGAATAACATCTTCCTTAACGACTTCTTAATTTTATACCAGTAACCATTATTAAAGAGAATTTAAAGTTTTATCTGTGGATCCAAGTGCTGTACTAAAGAAAAGAAGAAATGCACACACACACACACACTGTGGGGCAAAAACAGGATTGTGAAATATGAAAGACCTCTATATAAAATTCATATTTTGAAAGATGACTCTTTTTGGTTTTAAACACAGGGGGAAAAGATTTTGTCTTATAAGCATCCCTCCCTCACACCACATCTTTCCGTTCCCTGGTGTACTTGCTCCGTGTAATGCTAATTAAATGCACATGTGTAACTATTTTAAGTTTACAAAATTCAAGGCAGTCTTAACTTTCTCTTCAATCAAAAATAAAATAAGAAAGTAAGTTGCTAGTCTGTGGACTTTACAGAGGAAAGAGAACAGAATTGTAAAATCATATTTCACAGAAAAATCTAAATTGAATTTTCAGGTTATGAATACTTGATTATGGTAGGGACAGTCCAGAAATAGACTAAAATAAAATTAAATGGAATTTTAATTCATTTGGAAAAAGTATTTATTCACTATACTGAGTCTTATGCTCAGAAAAGAGAACAGAAAGGGCATAATTTTGAACTGTCAATCTTAACACACATATATAAAACAAATATCGTCACCCTGTTCTATGGCAGAATTGAGCCTGCTCAATATCATACTGGGGTAGAATCAAAAGAGTGGCCAGAGATGTACTCTGGCATGAAGAAATATGATCTACAAAAAGCACGGAAAGGAAATTTACATGTATATATATTATTAAGATACATATCATTAAAGATGGTTTCATTATAGGATGATTGCAATTTGAAACTCATCTTTATTATGTGTCAACTCAACATTTTAACATTATTATCTTAAAAATGGAAATGTTAAGAAGAATGCAGAGTCACGATTCCATACTCTTTGAACATTATTTGCAGAAGTGTCAGTAATCCTGGAAACATTTAAATAATCATTCATTACCTATCAAAGCCATATTAAGAATAACTCTCTCTGCCTTTTTACTTAAAGAGAATTGCCATGGGCAGACCCATATTTAGTAAAATTAACTGACCAGTAAAAGCAGAACACAATAGTTTGTGTTAAAGGGAGTCCCCTTCCTCAGAGAGCTGAGGAAGAAAACAGAACAGCTTACCTTTATGATGGTTTGCACTGGACACAACTTTCCCCCACAAGGTTACAATAAATATTATTATTAGCAGTTTTCCTTTTGTTGCTTTCTGTAAGTATCTCTTACTCATCCTGCAAATAAAAAAATAATAATAAAAATCCTAAGTATGTGAAACCATTATTTTACCATTATAACTGTGCTACATTTAAAGCTTCCCATGACACCTTAACACCTAAATTTGCATTTCTTATATTAAAATGCTATTCACTGTATATAAACTATGAACAGAAAAAAAATTAAAGTTTTCCAAATAAAGTACCTTGATACAATGCAAGAGGTAAGAGAGGCCCTACCTCAGTCAAGCTTATTTCACTTAACAACAGCCTAAATCAACTGGGAAACATTACCATTTTTCTTTCCATATAAATATAGATTCAACTTATTCAAAAAATCCAAGGCACAGTTGTTTGAATAATCTTTAAATAAGTGACTTATTCTACTTTAAGAAAAACAAACAAAACAAAACCTTTTTCAAGGCCAGGTCAAATGGTCAGGGTAAACAGTTTAGATAAAATGTGTGTGATGAATTCCTGCATAGAATAAAGTCACTTCAAATCTATTATTCCTAATGTGTTTTTAAAAAGTCACCTTACTGTACAACACTACTACTGGAGATACACAGATGTTTTAATATTACTGGAATCTACCATGCTGTACTTTATGAGAAGTAGAAGAAAAATGGAAAAGCAAAATGAAAAATATTAGGTTAACATTTTCAAGTTAAGACTACAAAACTCAGGAAAGCAAAGCAAAGTTATAATAAAATAATAGCTACCCATAATAAAAATTTAGCAACTACTTTCTGTAGCACCTAATACAATATTATTTCAATTGTTTTTCAGGACGAATTGGGGATGTTGGTATGTCTAACCCCATTTGTAGATGATGAAATTTGGAAATTTGCTGAGGTCATGTTTAATGATAGAGTAAAAAGTCATACCTCAAATAGTCTAAATCTAAAATCTTTATATTAACTACTATATTGCTAAGGGGTAAGTGAAATATATAAGATATAATCCATCTGCATTTATTTATAAGGGAGATAAAATATACGTCCATCACCCTCTGCCTTCTCAGGTTTGGATCCTATCTTGAACTCTAATCTTGTTTGACTTACATTCTTGCCTTCACTCTACTGCAAGTTTGTGAGGTCACTTCCTGACCTAGCTTGACTCTTCTTCCTCTTGAGTTCTCTAAGTTATCTTTTTCTTTACACCTTCACTTCCAAAATACTCTATCCCCAAAAGTATGACTCAGTGGTGGCAATGATGGCTGATTAATTTTGAAGAGAAGTCATTCACACTGATAAGTGGATGAAAAAATAAATTGATATATTACTTATATTTAATATGGGTATACATGAACACTTCTTGGCCTGGGGAAGTTGTGCACGCTGATTCAGATGTTGAGGAGACAGCATAGTATGACTAAGAACACAGACTCACTCCCGAGTCAGACTGTTTGGATTTGAGTCCAGGCCCTCCTCGTTTTTAATTGTGTCATCTAATGTGAGTTTCTGGATCTCCTGCCTCAGTTTCTTCTTCTCTAATATGGGATATGTTTGTGAAAAGCCTAGCCCAATGGCTGGCATGTATAAGGGCTCAAAAACTATGAGATTGGAAAGTGTTCAGTCATTTGGATGTTTTGTTCCTTGAGTGCATGAGAAGCCTGTGGAGGGAGATGACTGGAGGGAATTTCAGTGGCTCCAATAGCTGGAAGTCCTCCATGGACCTTGGTCTTGTGACATGTCTAGATAATGTACAAAGGAATAGGTGTTTGACCTTTCAGATTAGATTGCTTGGTTTAAAATCTGGCTTCCTGCCTACTTTCTATATGACTTTGGATAAATTACTTAACTAAGAGTATTTTTATTGTATTTAAAATGAGAAGGGGAGACCTTCAAGATGGCGGAGGAGTAAGATGTGGAGATCACCTTCCTCCCCACAAATACATCTACATGTGGAACAACTCCTACAGAACACCTACTGAACGCTGGCAGAAGACCTCAGACTTCCCAAAAGGAAAGAAACTCCCCACGTACCTGGGTAGGGCAAAAGAAAAAACAGAGACAAAAGAATAGGGACAGCACCTGCCCCTCTGGGAGGGAGGTGTGAAGAAGGAAAAGTTTCCACACACTAGGAAGCCCCTTCGTGGGCGGAGACTGCTGGTGGCGGAGGGCGGAAGATTCGGAGCCACAGAGGAGAGCGCAGCAATAGGGGTGCGGAGGGCAAAGTGGAGAGATTCCCGCACAGAGGATCGGTGCTGACCAGCACTCACCAGCCTGACAGGCTTGTCTGCTCACTCGCCGGGATGGGTAGGGGCTGGGAGCTGAGGCTCCAGCTTCGGAGGTCAGATCCCAGGGAGAAGACTGGGGTTGGCTGCGTGAACACAGCCTGAAGGGGGCTAGTACACCACAGCTAGCAAGCAGGGAGTCTGGGACAAAGTCTGGAACTGCCTAAGAGGCAAGAGACCATTGTTTTGGGGTGTGCAAGCAGAGGGGATATAGAGCGCCGCCTAAACGAGCTCCAGAGATGGATGCGAGCTGCACCTATCAGTGCGGACACCAGAGGCGGGCATGAAATGCTAAGGCTGCTGCTGCAGCCACCAAGAAGCCTGTGTGCAAGCACAGGTCACTATCCACACCTCCCCTCCCAGAAGCCTGTGCAGCCTGCCACTGCCAGGGTCCCATGATCCAGGAACCACTTCCCCGGAAGAACCCATGGGGTGACTAAGGCTGTTGCAACGTCATGCTGGCCTCTGCCGCTGCAGGCTCACCCACATTCCATACCCCTCCCTCTCCCCGGCCTGAGTGAGCCAGAGGCCCCTAATCAGCTGCTGCTTTAACCCCATCCTGTCTGAGTGAAGAACAGATGCCCTAAGGCGACCTACACGCAGAGGAAGGGCCAAATCCAAAGCTGAACCCCAGAACCTGTGAGAACAAAGAAGAGAAAGGGAAACCTCTCCCAGCAGCCACAAGGAGCAAGAGAATAAATCTCCACAATCAATGTGATGTACCCTGCATCTCTGGAATACCTGAATAGACAATGAATCATCCCAAAATTGAGGCGGTGGTCTTTGTGTGATTTTGTCTGTAGAGCTTCGCTTTTACCATTTGTCCTAGGGTTCTGTCTATACTTTTTTTTGTTTTTTGGGTTTTTTTTAGTATAGTTTTTTAGCTCTTCTTATCATTGGTGGATTTGTTTTTTGGTTTGGTTGCTCTCTTCTTTCTTTCTTTTTTTATTACTTTTTAATTTTTAATAATTATTTTTTATTTTAATAACTATATTTTATTTTATTTTTTTCTTTCTTCCTTTCTTTTTTTCTCCCTTTTCTTCTGAGGTGTGTGGCTGACAGGGTCGTGGTGATCCCAGCTGGGTGTCAGGCATGTGCTTCTGAGGTGGGAGAGCTGAGTTCAGGACTTTGGTCCACGAGAGACCTCCCAGTTCCATGTAATATCAAATGGCAAAAGCTCTCCCAGAGATCTCTATCTCAACGCTAAGACCCAACTCCACTCAAAACCAGTAGCCACAGTGCTGGACACCCTACACCAAACAACTAGCAAGGCAGGACCACAACCCCACCCATTAGCAGAGAGGCTGCCTAAAATCATAATAAGGTCATAGACACCCCAAAATACACCACCAGACGTGGATGTGCCCACCAGAAAGACAAGATCCAGCCTCATCCACCAGAACTCAGGCACTAGTTCCCTACACCAGGAAGCCTACACAACCCACTGAACCAACCTTAGCCACTGGGGACAGATACCAAAAACAACGGGAACTACAAACCTGCAGTCTGTGAAAAGGAGACCCCAAACACAGGAAGATAAGCAAAATGAGACGACAGAAAACCACACAGCAGATGAAGGAGCAGGGTCAAAGCACACCAGACTTAACAAATGAAGAGGAAATAGGTAGTCTACCTGAAAAAGAATTCAGAATAATGATAGTAAGGATGATCCAAAATCTTGGAAATAGAATAGACAAAATGCAAGAAACATTTAACAAGGACGTAGAAGAACTAAAGAGGAACCAAGCAATGATGAAAAACACAATAAATGAAATTTAAAATACTCTAGATGGGATCAATAGCAGAATAACTGAGGCAGAAGAAAGGATAAGTGACCTGGAAGATAAAATGGTGGAAATAACTACTACAGAGCAGGATAAAGAAAAAAGAATGAAAAGAACTGAGGACAGTCTCAGAGACCTCTGGGACAACATTAAATGCACCAACATTCGAATTATAGGGGTCCCAGAAGAAGAAGAGAAAAAGAAAGGGACTGAGAAAATATTTGAAGAGATTATAGTTGAAAACTTCCCTAATATGGGAAAGGAAATAGTTAATCAAGTCCTGGAAGCACAGAGAGTCCCATACAGGTTAAACCCAAGGAGAAACACGCCAAGACACATATTAATCAAACTGTCAAAAATTAAATATAAGGAAAACATATTAAAGGCAGCAAGGGAAAAAAAACAAATAACACACAAGGGAATCCCCATAAGGTTAACATCTGATCTTTCAGCAGAAACTCTGCAAGGCAGAAGGGAGTGGCAGGATATACTTAAAGTGATGAAGGAGAAAAACCTACAACCAAGATTACTCTACCCAGCAAGGATCTCATTCAGATTCGATGGAGAAATTAAAACCTTTACAGACAAGCAAAAGCTGAGAGAGTTCAGCACCACCAAACCAGCTTTACAACAAATGCTAAAGGAACTTCTCTAGGCAAGAAACACAAGAGAAGGAAAACACCTACAATAACAAACCCAAAACATTTAAGAAAATGGGAATAGGAACATACATATCGATAATTACCTTGAATGTAAATGGATTAAATGCTCCCACCAAAAGACACAGGCTGGCTGAATGGATACAAAAACAAGACCCATATATATGCTGTCTACAAGAGACCCACTTCAGACCTAGAGACACATACAGACTGAAAGTGAGGGGATGGAAAAAGATATTCCATGCAAATGGAAGTCAAAAGAAAGCTGGAGTAGCAATTCTCATATCAGACAAAATAGACTTTAAAATAAAGACTATTACAAGAGACAAAGAAGGACACTATATAATGATCAAGGGATCGATCCAAGAGGAAGCTATAACAATTGTAAATATTTATGCACCCAACATAGGAGCACCTCAATACATAAGGCAAATACTAACAGCCATAAAAGGGGAAATCAACAGCAACACAATCATAGTAGGGGACTTTAACACCCCACTTTCACCAATGGACAGATCATCCAAAATGAAAATAAATAAGGAAACACAAGCTTTAAATGATACATTAAACAAGATGGACTTAATTGATATTTATAGGACATTCCATCCAAAAAAAACCAGAATACACTTTCTTCACAATTACTCATGGAACATTTTCCAGGATAGATCATATCTTGGGTCACAAATCAAGCCTTGGTAAATTTAAGAAAATTGAAATCTTATCACTACCTTTTCCAACCAAAACGCTATGAGACAAGATATCAATTACACGAAAAAAACTGTAAAAAGTACAAACACCTGGAGGCTAAACAATACGCCACTAAATAACCAAGAGATTACTGAAGAAATCAAAGAAGAAATAAAAAAATACCTAGAAACAAATGACAATGAAAACACGATGACCCAAAACCTGTGGGATGCAGCAAAAGCAGTTCTAAGAGGGAAGTTTAGAGCAATACAATGCTACCTCGAGAAACAAGAAAAATCTCAAATAAACAACCTAACCTTACACCTAAAGCAATTAGAGAAAGAAGAACAAAAACAAACCCCAAAGTTAGCAGAAGGAAAGAAATCATGAAGATCAGATCTGAAATAAATGAAAAGAAATGAAGGAAACGATAGGAAAGATCAATAAAACTAAAAGCTGGTTCTTTGAGAAGATAAACAAAATTGATAAACCATTAGCCAGACTTACCAAGAAAAAAGGGGAAAATACTCAAATCAATAGAAATAGAAATGAAAAAGCAGAAGTAACAACTGACACTGCAGAAATACAAAGGATCATGAGAAATTACTACAAGCAACTCTATTCCAATAAAATGGACAACCTGGAAGAAAAGGACAAGTTCTTAGAAAAGCACAACCTTCTGAGACAGAACCAGGAAGAAATAGAAAATATAAACAGACCAATCACAAGCACTGAAATTGAAACTGTGATTAAAAATCTTCCAACAAACAGAAGTCCAGGACCAGATGGCTTCACAGGTGACTTCTATGAAACATTTAGAGAAGAGCTAACAGCTATCCTTGTCAAACTCTTCCAAAATATAGCAGAGGGAGGAACACTCCCAAACTCATTTTACGATGCCACCATCACCCTGATACTAAAACCAGACAAAGATGTCACAAACAAAGAAAACTACAGGCCAATATCACTGATGAACATAGATGCAAAAATCCTCAACAAATTACTAGCAAACAGAATCCAACAGCACGTGAAAAGGATCATACACTGTGATAAAGTGGGGTAAGTCCCAGGAATGCAAGGATTCTTCATTATATGCAAATCAATCAATGTGATAAACCATATTAACAACTTGAAGGAGAAAAACCATACAATCATCTCAATGATGCAGAAAATGCTTTTGACAAAATTCAGCACCGACTTATAATAAAATCCCTCCAGAAAGTAGGCATATAGGGAACTTACCTCAACATAATAAAGGCCATATATGACAAACCAAAAGCCAACATCGTTCTCAATGGTGAAAAACTGAAACCATTTCCTCTAAGATCAGGAACAAGAAAAGGTTGTCCACTCTCACCACTATTATTCAACATAGTTTCGGAAGTTTTAGCCACAGCAATCAGAGAAGAATAAGAAATACAAGGAATCCAAATCGGAAAAGAAGTAAAGTTGTCACTGTTTGCAGATGACATGATACTATACATAGAGAATCCTAAAGATGGTATCAGAAAACTGCTAGAGCTCATCAATGAATTTGGTAAAGTAGCAGGATACAAAATTAATGCACAGAAATCTCTTGCATTCCTATCCACTAATGATGAAATATCTGAAAGAGAAATAAAGGAAACACTCCCATTTACCATTGCAACAAAAAGAATAAAATATCTAGGAATAAACCTACCTAAGGAGACAAAAGACCTATATGCAGAAAACTATAAGACACTAATGAAAGAAATTAAAGACGATACAAACAGATGGAGAGATATACCATGTTCTTGGATTGTAATAATCAACATTGTGAAAATGACTATACTACCCAAAGCAATCTACAGATTCAGTGCAATCCCTATGAAACTACAAATGGCATTTTTCACAGAACTAGAACAAAAAAATTTCACAATTCGTATGGAAACACAAAAGACCCGGAATAGCCAAAGCAATCTTGAGAAAGAAAAATGGAGCTGGAGGAATCAGTGTCCCTGACTTCAGACTGTACTACAAAGCTACAATAATCAAGACAGTATGGTACTGGCACAAAAACAGAAATACAGATCAATGGAACAGGATAGAAAGCCCAGAGGTAAACCCACCCACATATGGTCACCTTATCTTTGATAAAGGAGGCAAGAATATACAATGGAGAAAAGACAGCCTCTTCAATAAGTCGTGCTGGGAAAACTGGACAGCTACATGTAAAAGAATGAAATTAGAACACTCCCTAACACCATACACAAAAATAAACTCAAAATGGATTAAAGACCTAAATGTAAGGCCAGACACTATAAAACTCTTGGAGGAAAACATAGGCAGAACACTCTATGACATAAATCACAGCAAGATTCTTTTTGACCCACCTCCTAGAGAAAGGGAAATAAAAACAAAAATAAACAAATAAACCTACTGAAACTTAAAAGCTTTTGCACAGCAAAGGAAAACATAAACAAGACGAAAAGACAACCTCAGAATGAGAGAAAATATTTCCAAATGAAGCAACTGACAAAGGATTAATCTCCAAAATTTTCAAGCAGCTCATGCAGCTCAATATCAAAAAAACAAACAACCCAATCCAAAAATGGGCAGAAGACCTACATAGACATTGCTCCAAAGAAGATATACAGATTGACAACAAACACATGAAAGGATGCTCAACATCACTAATCATTAGAGAAATGCAAATCAAAACGACAATGAGGTATCACCTCACACCAGTCAGAATGGCCATTGTCAAAAAATCTAGAAACAATAAATGCTGGAGAGGGTGTGGAGAAAAGGGAACCTTCCTGCCCTTTTGGTGGGAATGTAAATTGATACAGCTACTATGGAGAACAGTATGGAGGTTCCTTAAAAAACTAAAAATAGAACTACCATATGACCCAGCAATCCCACTACTGGGCATATACCCTGAGAAAACCATAATTCAAAAAGAGTCATGTACCACAATGTTCATTGCAGCTCTATTTACAATAGCCAGGACATGGAAGCAACCTAAGTGTCCATCAACAGATGAATGGATAAAGAAGATGTGGCACATATATACAATGGAATATTACTCAGCCATAAAAAGAAACGAAATTGAATTATTTTAGTGAGGTGGATGGACCTAGAGTCTGTCATACAGAGTGAAGTAAGTCAGAAAGAGAAAAACAAATACCGTATGCTAACACATATATATGGAATCTAAAAACAAAAATAAAATGTTTCTGAAGAACCTAGGGGCAGGGCAGGAATAAAGACGTAGACGTGGAGAATGGGCTTGAGGACACGGGGAGGGAGAAGGGTAAGCTGGGACGAAGTGAGAGAGTGGCATGGACATATATACACTACCAAATGTAAAATAGATAGCTAGTGGGGAGCAACTACATAGCACAGGGAGATAAGCTCAGTGCTTTGTGACCACCTAGAGGGGTGGGGTAGGGAGGGTGGGTGGGAGACACAAGGGGGAGGAGATATAGGTATATATGTATATGTATAGCTGATTCACTTTGTTATAAAGCAGAAACTAAGACAACATTGTAAAGCATTTATACCCCAATAAAGATGTTAAAAAAAAAAGAGAATTTAGAAAAAATAAATTCTGCAACCAAAAAAAAAAAAATGAGAATAACAACAATATCTACCTCATAGTGTTGTTCGTATGAAAACGAAATGAGATAGTTCATGAAAAGAATTTAACACTATGCATAGAAGATAATAAATGCTCAATAAGTATTAACCATTACTATGGTCATTACTTGGTTAGACCAGCATTTCCCTAATCTGTGTGTTCTGTGACGCATCACTTTCACAGAACGTTAATACGGTATTCGTGAAAAACAAAGGAGGCAAATGGATTTGCAAAATTCTGGGTTCAACAAACTTAACCAGATTTTTTCTTTTTTTTAACCAGAGGCGTATCTGAGTGTGCAGCATTTTCCAGAAACCTTTCTTCACAGTGTAATACATGATATTTATGTCCTCAGGAAGTGTCTTAAAGAAATAATCTGGTTTAGTATTCACTCTCAGTAAACCAAATGCCCATTTAAAATCTTCCATTCTATTGCCTTTGTGTTTGTTTTGCGGAGCGGGCACTCTTACTACTAGCTTTGTTATGAGCTTCTACTTTTCTCACATTTTTGCAGCCATCCTGCCTCCTCTTCTACATCCAATCCCTGTGACCATATTGGACTGTATATCCTATAACAGAATGAACAGTTTAGCAAAATTCATCTGACAAGAAGAGCTGCTTAGCATAATTCTTGATAATTGGTTTCCCATAGCAAAGGGCCTCTGCTACAAGGTCAATGACCCATTGTATTTTCCGTACCATTGTCCACCCACCAAATGGGATGACAGAACTGACAGCTGGTCAGACTGGTAACTAGACACATGGAAACAGAAACACCACAAAGTCACCAGGCTGTCAAACTAAAAAAGGAAGGAGAATGCAGGTCAACATTTGGAAGTCTGTAAAGACCCCTGTCTTCCCTCTCATACCACCCCCACGCCAGTCCAGTCAATTACCATGTTCTGTCAATACTATTTCCTGAATATCTCTTAATCTTACACACTTATTTCCATACCTACTGCAATACTGCAATTCAGACCACCAAAATTTCTCATGGGCAACACACAGCTTCCTAACTGGACTTCCTGCTGCCAATATTGCCATCCTCTGGAATTGAAGGCAGGGTCTGTGTCTGCTTTTTCCATGACTCTATTTGCCATATATAGTACTTAGTAAGTGCCTGATAAATACTGTTGACTGAGTGTAAGGCATTCTCTATGCTGTAGTCAAACATGTAACTATGATCATGAGACACCCTTCATATGATTATAACCTTCACATGATTCCTTTCTATTTCGAAAAAAAAAAAAAAAAGAAGGCCATAATCCTTAGCAGGGTTATACAAAACTTGTATTGGTATCAGGGAAAAAAACAAAAACACTTTTCTCTTTACGTCTCCAATCTTATTTTACGCCATTCTTCCCCATCTCTCTCTCCACATACACTCAGAGTCAGTATTTTAACTCTACGAAATTTCTTCCAGGGCTTCCAGCTAAATCTCACCTCCTTGTCCCCTGAAACATATTAGCCACCCACCCCTCACCCCATCCACTCTTCAAAATGCTAACTTCTATTCATTGGTCAGGGTGCAGGTTAGAATTCCTCCTATAGGGTTTGGACAAGACCTCGTTAAGTGCCCTACTTTATACATACTAGGCACTTGCTACATGTAATATAATTTTCTATTTACTTATCTCCATCCCTCACTGTCATACAACATTCCTAAAGATAGGGACTGTGCACCACACATTTGGAAATACCTAGGGCCTGGCCCAACTTTCAGCTCAATAACTAGCAGATGAGTATTTGCTGAATGCTGGTCATGTCATGTGGTAGAGCCAAATATATTGTGTACTTGCCAACATGAGCCGGAAGCAAGTATGTGTCACTATTTTAGGATAAAACTAGGAAGGGACACACAGGAAGAAGAAAGTGGGAAAGGGGTAGGAGGGGGGAAGAAAAGAAAGGGCACAGTGGATAAGAAGAAAAAGGGAAGGGAGAAATCCAATCTGTAATGTGATTTATTCTAACTGATTTTTAAATAACAACCAAGTTGGAGCAAACTGAAGTATAATAGAGCAATGAAGGATTTTGGACAAAGGGGCATCACCAAAGAAGAAAACCCAAAAGAAAAAAAGCCGAATGATACACTTCTTCTGGACTTTGTACAAGGGCACAGAAGGAGGGTGCATTCACTTCTCATTCAATGTGCTAAACACCAGGGATCAGTTTAAAAACTTCCACCACACTCAAGGGCCGAAGGCACTTTCAGAATTGTCACATTTATCTGTTAAAAAAAAAAAAAGCAAAATTTAAGTGAATTTTATAACAGCAAAAGCTGAGGGAAGAAGAAACTGGAAACTGAAGGATAAATTCAGAAAGGATGAAACCTTGAAATTGCTCCCCAAGCAGCAGCAGCTGGCAAGACAAGGGAAACAGGATAATTGAGAAATGGTAACCTTGGCAGTGAAGGATATTGAAGTGAAAAGTTGTCAAAGTAGAGGACTGACAATTAAATCTCCAGATTTTCTTCTGCTCTTCTCTTCTGTATTACATGTTTCAGTTATATTCACTGAGATGTAGATGTTTGAATGGTGTTAAAACCCTTTGCCTCCCCACTGATGTTAAAAGTGCACTTAATTATAAATAAGCAAGAGCTGAAAAACTGTTATGCTGCTAGAAAAATCACTTCCCTATAAAAAAAGAAGGTAAGTTTAACTGATCTAAAGAAGAGAAGATGGAAGGGGAAAAAAGGTGGGAAAGGCTTATATACAAAGGAGATAAAAGCTGGGGCCCAGAATCCAAGCACCTGGCCTCACCCAGAGCTTAAGGCACTTCTGTGGCAATACATAACAAAAGTCTTTTTAGGACATTTCTCTACATTGATCTAACATTCATACCCACCTAGTATTAACTAGTTACAATGACATGAACTTTAATTGCCACATCTAGTACAGGAATTTAACCTTGAAGTAGAATGCTCCAACTGATAAGTCAAGTTCCTTCTCTCCTGATAGGGACCAGAATGAGACTTAAAGAATGTAAATTGAATAATACTGCCCCCCATTCCTTGCTGAAAACCTCAGAATTTACCTACCTATCAAAATGAGATTAAAAATCTAAATTTCTCACTGGAGAGAAAGTTCATCATCTCCCCCCCTCAACCTCTCTGACCTTACTTCACAGCCCTGTTCCCCTCCTTCCCTACACTTCAGCCACATTGGCCTTCCCTCTGTCCCTCTGTCAGAGCACATGACCACCGGTTGACCCTCAAGCTGTACCCAGGCAGTCTGAGGGTCCTCACTCCCTCCCCTGTCCTTGGAATGGACATTCTGCCCACCGTGCCCACAGTGGGAGCTGTTCCAAGGACGTAGCCTTGAGAGAGTAATGTGTCGCTGAGACCATCTGGACTGAATACGTGACTGAACCCCAGTAAAGCCTCTTAAGATTTGCTGGGCAGGTGTGGAGATCTACTCATCTTCTAGCACCCAAGACAAGCTTGTAAGTTCCCTTGCTTGTTAAATGTGCCACCTAGCAATCTGGAGTGGTCTCTCTTTCTTGGGTCTCTCCTTGCCCTCCACATATTGGAGCCGGTTTCAGATTTCACCCTGGAAGCTCCAAGGGTGCAAACCAATGCCCCTGTGCCAAGCTTGTTCTAGACCTCACATTAAATGTTAGCTCTGCCTTGAAGGCTCTCCCTCTAGTCTTTGCATGGTCAATTTCAGTTCATGACCACCTCCACAGAGAGCACCTCCTGAGTATCTTGCCCTTCAGAGTCCAGAGACACCCACACCAGTCTCTCTTGCTCCCAATATCCTGTAGTGCAGATCTTCCTCAACTTACAATGGGGTTACATCCAGATAAACCCATTGTAAGTTGAAAATGCTTTGATACACCTAACCTACAAAACATCATAGCTCAGCCTAGTCTACCTTAAACATGCTCAGAACACTTACACTAGCCTACAGTTGGGCAAAACCATCTAACATAAAGCCTATTTTATAATGAAGTGTTGAATATCTCATTAATTTATTGAATACTGTACTGAAAATGAAAAACAGAATGGTTGTATGGGTGCAGAATGGTTCTAAGTGCAGAAGTTGTTTACCCTTGGGATCACGTGGCTGAAGGAAGCTGCAGTTCGCCCATGTTGCCCAGTATCAGGAGCAAGTATTGTACCATATACTGCTAGCCTGGTTGAAGATCAAAATTCAAAATTCAAAGTATAGGTTCTACCGAATGTATATAACTTTCCCACTATGGTAAGTTAAACCATTGTAAATTGGGGACCATCTGTATTTTCTTCATTTATTATAATCTGAAATTATCTTATTCACTTATTTATATATTTGAGGTATTTATTTTCTTCTTTCTCCCATTAAAATGTTATTTCTATGAGGGAAGATCCTTTTTTTTTTGCCACACCATGCAGAACTTCCCCAATCAGGGATCGAACCTGTGCCCCCCACATTGGAAGCATGGAATCTTAACCACTGGACCACCAGGGAAGTCTAAGATCCTCTCTATTAGTCACTGCTCCAGCACACAGAACAATACCTACATCACAGAAAATCAATGTATGTTTGATGAAGGAACGAGTGCATTGATCTTAGAATCAGAACAAATGAATCCTTTTTAATGGAGAAGTTTCATTACTTCTTCTATTTTAAACAGCTAAATGTCTGCTACACTCAGCAGCTGAGAATGCCAATGGAAAGAACAGTGTACATACTGATGGAGTGATACAAAATGAAGTGAGGAGACTGGGAGATGAAAACAAATGAAAGCAGACTAAATTACTCTTTCAAGAGACATGCTGAGAAGGGAAGTAAAGATAAAATGGTAGCAAAAGAGACAGACTTGAATAGGTGATGGGAAAGAGCTAGAAGTAAGAGATAAGTTAAAAATACCAATGTCAGGGTAGACTAAGATGATTAAAAGTTTTTGTAAACGTCTATGCTCTACAAATATTTTATTATTACAATATTATTATTATTACCATAAGTTACTGTTATTATTATTACTTTTAATTTCCCTATTTTACTTTATTTATTTTTTAATTTTTTAATTTAATTTTATTTATTTTTTTATACAGCAGGTTCTTATTAGTCATCAATTTTATACACAGCAGTGTATACATGTCAAACCCAATCGCCCAATTCATCACACCACCACTCCCACCCCTCCGCCGATTTCTGCCCTTGGTGTCCATACCTTTGTTGTCTACATCTGTGTCTCAATTTCTGCCCTGCAAACCAGTTCACCTGCACTATTTTTCTAGATTTCCATTTCTATCGTATGCTTTAATATACGATATGTGTTTTTCTCTTTCTGACACACTTCACTCTGTATGACAGTCTCTAGATCCATCCATGTCTCAACAAATGACCCAATATCGTTCCTTTTTATGGCTGAGTAATATTCCATTCTATATATGTACCACATCTTCTCTATCCATCCGTCTATCGATGGGCATTTAGGTTGCTTCCATAACCTGGCTATTGTAAATAGTGCTGCAATGAACATTGGGGTGCATGTGTCTTTTTGAATTATGGTTTTCTCTAGGTATATGCCCAGTAATGGGATTGCTGGATCCTATGGTAATTCTAGTTTTACTTTTTTAAGGAACCTCCATACTGTTCTCCATAGTGGCTGTTTATCAATTTACATTCCCACCAACAGTGCAAGAGGGTTCCCTTTTCTCCACACCCTCTCCAGCATTTGTTGTTTGTAAATTTTCTGATGATGCCCATTCTAATTGGTGTGAGGTGATACCTCATTGTAGTTTTGATTTACATTTCTCTAATAATTAGTGATGTTGAGCATCTTTTCATGTGCTTCTTGGCCATCTGTATGTCTTCTTTGGAGAAATGTCTATTTAGGTCTTCTGCCCATTTTTGGATTGGGGTGTTTGTTTTTTTAATATTGAGCTGCATGAGATGTTTATATATTTTGGAGATTAATCCTTTGTCCGTTGATTCGTTTGCAAATATTTTCTCCCACTCTGAGGGCTGTCTTTTTGTCTAGTTTGTGGTTTCCTTTGCTGCGCAAAAGCTTTGAAGTTTCACTAAGCCCCATTTGTTTATTTTTGGTTTTATTTCCATTACTCTAGGAGGTGGATCAAAAAAGATCTTGCTGTGATTTATGTCAAAGAGTGTTCTTCCTATGTTTTCCTCTAAGAGTTTTATAATGTCCGGTCTGATATTTAGGCCTCTAATCCATTTTGAGTTTATTTTTGTGTATGGTGTTAGGGAGTGTTCTAATTTCATTCTTTTACATGTAGCTGCCCAGTTTTCCCAGCACCATTTATTGAAGAGACTGTCTTTTCTCCATTGTATATCCTTGCCTCCTTTGTCATAGATTAGTTGACCATAGGTGCGTGGGTTTATCTCTGGGCTTTCTATCTTGTTCCATTGATCTATGTTTCTGTTTTTGTGCCAGTACCATATTGTCTTGATTACTATAGCTTTGTAGTACAGTCTGAAGTCAGGGATTCTGATTCCTACAGCTCCATTTTTTTCCCTCAAGACTGCTTTGGCTATTCCGGGTCTTTTGTGTCTCCATACAAATTTTAAGATTTTTTTGTTCTAGTTCTGTAAAAAATGCCATTGGTAATTTGGTAGGGATTGCATTGAATCTGTAGATTGCTTTGGGTAGTGTAGTCATTTTCACAATGTTGATTCTTCCAATCCAAGAACATGGTATACCTCTCAATCTGTCGGTATCATCTTTAATTTCCTTCATCAGTGTCTTATAGTTTTCTGCATACAGCTCTTTTGTCTCCCTAGGTAGGTTTATTCCTAGGTATTTTATTGTTTTTGTTGCAATGGTAAACGGGAGTGTTTCCTTAATTTCTCTTTCAGGTTTTTCATCATTAGTGTATAGGAATGCAAGAGATTTCTGTGCATTAATTTTGTATCCTGCTACTTTACCAGATTCATTGATTAGCTCTAGTAGTTTTCTGGTGGCATCTTTAGGATTCTCTATGTATAGTATCATGTCATTTGCAAACAGTGACAGTTTTACTTCTTCTTTTCCAATCTGTATTCCTTTTATTTCTTTTTCTTCTCTGATTGCCATGGCCAGGACTTCCAAAACTATGTTGAATAATAGTGGTGAGAGTGGACATCCTTTTCTTGTTCCTGATTTTAGAGGAAATGCTTTCAGTTTTTCACCATTGAGAATGATGTTTGCTGTGGGTTTGTTGTATATGGCCTTTATTATGTTGAGGTAGGTTTCCTCTATGTCCACCTTCCAGAGGGTTTTTATCATAAATGGGTGTTGAATTTTGTCAAAAGCTTTTTCTGCATCTATTGAGATGATCATATGGTTTTTATTCTTCAGCTTGTTAATATGGCATATCACATTGATTGATCTGCGTATATTGAAGAATACTTGCATTCCTGGGATAAATCTCACTTGATCATAGTGTATGATCCTTTTAATGTGTTGTTGGATTCTGTTTGCTAGTATTTTGTTGAGGATTTTTGAATCTATATTCATCAGTGATATTGGTCTGTAATTTTTCTTTTTTTGTAGTATCTTTGTCTGGTTTTGCTATCAGGGTGATGGTGGCCTCATAGAATTAGTTTGGGAGTGTTCCTTCCTCTGTAATTTTTTGGAAGAGCTTGAGAAGTATGGGTGTTAGCTCTGCTCTAAATGTTTGATAGAATTCACCTGTGAAGTCATCTGGTCCTGGACATTTGTTTGTTGGAAGATTTTTAATCACAGTTTCAATTTCATTACTTGTGATTGGTCTGTTTATATTTTCTATTTCTTCCTGGTTCAGTCTTGGAAGCTTATACCATTCTAAAAATGTGTCCATTTCTTCCAGGTTGTCCATTTTATTGGCATAGAGTTGCTTGTGGTAGTCTCTTACGATGCTTTGTATTTTTGCGGTGTCTGTTGTAACTTCTCCTTTTTCATTTCTAATTTTATTGATTTGAGTCCTCTCCCTCTTTTTCTTGATGAGTCTGGCCAGTGGTTTATCAATTTTGTTTATCTTCTCAAAGAACCAGCTTTTAGTTTCATTGATCTTTGCTATTGTTTTCTTTGTTTCTATTTCACTTATTTCTGCTCTGATCTTTATGATTTCTTTCCTTCTGCTAACTTTGGGTTTTGTTTGTTCTTCTTTCTCTAGCTCCTTTAGGTGTAAGGTTAGATTGTTTATTTGAGATTTTTCTTGTTTCTTGAGGTAGGCTTTTATAGCTATAAACTTCCCTCTTAGAACTGCTTTTGCTGCATCCCATAGGTTTTGGATGGTCCTGTTTTCATTGTCATTTTTTTCTAGGCATTTTTTGATTTCCTCTTTGATTTCTTCAGTGATCTCTTGGTTATTTAGCAATGTATTGTTTAGCCTCCATGTGTTTGTACTTCTTACAGATTTTTTCCTGTAATTGCTATGTAGTCTCCTAGCATTGTGGTTAGAAAAGATGCTTGATATGATTTCAATTTTCTTAAATTTATTGAGGCTTGATTTGTGACCCAAGATGTGATCTATCCTGGAGAATGTTCTACGCACACTTGAGAAGAAAGTGTAATCTGCTGTTTTTGGATGGAAGGTCCTATAAATATCAATTAAATCTATCTCGTCTATTGTGTCATTTAAAGCTTGTGTTTCCTTATTTATTTTCATTTTGGATGATCTGTCCATTGGTGAAAGTGGGGTGTTAAAAGTCCCCTACTATTATTGTGTTACTGTCGATTTCCACTTTTATAGCTGTTAGCAGTTGCCTTATGTATTGAGGTGCTCCTATGTTGGGTGCATATATAATTGTTATATCTTCTTCTTGGATTGATCCCTGGATCATTATGTAGTGTCCTTCCTTGTCTCTTGTAACATTATTTTAAAGTCTATTTTGTCTGATATGAGTATTGCTGCTCCAGCTTTCTTTTGATTTCCGTTTGCATGGAATGTCTTTTTCCATCCTCTCACTTTCAGTCTGTATGTGTCCCTAGGTCTAAAGTGGGTCTCTTATAGACAGCATGTATATGGGTCTTGTTTCTGTATCCATTCAGCAAGCCTGTGTCTTGTGGTTGGAGCATTTAATCCATTCACGTTTAAAGTAATTATCGATATGTATGTTCTTATTACCATTTTCTTAATTGTTTTGGGTTTGTTTTTGTAGGTCCTTTTCTTCTCTTGTGTTTCCCACCTAGAGAAGTTCCTTTAGCATTTGTTGTAGAGCTGGTTTGGTGGTGCTGAATTCTCTTAGCTTTTGCTTGTCTGTAAAGCTTTTGATTTCTCCATCATATCTGAATGAGATCCTTGCTGGGTAGAGTAATCTTGTTTGTAGATTCTTCCCTTTCATCACTTTATCATGCCACTCCCTTCTGGCTTGTAGAGTTTCTGCTGAGAAATCAGCTGTTAACCTTATCGGAGTTCCCTTGTATGTTATTTGTCATTTTTCCCTTGCTGCTTTCAATAATTTTTCTTTGTCTTTAATTTTTGCCAATTTGATTACTATGTGTCTCGGCATGTTTCTCCTGGTGGGTTTATCCTGTATGGGACTCACTGCGCTTCCTGGACTTGGGTGGCTATTTCCTTTCCCATGTTAGGGAAGTTTTTGACTATAATCTCTTCAAATATTTTCTCTGCTCCCTTCTCTCTCTCTTCTCCTTCTGGGACCCCTATAATGTGAATGTTGTTGTGTTTAGTGTTGTCCCAGAGGTCTCTTAGGCTGTCTTCATTTCTTTTCATTCTTTTTTCTTTATTCTGTTCTGCAGCAGTGAATTCCACCATTCTGTCTTCCAGGTCACTTATCCGTTCTTCTGCCTCAGTTATTCTGCTACTGATTCCTTCTAGTGTAGTTTTCATTTCAGTTATTGTAATGTTCATCTCTGTTTGTTCTTTAATTCTTCTATGTCTTTATTAAACATTTCTTGCATCTTCTTGATCTTTGCCTCCATTCTTTTTCTGAGGTCCTGGATCATCTTCACTATCATTATTCTGAATTGCTTTTCTGGAAGGTTGCCTATCTCCATTTCATTTTATTGTTTTTCTGGGGTTTTATCTTGTTCCTTCATCTGGTACATAGCCCTCTGCCTTTTCATCTTGTCTATCTTTCTGTGAATGTGGTTTTTGTTCCACAGGCTGCAGGATTGTAGTTCTTCTTGCTTCTGCTGTCTGCCTTCTGGTGGATGAGGCTACCTAAGAGGCTTGTGCAAGTTTCCTGATGGGAGGGACTGGTGGTGGGTAGAGCTGGGTGTTGCTCTGGTGGGCAGAGCTCAGTAAAACTTTAATCCACTTGACTGCTGATGGGTGGGGCTCAGTTCCCTCCCTGTTGGTTGTTTGGCCTGAGGCAACCCAACACTGGAGACTACCTGGGCTCTTCGGTGGGGCTAATGGCAGACTCTGGGAGGGCTCATGCCAAGGAGTACTTCCCACAACTTCTGCTGCCAGTGTCCTTGTCCCCATGGTGAGTCACAGCCATCCCCTGCCTCTGCAGGAGACCCTCCAACACTAGCAGGTAGGTCTGGTTCAGTCTCCCCTGGGGTCACTGCTCCTTCCCCTTGGGTCCCAATGCGCACACTATTTTGTGTGTGCCCTCCAAGAGTGGAGTCTCTGTTTCCCCCAGTCCTGTCGAAGTCCTGCAATCAAATTCCACTAGGCTTCAAAGTCTGATTCTCTAGGAATTCCTCCTCCCGTTGCTGGACCCCCAGGTTGGGAAGCCTGAAGTGGGGCTCAGAACCTTCACTCCAGTGGGTGGACTTCTATGGTATGTGTTCTCCAGTTTGTGAGTCACCCACCCAGCAGTTATGGGATTTGATTTTACTGTGATTGCGCCCCTCGACCATCTCATTGTGGCTTCTCCTTTGTCTTTGGATGTGGGGTATCTTTTTTGGTGAGTTCCAGTGTCTTCCTGTCGATGATTGTCCAGCAGCTAGCTGTGATTCTGGTGTTCTCACAAGAGGGAGTGAGAGCACATCCTTCTACTCCGCCATCTTGGTTCAGGGCCCCTCAGTGGAAGGTTCGTTTCTTTAAGCCGGGGTTCTCAAACTTGAGCGTGCATCATTTGATCACCTGGAAGGCTTGGACCCCAGTCCCAGGGCTTCTGACTCAGGAGGTCTGGAGTGGAGCCCAAGACTTTGCATTTCTCACATATGCCCTGGTGCTGCTCTGCTCCACATACTGGGATCACAGTCTGAAAATCGCTGCCTAGAGCGATGGCTCTCAATACTGCCGGCAAGTCCTTCCCTATTTTATATAGAGACAAATGTATCTGCCAAAAATAAATTATCCTTTGTTTGCTGATAGGTTATTATAATAACCCTACTAAATAGGACATCTTGAGCCACAAATTTCACTGTATTGTTGGTTTTATCCAATAATAATGTCCAACTTGACTACCATTTATGATAAATACTATGACTCTATCTATGAGATCCAAGTTACTTACTGAAATAGCAATTATCTTTGAGGTAGACAGTGATATCCATATTGAGATTAGATAGATAGATAGGTAGGTAGATAGCTAGATAGGTAGGTAGATAGATAAAGATTAAATAGATATAGATGCATATTAAAGTATAAGGGATTCATGTATGTACATATTTTGTACATACAAGAATATATAGTAACAAATTTAAGAGGCAATCATGTAACCCTACCAATAATCCTACAGTGTGTGTTATATCATCCAGAAGCTGAGGTGGTCAATTCTAGTCATTTTTATTATTGCTATTTATTTGGATTCGTTTTTCACCACATATCCAATACCATCACATTATAGTATTTCACACCACACTTACTATGTACATTATTTGAATTAGAATCTCCCCATTGAATAAATAGAATCTGGATTTCCCATTTTATAAATTATCATCAAAAGTTTATAGGGCTTCCCTGGTGGCGCAGTGGTTGAGAATCTGCCTGCCAATGCAGGGGACACGGGTTCGAGCCCTGGTCCGGGAAGATCCCACATGCCGCGGAGCAACTGGGCCCGTGAGCCACGATTACTGAGCCTGCGCGTCTGGAGCCTTTGCTCCGCAACAAGAGAGCCCGAGACAGTGAGAGGCCCGCGCACCGCGATGAAGAGTGGCCCCCGCTTGCCGCAACTAGAGAAAGCCCTTGCACAGAAACAAAGACCCAACACAGCCAAAAATAAATAAATAAATAATTAATTAAAAAAAAAAAGTTTATAGAGTTGCATTTTTGTATGCCAGTTGTATGATTAGTCCAATTAGTCCATATTTTTTAGGTAACTTCAAAGAAAACTTTGGAATATAAATCTGGTTCTCAACTCTTTCTAAATTGAAACCATAGCTATAAAATTTTCTTTCTCTCTCTTTTTCTTTTGATACATCAGTGTTTCATGATGAATGAACCTTTTAGATTCCATTCAGTTAAGAAGTCAACCCTGGAGATTTAGCCAAGAAAGCTCCATTGGTTTCTAAGAATTGCCTGGCAGCAAATATAAGCCTTACTTAAGAACCACTATTGCCTCCTTCCTTCACCCAAAATTTATACTTCCATTCATTTTCCTACAATATGGCAATTTTGGTGGGTATAGAAACCCAGGAGTGCTTTTGCTTTATGCCTAGTAATGTACAGCCAAAGTGCTGATTTTACATAAATGCCTTTGCCACCTACAGACCATAACGATAGGAAATAGAAATGTAATATCATTTAAATGATTTTTCCTGAAACATACAATATTCTAAGGCTACAAGCACTAATAGCGAAAACAGACAAAAACACTATAGGCAAAGTAAAGCAATCATTTATGAAAGACATCTGAAATGACAAGCG
The DNA here is from genome assembly GCF_028021215.1 of Eschrichtius robustus. Lineage (NCBI taxonomy): Eukaryota > Metazoa > Chordata > Mammalia > Artiodactyla > Eschrichtiidae > Eschrichtius > Eschrichtius robustus. Next base: position 51,474,556 of record NC_090836.1, read on the forward strand.
CTAAGCTAAACCACATTGCTGTGCATCTGTTATTACAACTGAATCACTTACCTTCTTTTTCTATCTATAAAATGGGAATGCCATCTGTTTTCTCAAACAGGAATGTCATTATAACTAACAAGAAATCATATGACAGTTTGAACTTAAAAGAAAGATATGTGATAAATCAGCAGTATTACTATCTATTCAAAGATCCTTCTTTCAGAGCATGGGCTTGCAAGTCGGAACTACCTACCCGAATATGATCCTAGCTCCAACACATAATAGGTAAATGCATTTGTCAAGTTTACTTAACAACTTTGAGCCTCAATGCCCACATATGGAATGCATAAATACTATTACATACTGGTAGGACTGTTGTAAGGAATAAATACAATGTATGTAAAGCATCTAATACAAAGCCAGAATAAAGTAGATACTCAAATTGCAGCGATTATTATACATTATTAATAATATCTGGAACATAGCTGCCTGGCTAGGAATTAGTGGGAAATAAAGTCTTTGAGCAACAAATAAAAGAACTTATGTGTTATAATCATAGGTGAAAATGAATCTAGTTTTAGGAATTTATCCTAAGTCTGTAGAATTAAAGATAATAGGAAACAGGCTAAAAAAAAAAAGGAAGCAAGACTGGTTAACAGAGTCTTCTGATGGCTCTGCAAAATGAATATTGATACTGGGATATCAGAGAATAGACACCAAATTTATAAATGTACAGAATTCTAGGATCATTAGATACAAGGACAAATACTCCTCAAATGCCTGTAGAGATAGCTGGAACATACCATGCTAACTGAAGTTATTAATATTATTATGTATGTTTATAGGTTTAAATGTATTGGCACCTATGGCCAATTAATCTACGACAAAGGAGACAAGAATATACGATCGAGAAAAGACAGTCTCCTCAATAAGTGGTGGGTGCTGAGACTTCACTTCGTACTAGCTGCTAGAGACATGCTATTTAATTTCACAAAGCCTGTTTCTGCTTCTATAATATGTAGATAATAACAATACCTACTGGTTAATGAGCTAATTTATGTAAAGTTCTAAGCACAGATCCTGACACATAGTAATCAATCGATAAATGCTAGCTGTGATACAGTCATCATTTAAAATTCTTCTGTGATTATCTTCCTTTTTCAATAAGGAGAAACCAGGTGACTGATCTCAATATCTGTTCCACAAGGCACCAAGAAGACAACACTAAACACATGTTTCTTACATGCCCTGTTGGGGTATTTTACTCCTTTCAAAGTAGCTGTAGATGGTTTGAGGGTAGTTAAATCCATCAGATTTAAATTTCATATCTCATTTCACTTCACAGTATTAACCTTAAACTAAATTCTTTCTCTGCATTTCTGTTTTGTATTTAGTGCCCCTATCCTTACAATTGTTTATTGGTTTTTTATTATGAAATATTGCTTCCAGGATCCAAATCTGTTCTTCTCAATGAAAAAAAAATTAACAAAAGGCATTATGATTATATGGTATGGTCAAAGTGAGATTTCACACTGAACCACCTGTAACAAGCAATATATGATGTCAAACAATAAGTGATAAACAAATTTGAGTGTAACTGAGATAAAATTTAAAATGTAGTAAAGCTATTTAACTGGAAATAAGTCTAGCCTATACAATTTGACATAAAATATATGTGTACCACCAAATGATGGTACGTTGATGATGTTTATAAAGGAGAGGGCTAGGTAATTAAAATCTAGACAACACAAAACCTCATTTCATACTCGATCTCCTCTCCCACAAAAACTTCAGGCAAAAATGTCAACAACTAGAAAAATCTGGATTTACCTCCTCCCACCTTCTTACGGCAATGATTCTCTGTCACAACATGGCTAGAAACAGGTGGTAGGAGACAGGCAGTATGTAGACAACCCACAAAGCATCCACTCCTGAATGACAGAGATGGTGACATTTCACAGCTGTTGGGTGAAGAATCACTAAATAGAATAAGAAAGAAAACTTCCAATCATACGCACCCTTTTATAGGTGGCCAAATCACAAACCTAGCATTTAATTTTGTGATTATGCATGGCAAAAACATAACCAGCTCTGCATTTAACATCTAAATTCCACATACAAGTTTCATAACAAAATACTTTCTTTTCTTTTTAAGTAAAACTTTTATGATTATTAAAGGAAATAATTTGGAGTCATAAAATCAGTTCTAAGTATTTGTCCACTCAATTACCATCAGGACTACCTAAGTACTTTTATTCCTTTTGCTCTAGTTGTGCTTGTTCTCTTGGGAAATGAGGCCACAGAAGAAATTCACTGCACCCCAGCAACTTCTCCTTCATGCTAACAAAGAAGCAAAAGAATGAGTGGCAATGATGAAAAAAATTCAGCTTTAAGGGTTCTTTGTTAGGATAACTTTTGTAGCTCAAGAGGGACACATTCTCACTGTGGCTGCAGCTACAGGTATGAGGGATTCTTCTGTGAATTCAGGCATCCAGTGTGGTCCATAGGTCATCAAACACTGGCTACTAACAGCATACATTCAGGAGAGAAACACGCCTTTACCAATAAACCACTGCCGTCCCTCCCTTCAACACAGAACCTTCTCAGCAGTAAGTGAACTAAAAGGTTAAAGTTGTATTTGTGAAGGTCTCTCCTCATATAACCATCCCCCAAAGGCACCACCACTAACGCATCTCAACCTTACCTTCAAAAAGTATAAAAGCAATCAAAGCTCAAAAAAGGCATTGACAGCTCTGTGTTGGAAGGCATGCCATTCTATAGCCTCAAAAGAAACCAGTGGAAAGCAGTCCAAAAAGAGGCATTTAATCAAGTTCACCAGAGTCCACACTCTGCTCTAAGAGTAATAGTTTGAGCAAAATGTTTGGACATCCATGTGTACCAGCATTAAACTCCAAGTACAGCAATGTCACAACGCACAATGAAAGAGACTGCAGTTCTGAGACATACGCATTTTTATTACTTCATTGTGCACACTCCCTGTATGTGTTCAATATTTGTGCATAACTTCATAAATCTTAATGAGCTCCTTTTGAGAGAAGAGTGGCACACCATCAGATTTTAATATAGCAAAGTACTATACTTACCTTTCAGTTAATAGCTTAAGCAATTGAGAAGTCGGCTGATTAAGAATCAAAGCAGCAACCACTATGTGCTTTAAACCTCAGTCTGCAGTAAGCTGTGTAATATATATATATATATTATATATATATTGCTTTCTGGCTTCTTCCTTTTGCAACAAGATTTCAGCTCCTTTTTAAATCTTACTTTTTTACCCTTTCCAATATGTGGAACTTCCTTTTCTGAATAAAATCACATAATATACAATAATTCTATCTTCTCTTTGCCACCAGTTGTTTCTTTCCATCCCTAATATTTTCCTTACGATGAACTTGGTTTCCTCAGTTGTACAGCAGGTATATTCCAGCAGTATGCAAATCACACTGCAAAGCAGCAGACAAGCATCTAAATGTGCAATCTTGAGAAATTTTCCCAATGATTAGATTTATTAGATTGTGAAATTATATCCCAAAGTAGTGGTAGAAGGCTATTACCTGAATCTATTTTAGAAAAATGCTCCCAAAACACCCTGAGTAGAGGGAAGTCCTACATTGGGTGGGGGAGGGTGGCAGGGGAGAAGGTAGGATTGGTCCAAACTGCAGCCATTGTCATTTCATATTTGTTGAAAACCTACTGACCCTATTTCCTCCCAATTTATATCCTCTTACTTCATTTTTGGGAATAATAATACAAGACACATTACATAGAATACTATACAAAACAACTGTGCCAGATACCACTACAGTTTTACAACAATTTAACCAATAATCCCTGAGTTAACACTCTTCTTACCATGTACAATTAAAGTACTTTGTAAAGTATTTTACAAATTAGAATTATTACAAAATCATGTTAAAATAGGTAACATTTTGAAAGGATAAAATCATGCTATAGATATTTGGTTGAACATTATGCAGCTTTAAAAAGGAATGAAATTATGATACATGCTACAATATGGATGAACCTTGAAAACATGCTAAGTGGAAAAAGCCAGACCCCAAAGTATAATTATTATATTGTTCCACTTATATGACGTATGTAGAAGAGGCAAATTCATAGAAGACAGAAAGTAGAATAGAGATTACCAGGAGCTGCGGGGAGGGAGAAATGGGAAGTTATTGTTTAATAGGTATAGAGTTTCTGTTTTGGATGATGAAAAAGTTCTGGAAATGGATAGTGGTCATGGTTGTACTACACTGTGAATGTACTTAATTCCACTGAACTGTACACTTTAACTGGTTAAAATGGTAAATTTTATGATGTTATGTTTATTTTATCACAATAAAAATAAAGAATAAATGGTAATATGGCAACAGTCATAAATGGAATAGCTCTGCTCATCAGCCCTATCATATAACCTACATTTATTTTCTTCATGGCACTTAACAATATTTGAAATTGTAATGATGATCTATGTGTTTACTTGTGTATTGTCCCTTTCTCCCCCTACTAAAACACAGATTCCATAAGAGCAGGTACCTAGGCTTTCTATTTCACTACTTTATCCCCAGCACTTACAATTCTTCTTGTCACAGAGTAGGTGCAGAATAAATTTTTGTAGAATAAATGAATTAATAAACGGAAGAAATACTATATATGCCCTATTAATTTTGAGTTTGGTTATACTGCATGGTCATGTACTTTTCCTTATGTCTGATAATATTTAATGCTTCAATCTCTTGTAGGCAGTAGGATACTTTCAACTGTTATTTATCTTATATGTAAGTCTGTAACCACATCCTAAGCTCCTTGAGAAACCATATGCTATAGCTCTGCTTCCCCCGCAAAGTATCTTACCTTGCATAGTGCCATGTGGTGTACTAAGAATTTTCACATCCATGATCACATTTGATACGCATGACCATGAAGCTGGCAGATATAATCATCCCCCTTGCATAGATGAGGACACAGGCTCAGAACTTAAGTGATTTGTTCAAAGTTACGAAGTGGCAGAGCCAGAACTCAAAACCAGGTCTTCTAGCTCCGGGTCCAAAATTCTTTCCAGTAAAAGTTTGGTAATGAGAACAATGATGCTAATATCCTATTTTCCATATTTTCAAATAGAATATGTACTTCAAAAAAATTCCTACTAAATTTGGGGTGGGGGGAGGATTTATACCAAAAAAACAAAACAAAACAAAAAAAGATACCTTAACCATGGGTTTTTTTAAATGCTCAAAAAGATGCAAATCATACATGTCTGGAACTAAATTTAACTATTTACTGTTGTAATACTAGAGGGAAAGAGGAAGGAAGGGAGAGAGAGAAAGAGACAGAGGGAGAGGGAGGGATAAAAGGAGAGAGAAAGAAATGTACACAGAAATGTGAGTTTTGTTCTGCAATACCTCCCATTTCGCATTAAGAACCAGAAATCCAGAATCATATCTGAAATCTCTCAATTTTTAAATGTTCTCAATTAATTCAATTTTAAAGAACACTCTGCATGCCAAATACTGCCTGTGGGCAACCAGTGTGTGGCTTCTGATCTAAGCCATCATTTTTCTTGGTAGGTTTTAGAACAGACAGCACTTTCTATTCATAGGCTATATAAACTCTGTTTGACGTGAATCAGAAAAAACAAGTAGAGAGAGAGCATATAAAGACAAAAATGACCTTATACAAATTGGCTATTTTCCCCGTGCTTCTTATTTAACCCCACTGAAAATTGTGCCTAGACTTATGGCCTTCAAATGCATGCTTTTATATCAAAGAACTGTACTTCTAGGAGTATTTTAAAATCCATAGATTTAAAGAAGTTTAGAACATAAATGCAACATAAAACTGAGTGTGCCTTCCATGGGAGAATCCAGAGGCTAAAAACAGAGTATTCGTTCTTGCAAGGACAAGATCCGACTCTATACATTAGCAGTGCACATAAAGATTATAATTGAGGATGAAAGAAAGAAAAGGACCCACTGAAAAGCAGATGTCTTGAGCTAGAAGAAGCAATCACAGCATCTGCACTTTGGCGTCGGGTAGAAAACACTGGAGGAAAACAGTAAAGCACAAGGTTTAAAAATACCAAAATAAGTCAGCTGGTTTTTTTCAGCTGGGAGGAGAAAAAACTACAGAGTACAAAAGGATATTCAGAAGACTTTGGTAAAAATCTGAAGTCTTAAATAGCTCATGGTTCAGACAAGCTGGAAAATAGAGGCAAAGGAAGTAAATGGAGAATAAAACGTTTGTACTTAGTTTTCTCCTAGTATAAGGCTCAAAGGACAATTCAGAACTGCTTCAAATTAATTCTTTCACCACACTCAGGAATATGATTTCCTTGATGGCGCCATCTTTCACATACCAAAGTCACTTCAATTTATTACACATAACTTTCCAGAAAGCACCTTAAAAAAGTATCTAACATGAATGCCTTGGCCAACATTCTATTCTGTGTTTAAATCCTCTACTGACTACATGAAAATGCAGAATGAACACACGATTTGGAGTAAGAACACTTGGATTCAAGTCTTGGTCACCTGCTACTGCTTAGGGAGGTGATTTCTGGAGTTATTTCATCTCTTTGAGCCTCAGTTGATTTTCTGGTAAAACGAAGGTATAATACTTGCCTTAACTACCTCACAGGGTTGCTGTGAAAATCAAATGAGCTGACCTATACGAAAGTGCCTTACAAGTTTTAACCCTAATAATCATATTATCTAAAGAGTCAAAGGTTCATCATTCAGTGAAACCACAGTCTCACCAATCATGCAACAAATATTATTAAACATCTCCTGTTATTCTAAATATTGGCTATAATATAGCTGTGAAAATGACAGGCAGGATCCCAGCACACATGGAGCCTACAGTTTGATTAAAGTTGTAAATTCTTAATTTAAGTTTTGACAATAATACAATAAACAAAATAATTCACCTTTCAGCTAATAAAAGGATTATATAAGTTTTTGATAATGTATTGCTTGTTTTCTATTAATTTCCATAAAAAAAGGAATATAATGGCATATCTTAATTAAATTCAGAAAGACACTTAGCCTGAAATCACAGTCAAAGTATTGTTTACTATACGCACGTCACTGGTATGTGGTAATTATTAAACAGCAGAGACAACATTTGCAATCAGGCAAACTTAAGGGAAATGCAGCTGTTTACTCAAAGTTTGGCTTGGGGAAATATCCAAAACAGTTATTATTGAGTGATTATTTTATGCAAGGCATTCTCGTGGGCATTGTAAGGGATACCAAAATCAGCAAGCCCGAGTTCCTTCCTTCCTTAAAGGGACTCATAATAGAGGAATAGACGTAAGATTTGTAAGATCATGTAAGTAGGAGAATAATGCATGGAATATTAAATAAAAGATTGGTCTATGTCTCTAAACCTCTACAAACACCCCTGTCAAAGCACCTTCATGAAATGCTGACAAATAGGACAAAGCATCAGACTAGTAATCAAAATTCTGAGTTAGAGTCTAATCATGTCTTCACCCAAATCTGGTTACATGAACTAAAGCAAATTATTTCAACCCAGTTTTCCTATCTATAAAATAAAAACTAAAACATTACCAACTTTCTGGCTTTCTCATACCCTTTTTAAAAACTAATCAGGATAGAGAGGAGCTTCAAGATGGTGGAACAGTAAGACGGGGAGATAACCTTCCTCTCCACAAATACATCAGAAATACATCTACATGTGGAACAACTCCTACAGAACACCTACTGAACGCTGGCAGAAGACCTCAGACCTCCCAAAAGGCAAGAAACTCCCCATGTACCTGGGTAGGGCAAAAGAAAAAAGAAATAACAGAGACAAAAGAATAGGGACGGGACCTGCACCAGTGGGAAGGAGCCGTGAAGGAGGAAAGGTTTCCACACACTAGGAAGGCCCTTCGCGGGCGGAGACTGCAGGTGGCGGAGGGGGGAAGCTTCGGAGCCACGGAGGAGAGCAAAGCCACAGGGGTGCGGAGGGCAAAGCGGAGAGATTCCCACACTGAGGCTCGGCGCCGAGCAGCACTCACCAGCCTGAGAGGCTCGTCTGCTCACCCGCCGGGGCGGGCGGGGCTGGGAGTTGAGGCTCGGGCTTCGGTCGGATCCCAGGGAGAGGAATGGGGTTGGCGGCGTGAACACAGCCTGAAGGGGTTAGTGCACCACAGCTAGCCGGGAGGGAGTCCGGGAAAGGCTGGAGCTGCCGAAGAGGCAAGAGACTTTTTCTTGCCTCTTTGTTTCCTGGTGCGCGAGGAGAGGGGATTCAGAGCGCTGCCTAAAGGGGCTCCAGAGACAGGCGCGAGCCGCGGTTATCAGCGTGGACCCCAGAGACGGGCATGAGACGCTAAGGCTGCTGCTGCCGCCACCAAGAAGCCTGTGTGCGAGCACAGGTCACTCACCACACCGCCCCTCCCGGGAGCCTGTGCAGCCAACCACTGCCAGCATCCCGTGATCCAGGGACAACTTCCCCGGGAGAACGCACAGCGCGCCTCAGGCTGGTGCAACGTCACGCCGGCCTCTGACGCCGCAGGCTCGTCCCCCATCCGTACCCCTCCCTCCCCCCGGCCTGAGTGAGCCAGAGCCCCCAAATCAGCTGCTCCTTTAACCCCGTCCGGTCTGAGCGAAGAACAGATGCCCTCAGGTGACCTACACGCACAGGCGGGTCCAAATCCAAACCTGAAACCTGGGAGCTGTGCGAACAAAGAAGAGAAAGGGAAATTTCTCCCAGCAGCCTCAGAAGCAGCGGATTAAAGCTCCACAAACAACTTGATGTACCCTGCATCTGTGGAATGCCTGAAAAGGCAACGAATCATCCCAAATTGAGGAGGTGGACTTTGGGGGCAAAGATATATATATATTTTTCCCTTTTTGTCTTTTTGTGAGTGTGTATGTGTATGCTTCTGTGTGTGATTTTGTCTGTACAGCTTTGCTTTTACCATTTGTCCTAGGGATCTTTTTTTTTTTTTTTTTACTTAAAAACTTTTTTTCTTAATAATTATTTTTTATTTTAATAAATTTATTCTACTTTATTTTATCTTCTTTCCTTCTTTCTTTCTATTTTTTCTCCCTTTTATTCTGAGCCATGTGGATGAAAGGCTCTTGGTGTTCCAGCCAGGCATCAGGGCTGTGCCTCTGAGGTGGGAGAGCCAAGTTCGGGACACTGGTCCACAAGAGACCTCCCAGCTCCATGTAATATCAAACGGCGAAAATCTCCCAGAGATCTCCATCTCAACGCCAAGACCCAGCTTCACTCAACGACGAGCAAGCTACAGTGCTGGACACCCTATGCCAAACAACGAGCAAGACAGGAACACAACCCCATCCATTAGTACAGAGGATGTCTAAAATCATAATAAGGCCATGGACACCCCAAAACACACCACCGGACGTGGACCTGCCCACCACAAAGACAAGATCCAGCCTCATCCACCAGGACACAGGCACTAGTCCCCTCCACCAGGAATCCTACACAACCCACTGAACCAAACTTAGCCACTGGGGACAGACACCAAAAACAACGGGAACTACAAACCTGCAGCCTGCGAAAAGGAGACCCCCAAACACAGTAAATTAAGCAAAATGAGAAGACAGAAAAACACACCGCAGATGAAGGAGCAAGGCAAAACCCCACCAGACCTAACAAACGAAGAAGAAAGAGGCAGTCTACCTGAAAAAGAATTCAGATTAATGATAGTAAAGATGATCCAAAATCCTGGAAAGAGAACAGAGAAAATACAAGAAACGTTTAACAAGGACCTAGAAGAACTGAAGAGCAAACAAACAATGATGAACAACACAATAAATGAAATTTAAAATTCTCTAGAAGGAATCAATAGCAGGATAACTGATGCAGAAGAACGGATAAGTGACCTGGAAGACAGAATGGTGGAAATAGCTACTGCAGAGCCGAATAAAGAAAAAAGAATGAAAAGAACTGAGGACAGTATCAGAGACCTCTGGGACAACATTAAATGCTCCAACATTCGAATTACAGGGGTCCCAGAAGAAGAAGAGAAAAAGAAAGGGACTGAGAAAATATTTGAAGAGATTATAGTTGAAAACTTCCCTTATGTGGGAAAGGAAATAGTTAATCAAGTCCAGGAAGCACAGAGAGTCCCATACAGGATAAATCCAAGGAGAAACATGCCAAGACACATATTAATCAAACTATCAAAATTAAAAACAAAGAAAAAATATTAAAAGCAGCAAGGAAAAAACAACAAATAACACACAAGGGAATCCCCATAAGATTAACAGCTGATCTTTCAACTGAAAGTCTGCAAGCCAGAAGGGAGTGGCAGGACATATTTAAAGTGATGAAGGAGAAAAACCTACAACCATGATTACTCTACACAGCAAGGATCTCATTCAGATTTGATGGAGAAATTAAAACCTTTACAGACAAGCAAAAGCTAAGAGAATTCAGCACCACCAAACCAGCTTTACAACAAATGCTAAAGGAACTTCTCTAGGCAAGAAACACAAGAGAAGGAAAAGACCCAGAATAACAAACCCAAAACAATTAAGAAAATGGTAATAGGAACATACATATCGATAATTACCTTAAATGTAAATGGATTAAATGCTCCAACCAAAAGACATAGACTGGCTGAATGGATACAAAACCAAGACCCGTATATATGTTGTCTACAAGAGACCCACTTCAGACCTAGGGACACATACAGACTGAAAGTGAGGGGATGGAAAAAGATATTCCATGCAAATGGAAATCAAAAGAAAGATGAAGTAGCAATTCTCATATTAGACAAAATAGACTTTAAAATAAAGACTATTACAAGAGACAAAGAAGGACACTACATAATGATCAAGGGATCGATCTAAGAAGAAGATATAACAATTGTAAATATTTATGCACCCAACATAGGAGCACCTCGATACATAAGGCAAATACTAACAGCCATAAAAGGGGAAATCGACAGTAACACAATAATAGTAGGAGACTTTAACACCCCACTTTCACCAATGGACAGGTCATCCAAAAGGAAAATAAATAAGGAAACACAAGCTTTAAATGATACATTAAACAAGATGGACTTAATTGATATTTATAGGACATTCCATCCACAAACAACAGAATACACATTTTTCTCAAGTACTCATGGAACATTCTCCAGGACAGATCATATCTTGGGTCACAAATCAAGCCTTGGTAAATTTAAGAAAATTGAAATCGTATCAAGTATCTTTTCTGACCACAACGCTATGAGACTAGATATCAATTACAAGAAAAAAATCTGAAAAAACCAAACACATGGAGGCTAAACAGTACACTACTTAATAACCAAGAGATCACTAAAGAAATCAAAGAGGAAATCAAAAAATACCTAGAAACAAATGACAATGAAAACACGATGACCCAAAACCTATAGGATGCAGCAAAAGCAGTTCTAAGAGGGAAGTTTATAGCTATACAAGCCAACCTTAAGAAACAAGAAAAATCTCAAATAAACAACCTAACCTTACACCTAAAGCAATTAGAGAAAGAAGAACCAAAAAAACCCCAAAGATAGCAGAAGGAAAGAAATCATAAATATCAGATCAGAAATAAATGAAAAAGAAATGAAGGAAATGGTAGCAAAGATCAATAAAACTAAAAGCTGGTTCTTTGAGAAGATAAACAAAATTGATAAACCATTAGCCAGACTCATCAAGAAAAAAAGGGAGAAGACTCAAATCAATAGAATTAGAAATGAAAAAGGAGAAGTAACCACTGACACTGCAGAAATACAAAGGATCCTGAGAGATTACTACAAGCAACTCTATGCCAATAAAATGGACAACATGGAAGAAACAGACAAATTCTTAGAAAAGCACAACCTTCCGAGACAGAACCAGGAAGAAACAGAAAATATGAACAGACCAATCACAAGCACTGAAATTGAAACTGTGATTAAAAATCTTACAACAAACAAAAGCCCAGGACCAGATGGCTTCACAGGCGAATTGTATCAAACATTTAGAGAAGAGCTAACACCTATCCTTCTCAAACTCTTCCAAAATATAGCAGAGGGAGGAACACTCCCAAACTCATTCTACGAGGCCACCATCACCCTGATACCAAAACCACACAAAGATGTAACAAAGAAAGAAAACTACAGGCCAATATCACTGACGAACATAAATGCAAAAATCCTCAACAAAATACTAGCAAACAGAATCCAACAGCACATTAAAAGGATCATACACCATGATCAAGTGGGGTTTATCCCAGGAATGCAAGGATTCTTCAACATACACAAATCAATCAATGTGATACACCATATTAACAAATTGAAGGAGAAAAACCATATGATCATCTCAATAGATGCAAAGAAAGCTTTTGACAAAATTCGACACCCATTTATGATGAAAACCCTGCAGAAAGTAGGCATAGAGGTAACTTTCCTCAACTTAATAAAGGCCATATATGACAAACCCACAGCCAACATCGTCCTCAATGGTGAAAAACTGAAACCATTTCCACTAAGATCAGGAACAAGACAAGGTTGCCCACTTTCACCACTATTATTCCACATTGTTCTGGAAGTTTTAGCCACAGCAATCAGAGAAGAAAAAGAAATAAAAGGAATCCAAATCAGAAAAGAAGAAGTAAAGCAGTCACTGTTTGCAGATGACATGATAATATACATAGAGAATCCTAAAGATGCTACCAGAAAACTCCTAGAGCTAATCAATGAATTTGGTAAAATAGCAGGATACAAAATTAATGCACAGAAATCTCTAGCATTCCTATACACTAATGATGAAAAATCTGAAAGTGAAATTAAGAAAACACTCCCATTTACCACTGCAACAAAAATAATAATATACCTAGGAATAAACCTACCTAAGGAGACAAAAGACCTGTATGCAGAAAACTATAATACACTGAAGAAAGAAATTAAAGATGATACAAATAGATGGAGAGATATACCATGTTCTTGGATTGGAAGAATCAATATTGTGAAAATGACTCTCTTACCCAAAGCAATCTACAGATTCAATGCAATCCCTATCGAACTACCACTGGCATTTTTCACGGAACTAGAACAAAAAATTTCACCATTTGTATGGAAACACAAAGGACCCCGAACACCCAAAGCCATCTTGAGAAACAAAAAAATGGAGCTGGAGGAATCAGTGTCCCTGATTTCAGGCTATACTAGAAAGCTACAGTAATCAAGACAGTATGGTACTGGCACAAAAACAGAAATATAGATCAATGGAACAGGGTAGAAAGCCCAGAGATAAACCCATGCACATATGGTCACCATATCTTTGATAAAGGAGGCAAGAATATACAGTGGAGAAAAGACAGCCTCTTCAATAAGTGGTGCTGGGAAAACTGGACAGCTACATGTAAAAGAATGAAATTAGAACACTCTCTAACACCATACACAAAAATAAACTCAAAATGGATTAAAGACCTAAGTGTAAGGCCAGACACTATCAAACTCGTAGAGGAAAACATAGGCAGAACAGTCTATGACAGAAATCACAGCAAGATCCTTTTTGACCCACCTCCTAGAGAAATGGAAATAAAAACAAAAATAAATAAATGGGACCTAATGAAACTTCAATGCTTTTGCACAGCAAAGGAAACCATAAACAAGACGAAAAGACAACCCTCAGAATGGGAGAAAATATTTGCAAATGAAGCAACTGACAAAGGATTAATCTCCAAAATTTACAAGCAGCTCATGCAGTTCAATATCAAAAAAAAAAAACCAACCCAATCCAAAAATGGGCAGAAGACCTAAATAGACATTTCTCCAAAGAAGATATACAGATTGCCAACTAACACATGAAAGGATCCTCAGTATCACTAATCATTAGAGAAATGCAAATCAAAACTACAATGAGATATCTCACACTGGTCAGAATGGCCATCTTCAAAAAATCTACAAACAATAAATGCTGGAGTGGGTGTGGAGAAGAGGGAACCGTCTTGTGCTGTTGGTGGGAATGTAAATTGATACAGCCACTATGGAGAACAGTATGGAGGTTCCTTAAAAGACTAAAAATAGAACTACCATACGACCCAGCAATCCCCCTACTGGGCATATACCCTGAGAAAACCATAAGTCAAAAAGAGTCATGTACCAAAATGTTCATTGCAGCTCTATTTACAATAGCCAGGACATGGAAGCAACCTAAGTGTCCATCAACAGATGAATGGATAAAGAAGATGTGGCACATATATACAATGGAATATTACTCAGCCATAAAAAGAAACGAAATTGAATTATTTTAGTGAGGTGGAAGGACCTAGAGTCTGTCATACAGAGTGAAGTAAGTCAGAAAGAGAAAAACAAATACCGTATGGTAACCCATATATATGGAATCTAAGAAGAAAAAAAAAAACGTCATGGAGAAACTAGGGCAAGATGGGAATAAAGACACAGACTTACTAGAGAATGGACTTGAGGATATGGGGAGGGGGAAGGGTAAGCTGTGACAAAGTAACAGAATGGCATGGACATATATACACTACCAAACGTAAAATAGATAGCTAGTGGGAAGCAGCTGCATAGCACAGGGAGATCAGCTTGGTGCTCTGTGACCACCTAGATGGGTGGGATAGGGAGGGTGGGAGGGAGGGAGACGCAAGAGGGAAGAGATATGGGAACATATGTATATGTATAACTGATTCACTTTGTTATAAAGCAGAAACTAACACACCATTGTAAAGCAATTATACTCCAATAAAGATGTTAAAAAAAAATCAGGATAGAATAAACAGATATATATGAATATCAGTTACTCCACAATTTTGGTAGTTGGATTATGTAACAGACGGGAAGCACCCTCACTGTTTCTGACACTAAGAACATCCTCAACAAGTGTTAAACTTGTATCTGAAGTAGGAAATAACTGAACTAAACCTTAAAGTACAGGTAAGATTTTAATAAGCACAGATGATAAGAAAGCATTCCATATCAAGGCATTTTTTTGATATTTATAGTAAGTTTAATTTAATACAAATTTCACATACTTCAACCTTCCTAGAAATGGTCACTTCATCTTAATTAAAGAAATGGAAATATTATGACTTAAGTCTTCATTCTAGGTTATGTATGTTTGGACAAGTTTAGGCAAACAGCAAAGATTCAGAAGTCCTACCACCAAACCTACAAGCATTGAGAAAATGCTAAAGCCAACTCAATCTGGGGAGAGACATGGAACTGGGAACATGAAAGGATTAGGAATGGCAAGCAGTCTCACTTGACTTCACCCTGGAAGTCATGGACTGGAGAAATAAGAGTTAAGTCTGGAACAGTGCATTTCAAAAATAAGGAAACAGGCTCAGGGAAATGAAGTGATTTGCCCGATAGGGACATACCCCATAAGTGGCAGCTTTAGGACCCATATCCATGTCCTCTGATTACAAATTCCTTGTTCCTTCTATCGAATCACTCTACAGCAATAGTATTGGGCATATTATGCACCAGATGAAGAGTAGAGAAAGAGTTCCTGGCTTTCTTATTAGTTGGCATTTTGCGCCAAGGGAGAAGGATGACATAATGCCAGGGTACAGGGAAGCTTTGGTCCTTTTTTATTCCTCTTCTGTGTTCAACTCATTCTGAGAATTGTATAAAAATATCAAGTTCACAGAACCCCTGACACCATCTGCTGACACCACACTGTACAAACATCAAACTTAGATGATAATACAATTAAGTTTTAGTCTACTTGGGAATACAATCCAATTTGTGAATTATCTGAGGAGCTTATTTCCACCTCAGTTCGCCTTTGCTGTTCACCTGATTCTGGATTAACTCTTTCTACCTTAAGGTATAGAGAAAAAAACTGGCCACTGTATTAAAATGTATTTAAGAAGGTAATTGTATGCTGGAGAGCGACATAATGGTCCCCAGTGGTAAATAGCAATAATTTTGGACCCTCTTCTATTTGGGCTTATAGGTATCACTCTTCTCCATCCACTCTAGTGACTTGACCGTTGATGTTATGCCATGCCTAAGCAGGCTTAATTCCCACATACTGACAAAGGATAACACTATTGATATAAATTATTCGTCTCTCCTTTCAGAATTTTTGTTTCTGTGTAAGGCAGACAATTTGTCTAGGAATACTGTCTTCACTCCATCTCAAGAACCAATCAGAAAGGAACCCAGTAAGTACAACCAATAGAATGCACCTAAATCTAGAAATAACTCCCATAGTTATGAAAAATAATTGGTTGTTACGTGAAAGAGGATATGGGTAAGGCCTCCCTTTGATAAAGGAGAGAGCATTTTTCCAAAGCTGGAATCTACCTCTCCCCTCATTTAGACTCAGACCACCCTCCAGTACTTAGGATCAGCTCTAGCAGTTAGAATGAGAAATTTAAGTAGATCTGGCCCAGAACCATGGGACGCATCTCACATTTGTCAGTCTGGCTCTCACAGGGTGCCCCAGTTCTGAAAATTGAGCTTCTACTGTTTTCCCAGGCTTGACTTCTTTCTCCAGCACCGATAAAGGATCTCTCTTTGCTCTTGCCATCTCCCTGGAGTTCTTTCTGGTCCTGAAACTCAGCCCTAGTCTTTGCTACCTCCCAACAGTCTTCCTTGACATTGATTGTCTGCGTATACCTCTCCTGCTCTCCACAAGAATTCTCTGGGCTATGTTGCTTTTGCTTTATGGCCTAGGTACCATGCTTCACCTACCAGGATGGACTTTCCCTCAAGGACCCAAGATGAGCCTGATCCCGCCATCAGCCCCTGACAGTGACAAGGTCTAGTTCTGAGTCCAAATGGTCCCCATCTGTGTCCACTTGCTGGTATTGATCTCTGGGGGCTTATAATCTGAATGAAAGAGATATACATTAAAAAAAAAAAAGACTGGTTCTTGACTTTTGTTGTTTTATACTGTCAGCTCTTACAGACATTTAAGATATTAAAGAATAAATAGTGTGGTTCATGAATTGGTAGGCTATTAGGCACTATTCAGCTATAATTAGGACAACCCAATCTGACATTGACAGTGTAATGGCAGTGGTGACTAGTGGGTATATAACTCAGGAACCAGACTTTCTGGATTCAAACCCTATTTTTGACATTTACCAACTTTGGGCTATTGGACAAAATTAACAAGCGCTTCAGTTGCTTCAACTATGAAACAGGGAAAATAATGCCTTTCTCAAAGAGTTGTGAAGATTAAATGTATTAATACATTTACACTCCTTAAGGTAGGCATCACTCATAATAAATGCTCAACAAGTAGATACGTATTATTTGGGTGGGCTGCTATATCTTACAAATAATTAGAAGAGTCACAAAGAAGATCAAATAGAAAAATAAGTGCCATACTGAAATCAGCTATTAACTCTTCCAAGGAGACCCCTCTGACCCTCCCTAGGACAAGCTAAATTTGCCTCCAATGTATCAGTAACTATTTAGCAGGGAGGTTTGGAGCACTAGGTCTGCCTAGACAGCTTACTACCTGTGTGAAAGTCCTTTCTCTGTTAAATGTAGAAAACAATGCTTCCTACCTGATAGGATTAGCTTTATTATTAAATTAGTTAAGACATATAAAGCACTTAGAAACCACTTACTTGTTAGCTAACTTCTATTATTAGTGTAGCCCACAAAATAATCAGGGAGACGAAATGATGAAATCAGAATGTCCCTAAGTGGTTAGAGCCAGGAGGTATCCATGTTCCTGACAAACAAGCAGTTTATCATTACTCTGGCCCCAATCAGAACTCTTCCCACCAAAAGTAAATGCAAATCTTAATTGTAGCCGAAAGAACACACCACATGGAAAAGCCATTCAGATCATAAGGAAGCAATCATAGCCACATCCTCCTACAAACAGAGAAGCAGGCAAAGTGAGCATTAGAAGTACATGTAACAACTCATATTCTGCAAAACTTTTAAAGGATGCAATCTTTCTTAGAAATTCAGTGAGAAGCTACACTTTAAAAGATCAAGTGGATAAAAAGACTTAGAATAAAAATGAGGGGCCCCAAGCAAGAATGCAATAATCCAACACACACTGGGACAAGGCAAGAATAGTCTGGAAACCAAGCAGGATCAAAAGAACCTAAAGGAAGAAAATTTCAGTGTGGGTATTACCAAATTCTTAGTGAATGGGTCCTAGAAATGAATACACGAGTTTCACTCTATACCATTTGTAGTTGCACGTAAACATGTCTTAGTCAACCACAAAGTAAATTTTAGAGTATATTTCTTATTCCAAAATGCATATTCAGTTATTTTCAAACAAAGCCCTTCTGATTCTCCCCCTGCCCAGTAGAGGTCAAACTCCCCTGGAGCTGACAGTGGCTGTACAGCAGAGGTGTCTACAGCAGATCAGCCTTGACTGCCAACTGCCTGCGTGACCTTGGAAAAGTTATTTCCTCTCACTCTCTATTCATCTCCTTGTCTACAAAGTGGAGTTAATGTTGGAATCTACCTAATAGGAGAAGTGTGGTTATTAAATTAGCTAACCCCAATGATACATTTAGGATGGCACATGACACATAGAAAAAAAAAAAAAAAAAAAAATATATATATATATATATATATATATATATATATTCTGTTTATCCCATTGGGTACCAAGTTAAAGGATATCACATTTGTTGTTGATGAGTATCTAGACTAACTAGACCCCACTGAGTATTCCAATCAATGTTCTGGGGACCAGAGGGGGCCAAAGCAGATAAATAACACCTCTCTTAGAATGGTGTGTTCTGCCCTGCTCCTCAGGGCTCCGTCCCCACAACTAGGCTTAACAAGTTCATTTTCTCCAGCTTTATTGTACCTTACAATCTGAGTTAGTAGGAATGAGCTGCCTGAGGACTTGGATGGTTCCTTTGATCTCTGTGTATCTTACATTTAACATAATGTCAGGCACAAACCAAGGTTTCAAAAAAACAAATGGTGAATGATCAACAACTGCATATCAAACAAGGAATAATTATTTTAAATCCAGGACTACTTGCTAAAATCAGCAGACTTTTAAACTCACTAACAAAATGAAATTATCATTTTAATGTAAGAGTTTACAGCTAAAAGCGTTAGCAGTGTTTTTTAAAGTGAAGTGTGTAAACCGTCATGTTGGAGATCTTAAAACATTTTAATGGAATATTACCACCATTTCCTTCTGTCACTTAAAGACTTAAATTTTTTTTTCTGCCCCAGATGTTCTGAACAGCGTGTGTGTTCTCTATGCATTAGACTGCCTAAACATCGAAAAATTATCTGCTTCCCCATCAACCACTGATTTTTTTTTTCCATTACCAAATGAGAGGTTCTAAAGGCCCACAGTGACTAGGATAAATCACTCCATTTCTTTTACTCTATTAAAGGAGATATTTTATGTTCCACTGCCACAAAATCCAAGATGAACACCAGAAATAGCCTGTGAGTTGAACACTCTCATTTTAAAATGGCACCACAATTTATCTTATTTCTTGCTGTACCATGAGCATTACATTATTCATTAGAAGCATTTGTTTTTTAACAGCTTTCACTGAGTATAGCCTTCCCAGAACAAGGTGGTGATTTTGAGGAAGAGATAAGGTCACTTTCTGGAATTCTTCCCCATGTGACAACAGTGTGTTTGCATAAATACAAATTCGCTCTATGACATTCCTGTCATGTTTGCTCAGTGAGCAAGTAATTTGCCACTTTCATTACTCCAGGTACAAGGTACCTTGTGGAAAATCAATCTTCTTTCTGCTTCATACATCACAGCTGCCCCAGACACCAAGTGCATTCTGACTCTGAAATGAAGCTGTGAGAATAAGACCCAAGTCTGTTTCAGCAACTGCATTATCCAAAGGGGTTAATGAATGTTATACCTCACTGGGAAACCCCATCTTGGGGCAGGGGAAATGTCTATACACAAAGCAAAGACGCTGTTTTGTGCAAAGCATTTCCTATGCCAGAGGGAGGGATGTCTTAATAGTGGAACAAAGTAGCTACAGGAAGTTTAGTGAACACTTCTTCAGAAATATTAATCTACCATCTCTTCAGGTCACAAATCATTTTCTCCACCTCTTGACAGGCTGAAATTTGACTTTGAAAGACAATCCATTGCAGGATCCTGACTGGCTACAATATGTCAAGCTTCCCCCCAGGGACAGAGCCAGCGCATACCAGCAGATGAAATCATTCTGTGTTTTCATTGGTACTGATTGCTGTTTTTTCATCAACGTGTCCAGCTTAACATCATAACACAAGGGCCAGTGGGAAAAAGAAGTAGAAATATTTTCATTCTATACCTATATTCAAATCCAAGGAAGGGTAATATGCTGGAATTTTCATGGTATATTGTATTTCTCAAATGTATTTTAGAAAACCACTAATTCAAGTATCAACAAATATTTATTGAATACCTACTATATTCTATTG
This sequence comes from Eschrichtius robustus, assembly GCF_028021215.1. NCBI lineage: Eukaryota > Metazoa > Chordata > Mammalia > Artiodactyla > Eschrichtiidae > Eschrichtius > Eschrichtius robustus. The sequence continues at coordinate 51,494,912 of NC_090836.1, forward strand.
TGTGAGCTGTAGATAAAATAATTAACAAAAGAAACGGTGCCCTTCTCCTCATGGAATTTATGTTCCAGGAGAGCAAAAGTAAATGAATATCTAAATAAACCAAAGTGACAATTTTAAGTATTGATCAGGGCTGTGAAAAAAATAGAACAGAGCCATACGATAGACAGTGATAGAGGGGTGGAGGTTTCAAAGCACCATTAGATGGGATGGTAAGGAAGATATTAGACAAAGGAACTAGCCACAAGAAAAAAAGAGGGGAAAGCATATTCTGGGCAAAAATTTTTTTAAAAAGGCGGGGGAAGAGAGAGAGAAATAGTGAAATAGAAGGCCGTGTGGCTGAAGTAGGTAAGTATGAGTCAGAAAAGTGGTACTGGCAAAAGTCAGATCATGGAGGCCTTGTTGGCTATGATCAAGAATTTGGGATTATTCAAAGGGCAGTGAAAAGCCATTGGAAAGTAGAAGTGGAGGCAGCTTTGAAACAATAGGGCAAATGACATGATCTCATTGACATTTTTTAAAGGTCACTTTATAAAGTGTTTTTGTATGGATAAAGAGTTGTAGGGGGTAGATGTAGTAGAATCAAAGGAACAGAGAGGGAGCTGGGGCCATCGTAGGTGAGTTATGATGATGATTTGACTCAGTGAGATATCAGCAGAGATAAAGAAAAGTACACATGCTTGTGATACATTTTGGGTATATATACCTCGGGACTTGCCCAAAGATTTGATGAGAGGATAGTAAAGAAAATATTGGTGTCATTAGCAAGAAAGAGGGGAGGTGGAAATGAATAATTCTCTTTTGGATATATTAAGTATGAGAAGACAGATGTGCAAGATGTTACTTAGAAATTTGGGAACACAAACCTGGAGCTTAGGGAGAGGTAAATTCTGGGGCAAAAGGATGCTGTTTAACATCAAGTATCCAAATAAGCTCACGCAGGGTAGGGTTGCCAGATGAAATACAGGACAGTAGCTAAATATAAATTTCAGATATAATGAATAATCTTTTGTATGTGTATGCCCCAAAATAAGGGAGATGTTGTTTAAGGGTACAAACTTACAAAGATAGTTGTTTAGACAGGAAAAAGTTTTCACTTTTTCTTTCCCATGGTTGCCTTTATTTTTCATGAGTATGGGAATTATAAAATAGCCAATGTAGTAGATAAAAAGTCCTGGAGCTCTAATGCACAGTATAATGATTATAGACAACACTGTATTATAAACATCAAACTTGCTATGAGGCTACATCTTAATTATTCCCACCACAAAAAAGAAATAGTAATAATGTGATGTGATAGAGGTGTTAGCTAATGCTACAATGGCAATCATATTGCAGTATATAAATGTATCAAAACAACATGTTGTATACCTTAAACTTATATAATATTACATGTCAATTATATCTCAATAAAAAAGTATGTCCCAAACATTGCATGAAACATACAAAAGTATGTCCCAATAGTTTATGTGATAGAGACAGATGTGTGTGCATATACATTACATGGGACATACTTACACTAAAAAAAATGTTACATGAAATTCAAATTTAACTGGGCATCCTGTATTTTTAATTGCTTTATCTGGCAACCCTAACTCAAAGTAAGATTTTAAATAGAAAAGACCAAGACCTAGTGCACTCCAAACTTTAGAAGTGGAGCAGAGAAATAAGAGTTTATAAAATGTTTATAAGGAGCCTCAGAAGGAGGAGCCAGTCAGGAGAGTGTGTTGTCACTGGCACCAAAAGAAAAAAGGCATCCCCAAAAAAAGGTGATACTCAACTGAGACCAAAGTTTTGACTGTTGCCTAGGGGTTGAATAAAATGAGTTCTACAAGTAACCATGACAATGGACATCATGGAAGCAAGCCTTGGTGACCTTGAAAACAGCAGCAACAGTGAAGTGGAAGAAACAGAAGACCCTTTGGAGTGGGATAAAGAGATGAAGAAGTGGAGACAGTGAATACAGAAACAGGGCGGTAGCATGGGGAGACATAGGGTCAGGAAATACAGGAGGATGTGTGTATGTTGATGGGAACAATCCAGTGGAGAAGGAAAAGTGGACAATTCAGGACTGAGAGGGGAAGATGGCAGGACCAAAGCCCTTGAGAGGAAATGAGATCCAAACCATGACAGATGGGTTGACTTACAGTAGTGGAAACAATTCTTCCATTTTAAAAGAAAGAAGATAGGGAATGTGAGCATGGTTTCCACTGGCTTCAAATTTTATAAATGACCCCATAGAAATATGTACACAAAAACAGTCCATTTATAATCGAATATTTTCCTACATTTTAGTTTGTTCAAAATAACTCAGCTATTATATACTCATATAAACAAATGTAGATATATTCAAAATTAGTTGCCTGTTTCAAGATAGTCTGGCAAAAAAAAATTCCCTGGTTTATTAAAGTTGCAGAGTAAGGATTGTCTGCATGGTTCCTGTTATTTTTAGCACAAAGCTCACAGCTAAAACAATCTTGTATTCTTTCATATATTTAAAGGAATGTGTCTCCTATCCATCCTGCATTTGAAGGAAAACTGATACTGCCTTTAGAACTGATAAAATATGGGTACAGAAAAAAAGTCTTATTATTAAACCAACTAACATGTTGTTATCTACCGATAACACTATCCAGATTAAACAGGCCTCTTTCTCATAATGATTGCTACAATTTAAAATTTTCACCTTCCCTGTATTTCAATAGTATTTATCTTAGATTCTCTATATGAACGCAAGAAACATAAATGGAACAAAATCTAAGCTCCATAAAAGCAGAGGCCTTATATACCTTGTAGAGTGTCTGGTACCCAACAGACAGTTAATAAATGATGGACGGATAGATGGATGGATGGATAGATGGACGGGTGGATGGATGGCAGGCCAGAAGGACTATGTAGAGAGGATGCTATGAAATTTAGTCAGATGGTAAAAAGAGATCATAAATACTTTCTTCCACTCTCACCACTTCTATTCGACATAGTATTGGAAGTCCTAGCCACAGCAATCAGACAAGAAAAAGAAATAAAAGGCATCCAAATTGGAAGAGAAGAGGTTAAATTGTCACTATTTGCAGATGACAAGATACTCTACATAGAGAACCCTAAAGATTCCAAACAAAAACTATTAGAACTAATAAATGAATTCATCAAGGTATCAGGACACAAGATTAATATACAAAAATCTGTTGCATTTCTTTACACAATCATTGAAATATCAGAAAGAGAAAGTAAAAAAAATCCCATTTTAATTCACTTCATAAAAAATAAAATACCTAGGAATAAACTTAACCAAGGAGGTGAAAGACCTATACACTGAAAACTATAAAACACTGGTAAAGAAAATTGAGGATCATTCAAAGAAATAGAAAGATACCCCATGCTTTTGGATTGGAAGAATTCATATTGTTAAAATGGCCATATTACCTGAAACAATCTACAGATTTCATGTGATCCCTATCAAAATACCCATGACATTTTTCACAGAACTAGAACAAAGCAATCCTGAGGAAAAAGAGCAAAGCAGGGACTAACCCTCCCAGACTTCAGACAATACTACAAAGCTACAGTAATCAAAACAGCACGGTATTGGCACACAAACAGACAATAGATGAAAGGAACAGGATAGAGAGCCCCAAAATAAACCCACACACCATAGTCAATTAATCTACAACAAAGGAGGCAAGACAATGGAGAATACAATGGAGAAAAAAGAGTCTCTTCAGCAAGTGGTGTTGAGAAAGCTGGAAAGCTACATGTAAATCAATGGAATTGGAACACTCCCTCAAATCATATACAAAAATAAATTCAAAATGGTTTAAAGACCTAAATATAAAACATGACACCATAAACCTCCTAGAAGAGAACACAGCAAAAGATTCTCGGACATAAATAGGAGCAATATTTTCTTAAGATCAGTCTCCCAAGGCAAAAGGAATAAAAGCAAAAAATAAACAAATGGGACTTAATCAAACTTAAAAGCTTTTTCACAGCAAAGGAAACCATCAACAAAATGAAAAGACAACCTACAGGATGGAAGGAAAATATTTGCAAATGATGTGACTGACAAGGGGTTAATATCCGAAATGTACAAACAGCTCATAGAACTCAATATCAAAAAAACAAACAACCCAATCAAAAGATGGCCAGAAGACCTAAACAGTATGTTTTCTTTGGAAATAAAGCATACAAGTGGCTAACAGGCACATGAAAAGATGCTCAACATTGCTTATTATTAGAGAAATGCAAATCAAAACCACAATGAGGTATCATCTCAAACCATTCAGAATGGCTATCATCAAAAAGTCTACAAACAATAAATGCTGGAGAGGGTGTGGAGAAAAGGGAACCTTCCTACACTGTTGGTGGGAATGTAAATTGGTGCCACCACTATGGAAAACACTATGGAGGTTCCTTAAAAAAACTAAAACTAGAGCTAGTTTGGTCCAGCTATCCTACTTCTGGGTATATATCCAGAAAAGACAAAAATGCTAATTCAAAAAAATACATGCACCCCAATCTTCATAGCAGCACTATTTACATTAGCCAAGACATGGAAACAACTCAAGTGCCCATCAACAGACGACTGGCTTAAGAAGATGTGGTATATACATATAATGCAGTATTACTCAGCCATAGAAAAGAATGAAATATCTCCATTTGCAACAACATGGATGGACCTACAGAATATCATACTAAGTGAAGTACGTCAGACAGAGAGACAAACATTATATATTATCACTTATATGTGGAATCTAAAAAATAATACAAATGAATCTATATACAAACCAGAAACAGACTCACAAACAAAGAAAACAAACTTATGGTTACCAAAGAGAAAAGGAATTGGGGGGATGGGGAGAAGGGATAAATTAGGGGTATGGGATTAACAGATACAAACCACTATACATAAAATAGACAAGCAAAAAGGACTTACTATATAACAGAGGGAACTATATTCAATATTTTACAATAACCTATAATGGAAAATAATCTCACATATATGTATGTGTGTGTGTGTGTGTGTATATATATATATATATATATATATACACACACACACACACATATATATAACTGAATCACTTTGCTGCACACCTAACACAATATTGTAAGTCAATTATACTTCAATAAAAAAATAAGTTTTCTTATCAGGTGAGAAAAATAAGGCATATAAAAGATTCTCAATGACTTGCCACCATCCATAATGCCACAGGTTAGTGACAAATATTTTGATTCTATTTAAAAAATCCAGTCCTCCTACATCTTTCCACCCTCCACAAAGGACACACTCATTCTTCCCTGATCTACCCATTCACACACTCGAAAAGTAAAACGGATGTCAAAAATTAACCCAATGACACTCCAGGCTCTTGTGGCTAGATTTTCGTCAGCTTTATTGAGATATAAACGTACACAATGTTATATATCAGTTAAGATATACAACATGATGATTTGATATAAGTATATACTGAAAAACAATTAACCATAACAAGGTTAGTTAACACCTCCATCCTCTCACATAATTACCAGTTTTGTGTGTGTGATGAGAACATTTAAGATATACTCTCTTAGCAACTTTCAAATATATAATACAGTATTGTTAACTACAGCCACCATGCTGTACATTAGATCCACAGAACTTATTTATCATGTAACTGGAAGTCTGTACCCTTTGACTAACACCTCCTCATTTCCCCTACCCCCTACCCCCTGACAGCCACCAACCTACTCTCAATTTCTATTATTTTAGCTTCTTTGGATTCCACACATAAGTGAAATCATACAGTACTTGTTTTTCTTTGTCTGACATTTCATTTACCATAATGCCATCAAGGTTCATCCATGTTGTCACAAAGAGCAGGATTTCCTTCTTTTTACGGCTGAATAATATTCTGCGCTATGTATATACCACGTTTTCTTTATGCATTCATCCACTGACAGACACTGAGATTGTTTCTACGTCTTGGTCACTGTAAATAATGCTGCAATCAATTTAAGACTTGATACCTGGGATTTACTCAAGGGTTTCAAAGTCAACACAAATACAATGGAGTAGAGAGTCAGAGAGGGATTCACAAAGGTCAATATTCCCTAGAATAACACCCATGCTTATTTTAAATAACGTTGACAGTTCAGATATTTGACAGCCTATACCTCTAAATTATAAATTGGGGCAAGCTCTTCATAAAGGGAATTCTCAGAGGCTGGACCTATGCTATTCCGCATAGTTGTATCCGAGAAGTCCACAACAGCACTGCCACATACTAGGTACTCAATAGATGTGTTTATTGGACGAATGAGTGAATGAAAGAATGAAGGAAGGCATTACTAGGCAATCTGGTAATCTAATGTTCTAATCTAAGGTATTAGAGAACAGATTATGCAAATTCCTCAAGTGTTTAATCTTACTGAGAAGTTACACCTTCCTGCCAAAAGTATTGTCTTGTGAATAGGGATTTCATAAGACATAAGACTACAAATCCAAACAGCAACTGAAGAGAGAGAAGATAGAGGAGAGTGTGAGAAAGAAGGGAGGGAGAAAGGAAGGAAGGGGATGATACAAAGGTTAGGGAGGGAAGGAATACAACTACTAAATGTTGGTGTATCAAGAGGATGGTACCTAAAAATCTATGCTCATAGATGAGTCAACAGGGAGCCAGTTATTTATTCTATTTTTTCATTTCTTTCTTTAGCAATTACAGCCTTAAACTTGGCTGAAGCTAAGTATGAAATGCACAAGGAAAGTAATAACTCTGGGGTTATGAGTTAATAAAATTCTGGAATGAAAAAGATTAACAATGGCAGTCAAAAGCACAAACTAAGCCAAGATCTAATTATATTATACTCTCATGAATGTAAAAAACATTATGAAATATTTAATAATCGACCAAACTCCACGTTTTTTATCTGCCCAGGGATTCCATAGACTTGCATACAATTATCTCTTCAGTTAAATACACAGCACTCAACAAGTGCTTGGATTCACATTCACATCATTGTTCCTGATGTTATGGGGCCACTTCAAATACTGGAATCTCTTGCTTTGCCAATCTCTGTGCTTAGAGAGGTTTCGGTTTTCAGCATTGCAATCTGCTCGTTTTAATCAGTACTCCTACACTATTTGACTATACCTTACAGGTGAGCCTTTTGGCAGATAATTTATTTGATTTTCTTTATTCTTATCTTGCCAGTACTTCGAAAATTGAATGAAGGAAGAAAGAGAGAGGGCTCAGCAGGCTTTGAACAACATGTCTCATTGTCAGTGGAAATGCTAAATATATACACTGATTTCTGAAAGACCCCAGTACCTGAGCTAAGCTTTCAAAGGGAGATGTAACTGTATTATCTATGTTCTCTTCTTTAGCTTGCCATCAAGTTATTTGTGATATAAACAGCAAATGGAGGATATAGTTACCTGAGAACATGGTACCCTAGGTAGTACTTTATCTCTGTTGTCGGTCAAGATGATTCTAATAATACCTGATTTCATGAGATATTACTTTTTTATACTATTTGATACATAGAAAAACAGGTAATGTACGTAGAGTCAGGAAGAAGAATAAACGTGAACCACCACCTACTAAACCCATCACCAATTTAAGAACAAAAAAATTACAACTGCTCTTAAAGCTATCAATTTTCCCAGTTCCCCTCCTGCTTCTCTTCATCCAAAAGTAATCACTAACTTCCTTTCTAAAAAATAACTTTAGCAGATATATATGTATTCCTAACCAATGTGTTAATTCAGTTTGCTTGGTTTGAGCTTTATAAATATGATATCATACTGTGTGTAATCTCCTGAAACTTGCTTTTTTTCACTCAGCATTATGTTTCAAAGATGTGTTTATGTTGTTGCATCCAACTGTAATTCATTCACTTTCACAGTTAAATAATCCCTTGTGTGATTTTAGCAAAATATACTCATCCATTTCTTGTCAATGGAAATTTAGGTTGTTCCTAGGGGTTTCTGTTGTTGTATTTTTGCCATTGTACATAATACAACTAGAAATATTCTTATACATGTCTCCTGGTTCACATGTGTTAAAAGTTTCTCTAGGATTTATACATAAGAAAAGAATTGTTGGTCATAGGGAATGCATGTGATTACTTCACAAGATGATACTAAATTGTTTTCAAAAGTAGCTGTCCTAATTTACATTCCCATTAGCAGCACTGTTTGAGTTTCCATTACTCCACACACTTGCCAACATTTGATATAGAAAAGCTTCTATATTTTTTTGCATTCTAGTGGGTATAAAATGGTACCCATTTTGGTCTTAATTTGCATTTCCCTGATTGTTACTTAAGACCAATTATTTTTTATTGAGATACAGTTAGCATATAACATTACATTCACTGATATCTGTTTTTTAATAAATTTATTTATTTTTGGCTGTGTTGGGTCTTTGCTGCTGCATGCGGGCTTTCTCTAGTTGTGGCGAGAGGGGGGCTACTCTTCGTTGCGGTGCACGGGCTTCTCATTGCGGTGGTTTCTCTTGTTGCAGAGCACAGGCTCTAGGCACACGGACTTCAGTAGTTGTGGCATGCAGGCTCAGTATATGTGGCTTACGGACTCTATAGCACAGGTTCGGTAGTTGTGGTGCACAGGCTTAGCCGCTCCACGGCATGTGGGATCTTCCTGGACCAGGGCTCAAACTCGTGTCCCCTGCACTGGCAGGCAGATTCTCAACCACTGCACCACCAGGGAAGCCCCCAGCTGATATCTTTTTATATGATGCTTATTTTTTTTAACTTCATGGTTTTCACTGATATTCATTAATTTCTGAACAGGTAATAGGTTTTAAAGTAAGCGTTCAGGATTATTCCTTTGTTTCCATCACTGAGGCACCAAGATCACATCAAGTTTTTTCATTAAATTAGCCAGCCAGTACTGAATTTTAAGTTGTAGATGTGATTACCAGTTTCTGATCTACTTTATAAGAAGCATGTTAGATTTTCTTTTAAGAAGCTGCTGGTCACTTTTCATGATCTTTCTAAAATATATTCCTACATATGTCCATTGGACTGAGAATATTTTCCCAATAGCATTCTGTCTATTTTCTAAGTAGAATTATTCTAATGTTGCCAAACTTGATTTGTTTTTTAAGTTTCAACTGTTCAATTTCACTTTCTAAAATAATTTTAAATTCTATTTTCCACTTTTTTGGTTGAAAAACATTCTCTAAATTTTATTATCACTTGCTAACTGTGGCAAAATAAATATGTGGTATTCATATAGCAGAAAAGGACATATAAACAATGTAAGTATAATGCAAACGCCATGATATTTTTCAAGAGGTCATTTGAAGAAAGCAGATGTACTTGGCCTATAAAAATTATTTTTCTCAGATAAGATTAGAAGAAATACAACAGGATTTAAAGTTGAATTAAAGGTACCATACCAATAAAACACTTTGGATTCATATAGCTTTGTTACATTATATCTCCCACAGCACCAAGAGACAATTTTAGATTGTTAAACCATGTCAGTTAATGATGTTGATTACACAGCTATACATCCTCCCACAGATGTGCCATGATACATTTCTGAGAATGGGGTCTGTTTCTTTGAATATTTTTATGCATAGGCATCAAATTTTACCTCTTTAATGCACACAACTAAGAAAGCAGTACAACTTCTAGCAAACACAGTTTTAATGACTTTCACAGCACCTATGACTATGGATATGGCTTCCAGATCTACACCTCTGCCACTTAAACTCTTTCATTGCAACCTACTGATTTAGCCATGGGCATTAACATTAAAGAGCCTATATTTTTCTGGTGTGGTACTATAGGCATCTAGCCTCTTGGTAACCTATTAAATCCATGCTATCTACAAAATAATACAGTCTAAGAATTCTAGCCAAATTATGGAATCAGGGGAAAATATATCACCTCAGTTAACAGCTTTACATTTAAAAAATGACTAATTGTCACTACCTTTTTTTTTTTTTTTTTTAATTTTTGGCTGTGTTGGGTCTTCGTTTCTGTGCGAGGGCTTTCTCTAGTTGTGGCAAGTGGGGGCCACTCTTCATCGCGGTGCGCGGGCCTCTCACTATTGCGGCCTCTCTTGTTGCGGAGCACCGGTTACAAATGCGCAGGCTCAGTAATCATGGCTCACGGGCCCAGTTGGTCCACGGCATGTGGGATCTTCCCAGACCAGGGCTCGAACCCGTGTCCCCTGCATTGGCAGGCAGATTCTCAACCACTGTGCCACCAGGGAAGCCCTGTCACTACCTTTAAAGTAAGATATCAATACCATGACTACTTTCTATATGTCCATCCTACTCAAAGCTGGAGATGGCATACTTTCAATGCTCAGTTCAAAAAACAGCACAGAAACCACTTCCTATGCTAGAGTTAACTTCCTTGTCCTCACTGGCCTCTCTGTGGCATAAACACAACTGAGCCTACCCTTTGTTTTGAAACACTTTCCCTCTTCTGGGAGTGAGGCATCAAACACCCTTGCATTCTTGGTTCTCCTACTACCTTATTGGCCTCTCATTCTCAGGGTGCTTGGCTGATATTTGCTCTTCTGGCTGACCTCTGAATGGTTATCCCAGTGCCTCAAGGCTCTGTTGGAGCCTTCTTCTTTGTCTGCAAGGTATCCCCAAATGACCTCACCCAGTCCCATGACTTTAAGATGATCTCCTCACTGTTCATTCAAAAAATTTCCCTCCAACCCTGACATCTTAACCTGAGCTATACTTTCATATTCAATTGAAAAATTAGGGAATTCTCTGGCGGTCCAGTGGTTAGGATGCAGCACTTTCACTGCCAAGGGCCCGGGTTCAATCCCTGGTGGGGGAACTAAGATCCGGCAAGCTGTGCGGCACAGCCAAAAAAGAAAAGAAAAGAAAATGCAGCATCTCCAAATAGATGGCTAATAGATATCTCAAACCTAAAAAGTGGAGTTACGCATTTCCATCCTTCTCTCCCACCCACTACTTCTCTCCTATCATTCATTGTACCACCATCTGGTCAAGTGAAAAATTCCGAAGTCACTTGTGATCCCTCCCTTTCTCTCTCTCCCATTTCCAATCTTTCAGCACATCCTATGCTCAACATCTTAAGTATACATTAAATCCACCCACTTTTTTCCACCTCCATTCTTGTCCAAGTCTGGCCTTCACTACTACAATGGCATCCTATCTGACTTCTCTGCTTCCACTCTTTCACCATAGAATTTTTTTCTCCTAATAACCTACAGAGCCACCATTTCTTTTTTATATGCAAATGTTACCACTTAAAATTTTCCATTGCACTACCAATGTACTGTTATTACTCAGAATAAAATCCCAATTCCTGACCATGACCTCATAGGCTATTTGTGATCTGGCCTATTCTACCTCTGCCATTTGACCACTGATCCTTCTCCCTCCCACTCACCTCCTTTCTAAAAATGCCAAAGTCAAGTCCTCAAGTCCTCTACGCTGCCTTGTTCCTCTACCTGGAAGTACCCCTCATTCCCTCATTCTTCAGCTCTCTGTTCAAATTTAATCTTTTCCTAGAGGGTTTCCTGACTATCATGTAGAGCTTACCACCCAGTTGATTTCCATCCAGTGAACAGCACTATCAATAATAATGTATTTGTGCATTTGTTTGTATATTTTCTGATTCCTACCACCAGCATCTAAGCTCCATGTGAAGAACTTTTTCTGCCTTATTCACCACTGCAGTCCATGCTGCTGGGTCGAGAACAGTGGCTGGCACGTAGTAGGCACTCAGTAAATATTTATGAAAGAAAAAAATTTTATAAAGCCTCTCCTTCTGATACCCGATAGCCATTCTCAAAAAAGGCCCTGAATTCTTTTTTATTTTAATGTCAAATTTAACCGTCTTGGAGAAATTGCTTGATTTGTGGGCTACTCTCTAATATTAAAACACAGTGATTTTAAATCTCTATAGTTTCTCTGTACGTCAACCATTACATGAGTCAAAAATGCAATTGCACTCATGAAGTTGAAAATTTCACATTTATTTTTACTTCTGAGGAAGTTCAAGAGCAAAGGCTCTTCTCTACAAAGTCAATCATAATTTATACTCATTAAATTACCTGCCTTTCAGACAATGGAACAATAATAGTCTAAGCGATTTGAGACAAATGTCTCGCTTTTGGAAAGTCCTGCTGTACTTTTCAATATCCATCACCACAAATTACTAAAGATTTCTGCAACTTTAAAGCCATGCTTTTGAGACACTAAAAAACTGACAAGTCATAGAAGTTAGAAGTAGAAACCTCAAAGCATCCTTCTATATCAACTACATTTCTAGTAAAGTGAAAAAAAATACAAATTTGATCTGCATCGATACACTGTGGCAATTAATGGTGATGTTCTAAAGACATAACACACGCAAAGGCCCCCCTGGCTTTGCAGTCACAGTACCAGGTTGAAGGTAAACAATCTTCAATATAAAAATTTGGACATTTGGATGAAAAATGCCTTATTTTTTTTATTTTTCCTGGTGGGACAAACTCCCCCTGAAACTCGAGTATTTAACAGGCAGAGTAGAAAAGTGGAGTATAGAGAGTTTTTAATATATGTTTAAAATTTGGCTCTGCCTCTCACTAGTTTGTACTTGAGCATTTTACATATCTTTCCTCATCAAATATTCTGTCCTAGAGGCTGTACTAGGTGCTAGGGCTATAAAATAAGCCCTGTAGTAGTTTAGGGACTTAGTTTAGAGCCTTAGTTTTCTCTTAGATAAAATGCGAATAACACTAACCCCACTGATGATCAACCAAGATAAAGTGGGCAACATATATAGCACAAAAGAAAACACTTCAATAAATAAATTCTTATTTTTATAATTTTCAACCAGGTTACAGTAACCATGGAATGATTTCTGTTGCATTGGCAAAAAGCACACTATAACTATTGGCCTGAGCATAAAATGAATGAGACTAAAAAAGCAGTTGTACTTACAAAATTTCAGTATGCTGAAAGGTTTATTAAATAAATGTTTCATTGGCCTCAATTCTTTGAGTCAATGAAAAAGTACGAAACTCTACCATTTTGATTTTATTTACCAACCAAGGTATTTTTTAATGTAATATCTTCAGCAGGTTGCCATTAAAAATTAGATGCTAAAAAGAAGTCAGAAGAAAGTGTACATTCAGTACCCAATGGAGAGTTAAGAGTTTTGTTTTTTTCATCTTCTGGTTCTCCATTTCATAACAATTAATTGGTTAAATCTAGGAATATAGCCGACAAGTATTATTCTGTTTCACAGAGAATTACTGTACCTAATTCAGCAGTACATGAGATTCCTACAGTGTAAGAGGACTATTTTATGACTGTCTGAAAAATGTAGTCTCTTATCTTCTCCTAGAGTAAGAGATTATATTATTGTTCAAAAGCCTAAGCCATTGCCAGGCCTTTTAATAAGTGTGCTAATTACTTGAAATGACATAAGAAGTACCATGAATGAAAGAGCAATAAATTGTCAGTTCTTTTGAAACTATAGTTCAGTAACCCAACATTACTATTACCTTAACATCAAGATACTAATTTTGAGAGTTATAAATAGCTATAATAATGATGATCCAAATTAAGGAAAATAAATCATTAGCTTAACCTCTCAAGAGGTAAGACGGCCTTGATATTATTTCATTAACATTGAGGATCAAGTTCGCTACTGTACATAAATGAATATGTAAACTAGAAAAGTGCTAAATAAATGCACAGAATTCGTACCACCAGAGTCTCAGTATCAGCAAACAGATCACTGTTACATATATTAAAGACTGTGGAAGTCTCCAAGAAAAATTTCCTCATATCAAATTAGTATGAAATGAGATTTTAATTAGAAAAAAAGGCTCTTGTCCTCCTCAGTTATGAAAGCAAAGCATAATGCAGAATTCCTTTCTCAGACACAGGGGATAATAGCTTTTTGAAAATTACCAAAAGGCAAACACTTATTTTATTAAGTCCCTGAACGAAATGCCTTTGACATCTGTCTATTGCTACGAGGCACACAGACACACTCTCACACAGAGGCCACAAAGTTCTTTTTCAATGCTTTATCAATTCATCTGAGTATACATGGAAAAAGCCTAAGTTCAGTAGTCATGTTGTTAACATACATCTTTACTACTTTTAATCTCCCTTTTAACAAAGAAAGTATACTATCTGATTCAGAGTAACTGCACAGACACGAATTTGGTCCTTGATGGGTTGTCAAGATAAAGCATAACTATTCTAAACATTGAATGCTAACTTGGAAATATGGAAGAGTCACCTATATTCCACCACACTGCAGAATGTCACCGTCTGCAGGTTATAGGTCACAAATCCTACGACAAGGACATGGATTCCAGGGGGGCTCTGGAAAATATGCAGAATATAAATTCTGAAAGTGTCAAACCCAGTGACACATGCTGCTAGAATGTCCCAGAACTTTGTCTGTCAAGAACCATCACCCCACACTCCCAAAATCAAACACCAAAAAACGATCCACTGAATATAATATCATTAAAGAACATGAACTTATTTCATGTAAACTTGGGGAAATCTCTTTACAGAGCAGCACAGACATAGTTTTGCCTATATCTGAGAATGAAGGAATGAACTAGATGGTGTCTCATGGTCTTTCCTATCTCTATATTTCACTGTATGATCAGAATGTTGCATTCTTTACAAATATAAGCCAAACTGATACTAATTTTTCCCCAAAGTCAGTTTATTCCCTGGCCTGAAGTGTAATTTTTAATCCTAGAGTGATCCAACAATGCAATTTCAGCAAGCGTGAAGGAGCCTACATTTCACTGTCGGAGAGTTACCAGAGATGACAGTTTGTAATCCCATGGACACAATGAAGGATATTCACATATCAGGAAATCTGGAGAGAAAGGCATCCAAGGCCCTACACAGGACAAGTAGTCAGTCATGAATCTGTAAACTGTACCGAGCATTTTGACCTTGAAGTCACAACATTTTCAAGGTTCTATTTACTTGTCTGTAAAAATGGAGGTGAGTTACCGAAGTATAAGAAAAAGCATGCAATTTTAGAGCACCCTAGTAGTGCCTGGAGATGCAAGGGTAAGTAAGGCACACACCCTCCGTACAGGTAAAGCTGAGCAGCAGGACATTTTTCTATGAGATTTTGAGCCTCTAGATTAGAAATACACATTTGAGAGTCAGCGCATATGGATGTGTGTGGGGTGGAGGTTAGGACTGAGAGGCATGATATGATCAAACAGCAAAGAGTCTGGCATTAGCAGAGCTGTAGAAGGTCAATCCCTAGAAAACTGCCAATATTTAAGGAGAAGCAAAGGAAAAGATGCCTACACCAAAGACACAGAGGCGTGAGAAGTGCCAAGAGGGAGCAAGAGTTAGGCAGCCAATGGGGAATAGAGAGTCACGTGGGAAGGAATTAAATAGCAGTGGCAAATGCAGCAAAGAATAATAAAGAGATTGGAAACCACTCATTCAATATTTATAGAATGGGAGAAAGGAAGAATTGAGAGTGGTCACATCTAAAGGCTTCTAGTTTTCCATAAATGAAAAGGCACAGTAAGCTGTGGAAAATCAAAGTGGAAAAGTTGAGTAGGGTCTTGAAGACAGTGGTGAAAGTTTGGAATAGTCACTGAGAGGAATCTACTTAAGGAAAACTTTTCTTGGCCACTGAAAGGATCAGATGATATACATACTGCCATTTAAATGTGTAAAGCTAGTGCATTTATTCAACAAATAATTCTTAAAAGTGGTTATGGAAAAAGACAAGGATACATAAGACAAATCTCAGATGTCAAAAATTCAAGTGTGAAAATAATTGCCAATACAATGCAAAACAAGTCCCCCAAATAGTCACGAGCACCCGTGTGTGTGTGTGTGTGTGTGTGTGTGTGTGTGTGTGTTTTGGAGCTGCTGATTAAACGGATCCATCCACACTCTTTTCTCTTTCAGTCCCTCAGGACATAAGGCATTCACTAATTAGATGATTCATGAAATTTAGGGGTACAACCCACAGCATGGGAAGAAATGTTCTCCTATTTTTATCCATTGATATTACAATTTGAGTGTTAGGAACATAACTCCTGTGACTAACTAGAGAAGGCTGGAAAGTGTCACACCCTCCTGACTTCCACAGAGTACAGTGAGCTGAGGACAACCAAATGAAGACGCAGCGGGCAGGGGGCTGAAAGGCTGTGACTATCCGCCTGTCTCTCAACTCAGTGGACAACACTCTCCCCAGAGGTTGACTCTGAGATAAACATAATCAACAAACACCCGCTGGGCAGGGCTGGGGGTTAAAGTGGTATAAATAATAGCCCCTGTCCTCAAGGAGTTCCCAATTTAGTTGGAAAATAAAACATACCCATGAGAAATCTTAAATAACATTAACGTTTTGCAGGCTGGTCAAGACAACTACAGAGCTAGCACAGGGTTAAGCAGAATTCTTACCAAATTCATGCTGTAGACTGAAATGTATTTAAAGAAAAAAAGAATACATTTAAAGAGGCAGGAATTGATTGGACTGGCTCTTAAAACTAGATAAAGGTCAAGACCCCATGCAGCACAGCAAAAAACTTTCAGTCCCATCATAATTAGTGCCCCCTTTGCCATGCCATCACTCCTGATAAACTCACCCTGTGCAGATCGGAACCATCTGTGTTTCTTCAATGCGGGTAACCAGCAGCCCTAACACTACCAATGATTTGAACAACTCTATTTTAGGAGGCATTTATTTCAAAGATCAGATACTTGATTGTTGCTTTGTCTTTAGGACTTGAAAAAATAAGACAAGTAATTTGCCTCCAAGTTCTCCGCATGGCTGAGGAGTTACAGCACGTACAGATGTTCACAAAGGTTGAATTGAATCGTATTCTGTCCTCACAATTTTCAAAAGAAAATAGCCATGTTTACTTTATGTTTTATTTTCTGGGCCATTCATTTAAGATTGAATTGGAAAGCTTCTTTGAGTTTAGAGTTTTGCATTTGAAAACAAAAACCAAACCAAAAAACCATAGTAATTTACCATAATTAGTACTCTTAGAATCACTCAGCAGCAGGAAGTTCCTTACCCTAATTCTCTACTCTATACTCCCACCTTCCCCCAGACTCTGGGCAACATTTCAATCAAAGAGGCACTGAAATTGGCCCAATCCTCCAAAACCTCTAAGCCATCATCAACCCTACCATTTCTTTTACACTCATGATTTTCAAGTCAAGCTAAGTTCTGTTTAACTCTTTGCATGTCTGAGTTATATCATGATATTTTCCACTCACACAGCCCTTTAAATTAATTTCCCTTGGGGTACCAAATGAAATCCCATAAGGAATTCATTGTCAGGCTTAGGTACAGGTACTGAAGATCACACCAAATCTTTAGAAAGCCCACACTTGTCATGCATTCAGTGAGCATGCATTATCTGTCCTAGTTTGTTTTCTGGGGCAGAGCAAGAACAAAACCAGAGTTGGTGCTAGGGAAGTGGAAAGCAAGCATCAGGCCTAGACAGTGAGTCACAAATAGAACTAGGCATAAAAACAGGATTGATTACAGGGGTTCTGAATGAGAGACGTCAAGAACTTGAGAAGGTGAAACATCAGAACAGCAGCCAAGAAACAACAAGCAAGGCTCCGATGAGGAAAATAAGCAATCAAAATACAAACAACACAGGACACCAGAAAGGATGTAGGCAATCTCAAAGAAGAAGAACCAAACCAAAGTCAAACAGAAGGTAATGCCTCACCCCCATTCACTAATAGTTCTCATCCAGCCCTTGTTGAGGAAGAACTTGAAAATTTTATCCAAACACTATCATTAGAGGAACCTAATGATACTGATAGTTACTGACTTATCAACTGCCCGTATGCCTAGCATCTTATGTACATTATCTCATTTAAGTCTCAAAACAACTCTCTAGGCATTAATTAATTCTCCGTTTTACACATGAGAAATCTAAGCTGCAAAAAGGTTAAGTAACTTCATAGGGTCATCCAAATTGTAAGAGCCAGAGCTGGGATTCAAAATGCTCATATCCCTATAAAATGCTACTTAAGCTGAAGTTTGTGCCAGTAAAATGCATGTAATTCTCATTCTGGAACTGTGTTGTCCAATACAGTCACCATTAGCCACATGTGGTTATAGAACACTTGAATTGTGCCTAGTGTCACATGTTGAAATGATGATATTTTGGATATACTGATTTAAAGAAAATACACTGTGAAAATTAATTTCACCATTTTAATTTTTTTAATGTGACTACTACAAAAGTAAAAAATATATATTTAATATTTAATATATAGTATGTTATCTATATCTCATGTTTTTATTGATCAGTACTATCCTAGAGTATAAATTCAGTCTTTGCCAAGTTCTTTTTAAAACAAAACATAGGGGACTTTTCTGATGGCACAGTGGTTAAGAATCCACCTGCAAATGGAGGAGACATGGGATTGATCCCTGGTCCAGGAAGATCCCATATGCTGTGGAACAACTAAGCCCGAGTGCCACAACTACTGAGCCTGCGCTCTAGAGCCAGCGAGCCACAACTACTGAGCCCACGTGTCACAACTACTGAAGCCCGTGTACCTAGAGGCCGTGCTCCACAGCAAGAGAAGCCACCGCAATGAGAAGCCTGCGCACCACAACGAAGAGTGGCCCCCACTCACTACAACTAGAGAAAGCACGTGTGCAGCAACGAAAACCCATGCAGCCAAAAACAAATAAAATAAATTTAAAAAATAATAAATAGGGACTTCCCTGGTGGCACAGTGGTTAAGAATCCACCTGCCAACGCAGGGGACACAGGTTCGAGCCCTGGTCCGGGAAGATCCCACATGCCACGGAGCAACTAAGCTCATGCGCCACAACTACTGAGCCTGCGCTCTAGAGCCCACGAGCCAAAACTACTGAGCCCGTGTGCCACAACTATTGAAGCCTGTGTGCCTAAAGCCCATGCTCTGCAACAAGAGAAGCCACCCCAATGAGAAGCCCAAGCACCACAACAAAGAGTAGGCCCTGTTCGCCGCAACTAGAGAAAGCCCGTGCACAGCAGCAAAGACCCAACGCAGCCAAAAATAAATAAATAAAAATAAATAAATTTATAAAATTCCATATTTAAAAAAATAAATAAATAAATAAAATAATAATAAATAAAAAACAAAACATAGAATCTCGAAAGTTTTAGCTGTAAACAATATCCAGAGGGGTAAAAAGCCAAAAATAAGCCCTAACTTTTCTCCTGATTTTACCTTCCTTGCTGGAATCACCCTGCTTACTGTTGCCACCATCACACCAGCATCTAAGTGTGGGAAAAAACTTCTTCTTTTTTTTTTTAAACATCTTTATTGGAGTATAATTGCTTTACAACGGTGTGTTAGTTTCTGCTTTATAACAAAGTGAGTCAGCTATACATATACATATATACCCATATCCCCTCCCTCTTGCGTCTCCTTCCCACCCTCCCTATCCCAATCCCCTAGGTGGTCACAAAGCACCAAGCTGATCTCCCTGTGCTATGTGGCTGCTTCCCACTAGCTATCTATTTTACATTTCTTACTGTATATATGTCCAAGCCACTCTCTTGCTTCGTCCCAGCTTACACTTCCCCCTCCCCATGTCCTCAAGTCCATTCTCTACGTCTGCATCTTTATTCCTGTCCTGCCACTAGGTTCTTCAGAACCATTTACTTTTTTCTTTTAGATTCCATATATATGTGTTAGCATACGGTATTTGTTTTTCTCTTTCTGACTTACTTCACTCTGTATGACAGATTCTAGGTCCATCCACCTCACTACAAATAACTCAATTTTGTTTCTATTTATGGCTGAATAATATTCCATTGTATACATGTGCCACATCTTCTTTATCCATTCATCTGCCAATGGACACTTAGGTTGCTTCCATGTCCTGGCTATTGTAAATAATGCTGCAATGAACATTGTTGTACATGACTCTTTTTGAATTATGGTTTTCTCAGGGCATATGCCCAGTAGTGGGATTGCTGGGTCGTATGGCAGTTCTATTTTTAGTTTTTTAAGGAACCTCCATACTATTCTACATAGTGGCTGTATCAATTTACATTCCCACCAACTGTGTAAAAGGGTTCCCTTTTCTCCACACCCTCTCCAGCATTTATTATTTGTAGATTTTTTGATGATGGCCATTCTGAGCCATGTGTGAGGTGTTCCTCTTTGTAGTTTTGATTTGCATTTCTCTAATGATTAGTGATAATGAGGATCCTTTCATGTGTTAGTTGGCAATCTGTATATCTTCTTTGGAGAAATGTCTATTTAGGTCTTTCACCCATTTTTGGATTGGGTTGTTTGTTTTTTTGATATTGAGCTGCATGAGTTCCTTGCATATTTTGGAGATTAATCCTTTGTCAGTTGCTTCATTTGCAAATATTTTCTCCCATTCTGAGGGTTGTCTTTTCATCTTGTTTATGGTTTCTGTGGCTCTGCAAAAGCTTTTAAGTTTCATTAGGTCCCCTTTATTCACTTTTGTTTTTATTTCCATTTCTCTAGGAGGGGGGTCAAAGAGGATCTGGCTGTGATTTATGTCATACAGTGTTCTGCCTATGTTTTCCTCCAAGAGTTTTATAGTGTCTCACCTTACATTTAGGTCTTTAATCCATTTTGAGTTTATTTTTGTGTATGCAGTTAGGGACTGTTTTAATTTCATTCTTTTACATGTGGCTATCCAGTTTTCCCAGCACAACTTATTGAAGAGGCTGTCTTTTCACCATTCTACATTCTTGCCTCCTTTATCAAAAATAAGTTGACCATATGTGCGAGGGTTTCTCCCTGGGCTTTCTATCCTCTTCTATCTATTTCTGTTTTTCTGCCAGAACCATATTGTCTTGATTACTTGATTACTGTAGCTTTGTAGTATAGTCTGAAGTCTGGGAGTCCGATTCCTCCAGCTCTGTTTTTCTTTCTCAAGATTGCTTTGGTTATTCGGGGTCTTTTGTGTTTCCATACAAATTGTGAAAGTTTTTGTTCTAGTCCTGTGAAAAATGCCATTGGTAATGTGATAGGGATTGCATTGAATCTGTAGATTGCTTTGGGTAGTATAGTCAGTTTCACAAGGTTGATTCTACCAATCCAAGAACATGGTATAGCTCTCCATCTGTTTGTATTATCTTTAACTTCTTTCAACAGTGTCTTATAGTTTTCTGCATACAGATATTTTGTCTCCTTTGGTAGGTTTATTCCTAGGTATTTTATTCTTTTGTTGCAATGGTAAATGGGAGTGTTTCCTTAACTTCAGTTTCAGATTTTTCATCATTAGTGTATAGGAATGCTAGAGATTTCTGTGCATTAATTTTGTATCCTGCTACTTTACCTAATTCATTGACTAGCTCTAGTAGTTTTCTGGTAGCATCTTTTGGATTCTCTATGTATAGTATCATGTCATCTGCAAACAGTGACAGTTTTACTTCTTCTTTTCTGATTTGGATTCCATTTATTTTTTTCTTCTCTGACGGCTGTGGCTAAAACTTCCAAAACTATGTTGAATAATAGTGGTGAGAGTGGACAACCTTGTCTTGTTCCTGATCTTAGAGGAAATGGTTTCAGGTTTTCACCATTGAGAACGACGTTGGCTGTGGGTTTGTCATATATGGCCTTTATTGTGTTGTTGTAAGTTCCCTCTATGCCTTCTTTCTGGAGGGTTTTTATCATAACTGGATGTTGAATTTTCACGAAAGTTTTTTCTGCATCTACTGAGATGATCATATAATTTTAATCCTTCAGTTTGTTAATATGGTTTATCACATTGATTGACTTGTGTATATTGAAGAATCCTTGCATTCCTGGGATGAACCCCACTTGATCATTGTGTATGATCCTTTTAATGTGCTGTTGGATTCTGTTTGCAAGTATTCTGTTGAGGATTTTTGCATCTATGTTCATCAGTGATATTGGCCTGTAGTTTTCATTCTTTGTGACATCTTTGTCTGGTTTTGGTATTAGTGTGATGGTGGCATTGTAGAATGAGTTTGGGAGTGTTCCTCCCTCTGCTATATTTTGGAAGAGTTTGAGAAGGATAGGTGCTAGTTCTTCTCTAAATATTTGATAGAATTTGTGTGTGAAGCCGTCTAGTCCTGGGCTTTTGTTTGTTGGAAGATTTTTAATCACAGTTTCAATTTCAGTGGTTGCGATTAGTCTGTTTATATTTTCTATTTCTTCCTGGGTCAGTCTTGGAAGGTTGTGCTTTTCTAATAATTTGTCCATTTCCTCCAGGTTGTCCATTTTATTGGCATAGAGTTGCTTGTAGTAATCTCTCATGATCCTTTGTATTTCTGCAGTGTCAGTTTTTACTTCTGCTTTTTCATTTCTAATTCTATTGATTTCAGTCCTTTCCCTTTTTTTCTTTATGAGTCTGGCTAATGGTTTATCAATTTTATTTACCTTCTCAAAGAACCAGCTTTTAGTTTTATTGATCTTTGCTATTGTTTCCTTCGTTTCTTTTCATTTATTTCTGATTTGATCTTTATGATTTCTTTCCTTGGGCTAACTTTGGGGTTTGTTTGTTCTTCTTTCTCTAACTGCTTTAGGTGTAAGGTTAGGTTGTTTGAGATTTTTCTTGTTTCTCGAGGTAGGATTGTATTGCTCTAAACTTCCCTCTTAGAACTGCTTTTGCTGCATCCCATAGGTTTTGGGTTGTCATGTTTTCATTGTCATTTGTTTCTAGGTATTTTTTGATTTCCTCTTTGACTTCTTCAGTGATCTCTTGGTTATTCAGTAGCGTACTGTTTAGCCTCCATGTGTTTGTATTTTTTCCAGATTTTTTCCTGTAATTGATATCTAGTCTCATAGCATTGTGGTCAGAAAAGATACTTGATATGATTTCAATTTTCTTAAATTTACCAAGGCTGGATTTTGACCCAAGATATGATCTATCCTGGAAAATGTTCCATGAGCACTTGAGAAGAAAGTGTATTCTGTTTTTTTATGGATGGAATTTTCTATAAATATCAATTAAGTCCGCCATGTTTAATGTATCATTTAAAGCTTGTGTTTCCTTATTTATTTTCATTTTGGATGATCTGTCCATTGGTGAAAGTGAGGTGTTAAAGTCCCCTACTATGATTGTGTTACTGTCAATTTCCCCTTTTCTGGCTGTTAGCATTTGCCTGATGTATTGAGGTGCTCCTATGTTGGGTGCATAAGTATTTACAAGTGTTATATCTTTTTCTTGGATTGATCCCTTGATCATTATGTACTGCCCCTTCTTTGTCTCCTGTAATAGTCTTTATTTTAAAGTCTATTTTGTCTGATATGAGAATTGCTACTCCAGCTTTCTTTTGATTTCCATTTGCATGGAATATCTTTTTCCATCCCCTCACTTTCAGTCTGTAATGTGTCCCTAGGTCTGAAGTGGGTCTCTTGTACACAGCATATATACGGTTCCTGTTTTTGTATCCATTCATCCAGTCTATGTCTTTTGGTTGGAGCATTTAATCCATTTACATTTAAGGTAATTATCGATATGTATGTTCCTATTACCATTTTCTTAATTGTTTTGGGTTTGTTATGGTAGGTCTTTTCCTTCTCTTGTGTTTCCTGCCTAACGAAGTTCCTTTAGCATTTGTTGTAAAGCTGGTTTGGTGGTGCCGAATTCTCTTAGCTTTTGCTTGTCTGTAAAGCTTTTAATTTCCCCATCAAATGTGAATGAGATCCTTGCTGGATAGAGTAATCTTCGTTGTAGCTTCTTCCCTTTCATCACTTTAAATATGTCCTGCCACTCCCTTCTGTCTTGCAGAGTTTCTGCTGAAAGATCAGCTGTTAACCTTATGGGGATTCCCTTACGTATTATTTGTTGCTTTTCCCTTGCTGCTTTTAATATTTTTTCTTTGTATTTAATTTTTGATAGTTTGATTAATATGTGCCTTGGTGTATTTCTCCTTGGATTTATCCTGTATGGGACTCTCTGTGCTCCTGAACTTGTTTGCCTATTTCCTTTTCCAAATTGGGGAAGTTTTCCACTATAATCTCTTCAAATATTTTCTCAGTCCCTTTCTTTTTCTCTTCTTCTTTTGGCACCCCTAAAATTCGAATGTTGGTGTGTTTAATGTTGTCCCAGAGGTCTCTGAGACTGTCCTCAATTCTTTTCATTCTTTTTTGTTTATTCTGCCTTGTGTTAGTTATTTCCACTATTTTATCTTCCAGGTCACTTATCCGTTCTTCTGCCTCTGTTATTCTGCTACTGATTCCTTCTAGAGAATTTTATATTTCACTCATCGTGTCGTTCATCATTGTTGGTTTGCTCTTTAGTTCTTCTAGGTCCTTGTTAAACGTTTCTTGTATTTTCTCCATTGTGCTTCCAGGATTTTGGATCATGTTTACTATCATTACTCTGAATTCTTTTTCAGGTAGACTGCCTATTTCCTCTTCATTTGTTTGGTCTGGTGGGTTTTTACCTTGCTCCTTCATCTGCTGTGTATTTCTCTGTCTTCTCATTTTGCTTAACTTACTGTGTTTGGGGTCTCCTTTTCACAGGCTGCAGGTTCATAGTTCCCTTTTTTTGGTTGTTGTCTGTCCCCCGTGGTTGAGGTTGGTTTAGTGGGTTGTGTAGGCTTCCTGGTGGAGGGGACTGATGCCTGTGTTCTGGTGGATAAGGCTGGATCTTGTCTTTCTGGTGCGCAGGACCATGTCTGGTGGTGTGTTTTGGGGTGTTTGTGATGGGTCGGGTTGTGTTCCTGTCTTGCTAGTTTTTTGGCATGGGGTGTCCAGCACTGGAGCTTGCTGGTCGTTGAGTGGAGCTGTATCTTAGCACTGAGATGGAGATACCTGGGAGAGCTCTTGCCGATTGATATTACGAGGGTCTGGGAGGTCTCTGGTGGACCAATGTCCTGAACTCAGCTCTCCCACCTCTGGCGCTCAGGCCTGACACCCGGCTGGAGCACCAAGACTGTTTCAGCCACATGGCTCAGAATAAAAAGGAGAAAAGAAGAAAAAGAAAGAAAGAAAGAAAAAATAAATAAAATAAATAAAGTTATTAACATAAAAAAAATATTATTAAAATTAAAAAGTAATTAAAAAAAAAAGAAGAGCGCAACCAAACCAGTAAACAAATCCACCAATGATAACAAGTGCTAAAAACTATGCTAAAAAGAAAAACGGACAGAGAGAACCCTAGGACAAATTGTAAAAGCAAACCTATACAGACAAAAATCACACCAAGAAGCATACTCGTACATACTCACAAAAAGAGCAAAAGGAAAAAAATATATATAGAGAGAGAGAGAGAGGAAGAGAGCAACCAAATAGATAAACAAATCTACCAATTACCAATGATAATAAGGTCTAAATACTAAACTAAGATAAACATAAAACTAGAAACAAATTAGACGCAGAAAGCAAACCCTAAGTCTACAGTTGCTCCCAAAGTCCACTGCCTCAGTTTTAGGATGATTCGTTGCCTATTCAGGTATTCCACAGATGCAGGGTACATCAGGTTGATTGTGGAGATTTAATCTGCCACTCCTGAGGCTGCGTGGAGAGATTTCCCTTCCTCTTCTTTGTTCGCACAGCTCCTGGGGTTCAGCTTTGGATTTGGCCCCACCTCTGCATGTAGGTCGCCTGAGGGCATCTGTTCCCCACCCAGGCAGGAGGGGGTTAAAGGAGCAGCTATTAGGGGGCTCTGGCTCACTCAGGCCAGGGAAAGGGCAGGATACAGGATACGGAATACGGGGCGAGCCTGCGGTGGCAGAGACCAGCATAACATTGCACCAGCCTGAGGCGCGCCTTGTGTTCCCCCAGGGAAGTGGTCCCTGGATCACGGGACCCTGGCAGTGGCGGGCTGCACAGGCTCGTGGGAGGGGAGGTGTGGATAGTGACCTGTGCTTGCACACAGGCTTCTTGGTGGCTGTAGCAGCAGCCTTAGCGTCTCATGCCCGTCTCTGGGGTCTGTGCTGATAGCCGCGGCTCGCGCCTGTCTCTGGACCTCATTTAGGCAGTGCTCTGAATCCCCTCTCCTTGCGCACCAGGAAACAAAGAGGCAAGAAAAAGTCTCTTGCCTCTTCGGCAGCTTCAGAATTTTTCCCGGACTCCCTCCCGGCTAGCTGTGGTGCACTAACCCCTTCAGGCTGTGTTCACGCAGCCAACCCCAGTCCTCTCCCTGGGTTCTGACCTCCGATGCCCAAGCCTCAGCTCCCAGCCCCCACCCGCCCTGGCAGGTGAGCAGACAAGTCTCTTGGGCTGCTGACTGCTGGTCAGAACCGATCCTCTGTGTGGGAATCTCTCTGCTTTGCCCTCTGCACCCCTGTTGCTGTGCTCTCCTCTGTGGCTCTGAAGCTTTACCCCCACCCACCTCTCATCTCTACCAGTGAAGGGGCTTCCTGGTGTGTAGAAACTTTTCCTCCTTCACAGCTCCCTCCCAGAGGGGCAGGTCCTGTCCCTATTCTTTTGTCTCTGTTTTTTCTTTTTTCTTTTGCCCTACCCAGGTACGTGGGAAGTTTCTTGCCTTTTGGGAAGTCTGAGGTCTTCTGCCAGCATTCAACAGGTGTTCTGTAGGAGTTGTTCCACATGTAGATGTATTTTTGATGTATTTGTGGGGAGGAAGGTGATTTCCACATCTTACTCCTCCACCATCTTGAAGGTCCTCTCCACAAACTTTTCTTTTACTTCCTCTTAGTATAGCTAAGAAAATTTTGCCTTTTTAAAAAGATATTTTGAATGACCATAATGAAACAGAAGTGAATCACAGAAGATTCAAGGGACAGTAAAGTAGACTGGATAACAAATCAGAGGTTTCAATTCTGACCTTAGTTAACTTGTATAAGAGCTTGGAAGTCTCATCCTATCTCAGTAAGGAAGCAGTCATGTAGGCCTGGGTTCACAGACTTAAAAACTTACAGAATTCTATACTGGTTATACAGATGAGAGGAAAAGTTCTGGCAGCGTACAATAAGGAGTGGTCGTGTGTTTAGTAAATAGGTGATGGATGTCTGTCTTCAAAGCATCAAATTTCAAATTTTTAAAAACACTCTGCAATAACTGCTATGGAGGTAACCATGAACAATCTTCTCTCCCAGTTTTGGGGATGTAGGCTTTAGTACACTAGAATGAAGACCAAGTTAAGAAAGAAAATAGGTGGGCAAAGAAGGTGCTAAAAAAGGAAACTGAGCTTAAAATGGTCCTGATTACTAGACAAAGTGTCCATCCTTATAAAACCGAAGAAATCAGGATCATCAATTGACATTTATCATATAAAACTTCTAACATTTCTCAAAAGATTTTATGGATATGTGTTGATTATTATATTGACTAATCCCTGGAGATAAATTTTATGCAATAGCTTTTGTTGACACTTTGAAAGCCTGGCTCCTTTTCTGTCCTCAGTCCGTGGTTCATATCCCTCTCTGTTTTATAGGATAGAAGTCAGGAGGATGTGGACCACAGGGAGCAAGTGGAGAGGGGTCACGATCCCGACTTCCAAGTATCTGTAACATTCCTTATTAATATTTGTTGTGTGACTTCACTTTCTCAGTAATTTAATTCTTAAGCAAATGAATGGGGTCAGCAATAACAAACCAAAAGTCCTTCATTCAAGAAAGCTACAATCTGGTCAGAAAACATATGCCTCAAAGGTAACTATGCCCAGCCTGAAAGAAGATTTCAGGACAGTCAGATGACAGGAGAAGCTAGATGCAGTATTTTCATAACACTTTAACACAGCCCAACATCTGAGTCCTGAGGGCTATGTTTTTCATGTATTCAGAATAGAGGTGACAGAAAAAGAAAGCTATTTAAATAAGAACCTTTGGAAGTGACTGTGTGGTACAGTAATTACAAGCACAGGACTGAAAGAGAAAGACCCAGACACTTAACCTGCTGGAGTTAGATTAGGTGGTCACTCCATCCCCTAACACCTCCAACATTCCAGGATTCTGTGATGGAGAGATTTGTTCCCTACATCTATTCTAAACGATTATAATAATGCCATGTAAGAATGAGACCAGTCTGTACTACAGGTAAAAAGAGTGATGAGATTTGGGGACACAAGGAAATCTACCCTAATCACCACTCTCTCACCCCACACTTGTCCCTGGCACCTTAATTTTAAGGATGAACACCCATGGGTAGAACTGCAGTCAGCATAAATGGATAACAGTGTTAAATGTTCAGCTGGAAGGCATTAAAATCAAACTTCATTTACTTCTTAATTTTGCCATGGGAAATGGCATGTCTTAGGATCTAATATTAAATTTCTGTAAGTGGTCTAAAGTTTGCCTCACATGAGAAGAGGAAGACCCAAAATATGAGTATCGCGTTCATCACACTGCTCCCCAAAATTTGCTCAGCCATCCAAAAGTGTGGGAGTTTGGGCAATTGCCTTGAGTGTCCATAAGTTTGGAATCTATGATTTAGAAAGCCTAGTTATTTGAAACTATGAGTCACTCTAAGCCCCATGAAAATGATTAGTGCTATTCCAGTTCAAGACTCTCTTGGTCCATCAATAAGTAAAGACTACTTAACAGAAAATATTAGACATGGGAGACTTTTCTTCAAAAGAGATTTCTAAAAACTATTCTCATGGCTAGACTGTAGGACCTGCAATTATGTTCTCAAGATTGCACTCTAAAATTATCGTAAACCATTCATTGATTCATTCAACATACATTTCAGTGTGTGCTGTTGTGCCAGGCAAGGGATCTAGAATTGACAAAGAATTAGACCCAAGAATTTTAGTCTCTCACCAGCTGTTTTCCAGGTGGAAAGACAGACTACAAAAAAAGTTATTTTATATATGTAGTATAAGAAAATGATGTGTCATACCCTGGACCTAACCAGCAACTTGTTCTACAACACTATTTCCCAGATTAATATAGTTTAAGACTTGGAAGGGACCACAAACATATGTAGTCCAAACATCACCCCCAATCCTCTCTGCAAGATCCCCACCAAGTGGCTATCCTACATATTCTAGAAATCACCCCAAGTAAAGGAACTCACTCCCACCAATTAGGACAGATTCATTTTCCCAGTAGAACCTGGTCCTAAGCCATGTAAATCAAGTCAGAGCCCTCATCCATACATCCATTTTTAAATATTTGAGGACAGCTCTCACTTTTTCCCTGACTGATCTAAGTCATCCCCAGGGCCTTCAGCCCTTCCTCACATGAAATAGCATGAAAGCCTTTGTCGGGCTTCCCTGGTGGCACAGTGGTTGGGAGTCCGCCTGCCAGTGTGGGGGACACGGGTTCGAGCCCTAGTCCGGGAGGATCCCACATGCCGCAGAGCAGCTAGGCCCGTGCGCCACAACTACTGAAGCCTGTGCTCTGGAGCCCATGAGCCCCAACTACTGAGCCCACATGCCACAACTACTGAAGCCTGCACGCCTAGAGCCTGTGCTCCGCAATGAGAAGCCCGTGCACCGCAACAAAGAGTAGCGCTCCCTTGCCGCAACTGGAGAGAGCACGTGTGCAGCAACGAGGACCCAACTCAGCCAAAAATAAATAAATTAAATAAATTAAACAACAAAAAAAGCCTTTGTCACTGAGGTTACTCTCTTCTGAACAGGCTCCAGTTTTTCTATGTCCCTACTGAAAGATGAGATCCAGAACTAAATATAATAAAGTATTTTTAAAAAGACACTTTGGGGTCTGATAGATCTGTATTAGAACAGATCTAAAAACTGCCAACTGTTTGACCTTCAGCAAGTTAATTAACCTCCCTGAGTCTCTTTTTTTTTTTTTTGGAATTTTTGAATTTTATTTATTTTTTTATACAGCAGGTTCTTATTAGTTATCCATTTCATACATATTAGTGTATATATGTCAATCCCAATCTCCCAATTCATCACATCACCAACCCCCTACCACTTTCCCCCCTTGGTATCCATACGTTTGTTCTCTACATCTGTGTTTCTATTTCTGCCCCGCAAACTGGTTCATCTGTACCACTTTTCTAGGTTCCACATATATGCCTTAATATACAATATTTGTTTTTCTCTTTCTGACTTACTTCACTCTGTATGACAGCCTTTAGATCCATCCACATCTTTACAAATCACTCAATTTCATTCCTTTTTATGGCTGAGCAATATTCCATTGTATATATGTACCACATCTTCTTTATCCATTCATCTGTCGATGGTCATTTAGGTTGCTTCCATGACCTGGCTATTGTAAATAGCGCTGCAATGAACATTGGGGTGCATGTGTCTTTTTGAATTATGTTTTTTTTCTGGGTATATGCCCAGTACTGGGATTGCTGGGTCATATGGTAATTCTATTTTTAGTTTTTTAAGGAACCTCCATACTGTTCTCCATAGTGGCTATAACTCTGAGTTTGTTTGTTAACTTCTGTGTACTAGGAATCAGAATGTTTCGTCATATTCCTCAAAGGTTGACTGCAAGGGTTGAATGTGATGTAGTCTGTATAATACTCAGCATGGTATCTGACAAATAGCAAAGGTTTAATTAATGGTAGTTGTTTTTACAGTGTTATTATTTTTACTCTCCAGATGTAATCTGACTAGCCCAAAGTAATGCATGACTGTTAATTCATCTCTGAAGATGTTAAAATTTACTTGAAGACTCTATTGTCTCTTTCCATTTTTCACCTTTGGTTGCAATGCTATGCTTTTGTTTTTTTATTCTCTGGTTTCTTGGCTTGGTAACTCATCTACCTCTGGCTTTTGCTTTCATCCCACTTTTATTTAGAAGAAATTTCTGAGTGGGAACATCTGAGCCACACGTCACAGTGAATCTGTAGTACGGGTTCAGAAAGATCTCTTATTCCCAATTAATAGAATCACAGTGAAAATTCAAAATTAATCTAAGATGCTCTCCATTTTTGCTTGAAAAATAATTTAAAAAGGATATACTTCAGGTTTAATGCCTCCTTATCCAAATTATGTACAGATGTTGCCTGGAAATGTATTCTTAATAGCTACATTAACTATGATAAGTTCACTCACATCATTGTCATTCATGTCTAATTAACCTAAATGCCCAACTGGGAGTAGTAAGAACTTACACACAGCAAGAAGAGTGAGTCATGTGGATCTCCCAGCCCCCAGTCCTGCCGTTTGAATGTACAAAGATAGGAGAGGGGAATGAAGATGGGGGTTCAAGATCAACAGGGGTAACTGTCAGGAGAACCTGGCAGGATTATGTTAATAGCTTAGATCAGAAGTCATTGGACTTGGAAACTTTCTCTTGACGAGGAAACTTCTCTCTTATCTTTCATGAGATAATGAAATAGTGAGAAAAAGCATGAAATTGCCCCTATGAATCCAAGTCTAGACAGCATTTTGAAAAAAATGCACAATTTTTTTCATAACTTTCACCTGTCATAAATTAAACATTTAGTTTTCTTTAATAATAAAGTCAGAGTTATATCCAGTTCTTCATGTGGCATTCCTGACAATAAGGCATCCAGGCTGTGCTTCATTATGTCCACTGGTGAGAGGCTCACTACCTCATACGACATAGTATTCCACTGATGAGCTGCCTGTAGGTTAGACATTTTTCCTTTTATTAGATCAAACTCTACGCCCTCCTTAGCTCTGCTTTATAATTGACCTGTGCTCTCTAGAGCAACATATAAGGAAGCTCAACAGATGGGAAACTGAGGGGAAGGAGCTGGTAGGTATTTGGACACAAAGCATTTTTTCTGTTGCCTGTTAAAGTAGGCCAGCCCACTTGTTTCTAGTAGGGGACAAGCCCTACTAGGGGCCTGAAAAAAATAGGATGAGAATATTTGTCTGCTACTGGGTACATGTCTATCAAAGTCACACGACTCCTACATCAGGCATGGATCTGAAGGCCCAAGAAGCCATGTAGTTTAAACGAAAAACAACCTTGGCCAACAGCAGGCAGAGCCTAGCTCCACAAAAGAGAGTCAGTAACTATGTTTTGGAAACAAAAGGACAACACTCTGTTCAGAAGCTTCCTGAAATTTATGAACAAATGCAGTTCTAGAGAGGCAGTATTAGGTAGTTCAGGGGTTCTCAATTATACTAGGTATAAAAACCATGCTTGTTTAAAATGCAGACTGTTGGGTTCCATCCTTAGAGATTCGAATTCAGTATCTCTAGTGGGGGCCCAGGAGACTTCATATTTAGCAAGGGCAGGCTCTTTGGGAAATACTGGTGCCATGGTTAACAGCTCTGGAGTCAGAGAGATGTGAGTTAATAACTGGGTTTGCCAGTACCAACCATATTTCTTCTTTAGTAAAATGGAGATGATAACCACAGTTCTAATGTCTTCGAGGTATTAAAAGAATTAAATAAGAAAATGTAAAGTATATAGCACACTGCCTATGAGTAGCCCATTAAGTAATTTGTAGCCATTATTATTTTTACTTTTCATTATTATAATGCATTGATTTCAATTTTCCCTCAAGGAATTATTTAAACTATCAAGACTACTTTCCCTTTTGGCTTCATTTTTCTGATGCTCTGAGTGAAATTCAGAAGGTGTCTTTGGAAATAGGGCATAGAGGAATCAACCAGAAAACCTGTTATTTTGATATTCACTAAACCTTTCATAGCCAGCCTTTCCCTCTTTCAACTTTTCCTCTCCCAGACACTACCCTCTGATTTCTACTGCCATTTCTCTTGTACAAGCCCTCTGGCATGTTGCACGTTTTGCCTAGAAAGCTCTTCTAACTGCCTTTCTGAATAAATAGTTTCCATCTGTGAAACACTCCGATCAACCATCACCTCCCCAAAGCAATCTTTCTGATCATTGTATTTTGTTTTCTAATTGTAATTGTATAATGGTCAATTTCTTCATCTAGTACATGTGATCATCGAGTCTAAATGTGCAGTAAGAGTAGGAAATTGGGCAATGGGGCAATGGATGGTAGTTAATTGCTCAACCCAAAACAATAAAGTCTGCTTCAAATTGCTTAATTCAAGAAAATACATTTTTGGCCTAGCTTATCAGTATTATATCCTCAATTTTCCACTTTGCTTTCTTGATGCTGACTCATGCTAAAATTTCTCAGTCTCATTAGTTCATTACCAATGTGAAATTATCATATGTAAAATTTAAAAATGAAGTAATAATCATGAAGGCAATTTTTGAAGTACTTGAAGCACCATGAAGCACTGAAGTTAAAATATTTATAGTGTTGGTATAATATATAACTGACATAACAAATCAGCACTAATTTAGACACTAAATGAGACAATGAATTGTGAAATAACATTCATTTTTTCCAGTGACAACTGAATAAATCATTAAGTATACTATATAGAATAGTATAATTTTCTAATAGTATAATAAGTAAGATATATAGAATATTAGACAGCAATATTAAGATGCTATGGAAAAAAATGGACAAGTGGCAAGTTGCCAGAGAAGTCTTCACTGAGAAGATAGAGACTTAAAGAAAATGATAGAATAGCCAAGCGAATATTAGGGGCAAAAATTCCCTCTGGAAATGCCAGCGAAAAGGTCTAGAGGCAGGAGTGTGACTGGTGAGTTTAGAGGCCAGTGCAGCTGGAGCAGAAAAGGAAAAAAGGGAAAGTAGTAGGAGCCAACATTCGAAAGAAAGCGGTGGACCAAGTCATAATGGGACTTATGGGCCTTTCTGAGGAATTGGCTTTTACTCTGAGTGGCAAAGAGAACTACAGGACTGTTTGAGCAGAGGAATGACAAGATTTGACTTAGGTGTTAATCACTCTGGCTGCTTGATTGAGATATACTGTGGAGTAGGAAGGAGAGCAGGGGAGCCAGCAAGGAGCTTATATACTAATCCAGATCAGAACGATGATGACTGAGGCCAGAGCGATAACAGTGGAGGTGGTGAGAAGTGGTCAGATGCTGGACATAATTTGAAGGTAGAGTTAGAAGTCTTACTGATAGATTGAATGTGACTGAAGGCAGAGTATGAAGTCTTACCATTAGATTGAATGTGAGTATTAGAAAAAGAGGACTCAAGGTTGACTCCAAGGTTTTGGGGTCTAGCAATGGAAGAACAGAACTGCCACTATTTCAGATGGAAAAGCCTATCAGCTGTCTATCAGCTCTCCATGTGGAACTGCTGGATTAAGCAACTTGATATATAAGTGAAGAGTTAAGCATAAAGAACTGGATATGACTAGTTTCGGAGCCATTAGCATAGCGATGTTATTTGAAGACAGAATTGGATGGTATGACTATGGGTGAGTATATATGGGTGAGAAGAGGATTAAAGACTGAGCCCAAGGCCTCACAAACATTGAGAGCTCAGGGAAAAAAGAAGCAACCAGTAAAGGAGACTGAGAGAAAATTAGGTAGGAGAGAAATCAAGAATGTGGTATCCTGTAAGTGAAATAAAGAAAGTTTATCAAGGAGAAGTGTGTGATCAGCTATGTCAAATGCTGTTAATCCATCAAGGAAGATGGAGACTAAGAACTGAACATTGGCTTTAGCCATGTGGAAGTCTTTAGTTATCATAACTAGAGCAGATTTAGAGGAGAGGTGACACAAAGACCAGATTAGATTTGTTATAAGAGAGAATGGAAGAAGAGCAAAATTTCTGCAAAGGGATGTAAAATGATAGAACTGGTGGAGAAGTGCGATGAAAATACCTTTTTTTAAAATATTGGGGAGGACTTCCCTGGTGGCGCAGTGGTTTGGAATCGGCCTGCCAATGCAGGGGACTTCCCTGGCCTGGGAAGATCCCACATGCCGTGAAGCAACTAAGCCCGTGTGCCACAACTACTGAGCCTGCGCTCTAGAGCCCGCGAGCCACAACTACTGAAGCCCGCGCGCCTAGAGCCCGTGCTGCACAACAAGAGAAACCACCGCAATGAGAAGCCCGCACACCAAAACAAAGAGTAGCTCCCGCTCGCCGCAACTAGAGAAAGCCCGTGTGCAGCAGCAAAGACCCAACGCAGCCAAAAATAAATAAATAAATTAATTAATTAATTAAATAAAATATTGGGGAAATAACAGAATGTTTGTATGCTGGTGAAAATGAGCCACTTAAGAGGTGAATAAATGATGATGGAAAGAGACGGGAGAATCAGTAGTTATGTCCTTGGGAGGTGGGAGGTGGGGTTCACTGTTCCAATGAACAAGTGGAGGGATTGGCTTTAGGTAGGAACAGGGATAGATCATCTACGGCAATGCTGGCAGGATAGAAATATCCCCTGGGGAGTCTTTTAAAAATACAATGCCCAGACCCCAACTAACAGGTTCTGATTTAACTGGTCTAGTTCAGGAGCTGAGGCATCAGTAGTTTTATAAAACTCCCAGGTGATTTGGATGTGCCCACAGGGTTGAGAGCACTGCTCTATGGTAGAAGGCAGAAAGGCAGATGCTGATGGGTGGGTAGATGTGCTGGTGGAAGTTCTCTGCTGATCCTTCAGTTTTCTCAATAAATCAGGAGGCAGGTCATCAGCGAAGAGTGAGGATGAGGAAGGGGTACTGGGCTTTGAGGAGAGAGGAAAAATGGTGAAATAGGCATGCAGAGAGTGGAAGAGTAAGCAAACTAGTGAAGGGCAGCATGATTGCCAAGAAGCATTCAAGACCCATTTTAGGTATATGGTTACGGATTTAAAGAGATACCAGTCAACTTGTTCTACTCTAGTCTCAATCAGCTGCACAAGCGCAGAAAGAGAGAAGTTAGATTTAAAGAAGGTTATGCTTCTCCAAGGAAGTATAAAGAAGCAAAAGAAGGACAAGTGAGTTAAGAATATACATAAGGCAGTGAGTATAATGACTGACCATGGGATTAAAATTAGGTAGAGAGGGTTGAGAGAATAAAGAGGCTGGAGGATAGTAAAAAGATGGTAGGATTAATGGATTGAAGATCCTGGAGAGGTTGAAGGATTAATGGACGATATTAGAAGGATTTCAGGATAGTAAAAGGAATTAAATTAAAAGACCATAGATGGTAGTCAGAGAGCAGCACAGCTGAAATTGAAATTATGTGTGGGTTATAGTTATTGGTAGTATCAAAGCCAGAGAATGACCAGGGATTAAATGGCTGAAGTAGGAAGCAAGACAAGACTATTAGAGAAAGGGAGTTCAAGAAACTGAGCTGCCAAGGTGTTGGAAGGATTATGCACATTTATATCAAACTTTCTATGAATTAACAGTGGCAGAAGGTAAAATCATCAAGAAATGTAGAAGAATAATTCAAGAATCAGTGGATAAGAACACTGAGAGGTAGCAGATCATATAGTCTGCTGACATGAGTTTCAACACTGGGGTGTTTGAGGGAGGACAAAGGGGGAATGAGCTAAAAGTAGCAATGAGTAACTAGGAAACCTTCCCCACTTCCAGCTTTAATAGTAGGAGGGCTACTGGAGGAAAAAAGCAACCACTTGAGAAACCTGCAGGGTAAGCAAGATCCTCTGAAGAGCCAGGTTATTATTAGTACAAGAAGGTGAAGGAACTGTTCAGAGAAAATTGAGAATATGGAGGGTCTGTTTATGATGGCCCAATGTGAAAAGTCTTGGAAGATGGGGAGTGTAAGAGGAGGAGACAGAAGAGGAGATGGGCAACCCTAATGGGAATTAGCAACCCTAATGGGAATTAGCAACCCTAATGGGAATTAGCACGTGGGAGAAGTCTGGAGTTTCTTGTGGAGAATAACTTTAAAGGAATAAAGGGCATATGAAGCTAGTCCTAACAGGCTCAAGGCAAAAATGTAATAGTGAGGCTGAGAATGTTTGGGAAAAATGGAAAAAAAATCTAAGGTTCTCTCTTGATCTTTTAGGTGGAATCAAGGAGGTCCAGAGCAACGGAGTGTTCTTAGCCCTCCTGTTGGTGGAATGTAGGCTCTCCCTTTAAAATATAAAGTAAAATTTCATAAGAAAAATAGACCTTTTAAAAAAATTGAGGTGGTGACAGCATCAGTGAAAAGAACATGAGATTTGGAAACAGAACACTGGAGGTTAAATTTCAGCTACAGAAATTGGTAAATCAAACTACAGTTGACCTTCTAGGCAATGACCCTCCATTCATTTGAAACTCTGCATATAAGGTATAGTCAGCCCTCCAAAAACATGGTTCCTCCATAAATGGTTCCTCCATGTTTACAGTTCCACGTCCACAGATTCAACCAACTACAGATCAGATGGTATAGTACTGCAGTATTTACTACTGAAGAAAATCCACGTACTAGTGGATGGACCTGCACAATTCAAACCTGTGTGATTCAAGGGTCAACTGTAATTGTTTTTACAGATTTCATCACCAGTTGCCCATTGGCCATCATGACCCTAAAGAAATTTACAGTCACACGAGCTGTCCCTTAGCACGGGTATTCAGTTTGTGTTATCCTAATCTCTGGAATACTCTTCTGAAAGAGTTAGAAACACTAATAACCATAATGATAAACATAATCTCATTAAGCACAGTTTGCAAAGGCTATGGGGACAATAGAACTGGATGTGCAATTCAGTATCGAGAGCCAAGGTGGGGTCAAGTCATCACAGGAAGTCCACCGATCTCCCCAGATCAATCACCATGCAATTTCCACATACAGAGAAAAGGCGACATATCAACATAACAGCAGCAGATGGCAAATGAAAAGCAACACAGACCATTTGATACGTCCTTGGTGCCAAAACTATCCAAAAGCCCCTTAGGATCAGCCTTGGGAAGAAGGGGAAGAAAAGGAGAGAACAGAACCTTGAATCTGACTATCCACCAAAAATAGACTTAAGTTTTAAACCAGAAGTGACCGTATAACCTTAAATAGACAAGTCAAAACGAAGCCTTGAGAGCTAAACTAAGTTCAGATAAAGGAACACACAGAAACTTACACCTTTGTACCCCTGAATGCTAAGAAGCAGCTTCAACAAAAGTAGGAAACATGCATTGAGCACTTAGCACGTAGGTAGACTTCATGCTAAGCAGTTTACATGGATTATCACATTCTTCTTCACAGCAACCCTATGAGTAAACACTATTATTTATTTGCTCTATTTTGCAGACAAGAAAACTGAAACCTCATACCTACTCAGGGGGCAAAACCAATATTCAAGCTGCTGGATACAAAGCACCTGACCCTAAGCATCATGCTGTATACTGTACTGTTTTACACCTAGTAGAACAAGCCCTTTATATATTCACTATTTTAGGACCTTATTTTACTTTAGGACATTACACGCAGTGGATATCTCCAAAAGACTTATTTCCCCACTGGAGTTAAGTTCCTCAAGACCTTGGAACATATTTTCAGAATTTTCAGTTTCCCCTTATAGCACTCTGCATGAGGGAGGGAGTAACTAATGCCCTTGAATAGCAATGTCTGTAATCCAATTTGTCAGGTGCCATGAGGCACAACGGTCCACCTGGGAGCAGCACTTCCTTTGAGAGCCTTGATGTTAGGTCCTAAGAGGATTCCATAGCAGAAGCAATTTGGTGCCAACATCTTAACGAATACAGTGAGAACCTGTCTTCTTAAGCCTGGTGATAGTTGGTTTGATAAAATACATGACTAGACAGACAGATGAGAGGTCATTTATTTTCTTTTACTACATGTCAAAATAGCTAAAGAAATTAGGCTGTTCGACATGTTCTTGCTGCTCATGCCACCATCAGTTTAATCATGATCACAAATAGCTATAGTTTTTCACAAGGCATTCTATGATTAAGTGTATTATCATTTTTTTTTTCAATTTTAGGATTACTGGAAACTCTGATCCATTCCACGTGTTACCCTTCAACACTCATAATTAATCCCTGCTACGAGCACACCCAAATTAATCCTCACACTGTACACCTATATTAGATTGAAAATCTCAGATACCTTGGTTCATCTAATACATAAAAACACTTTAATTTCAGATGCAAATATTGCAGTACTCCAATTCAAATCAACGTAACAAGGAGGGCACAATGCCTGATCTTCTGCTGGAAAGCACTTAGCACTGTCCAGCTGCTGTGAAATTGGATACCTTTTAATGCCTTTCTGTAATAAGCATATTATACGAAGGCCACGATTGAGGAATCTACATTCCTACCATGTAATTATTGTTGCAGCTTACCTGTAGTCTTTTGTGAAACTCTGCACAACACATAAAAATCTTGGATCTGCTCTGCTTCTCCCAGTCGTTTCAAAAACTAAAGAGAAATATATTTTAATCTCTAGTATGGAAGGTGCGGTTTAACTCTAGCTGCATGTGTCCCTGTTGGTCACTGTCATTTTGTAATGTTACAAGGGCTTTTCTTTTAAAATGCACAGTGGGCTTATATAGCAACTTTTTCAGAGGAATTACCTTTTTTGGGAAATCTTCTAGAACACAAAAAGTAATATACAGCAAACCAATTTTTGTATCAGGGTTGTGCCAGGAAATTTCTATAGATAATCAAAATTCTGTATATAGGGCTCCTGCTTGCCTACAGAAATGTATCTGAAGATAATTCTGCTTCACCAATGTTTTCATTCCTTGCAAATATTATACCAAAGCATAAATTTCCTGCTTCACCTCATAAGTTTTTTCACCTCAGCTACTTCAAATAACATTATAAATCACTGACTCATTTCAAATTAAATTTTGTACCAGAAAACTAATTTCCTTATCCAAAGTAGTAAAAGAATGTATATTATTAATGTACATAAACAAAAAGCACCCATATGGTATTTTTAAGGGAGAAAAACAATTTGTAGACTTTCCTATTTTGGGAAAAGGGTCTCTTAAGGGCCACTAAAAATGCAGTCCATTGCCAGGGAGGGAGGAATTTTCCTCTACCCTTCTAGGTTCTTCCGGCTGCTCTAAGAAGTAAATTGACATGAGAGATCAACAGGAGAAAATAAAACATAAGGTTAATAACATGTATACATGGGAGAGACCCAGGAAAACTGAGTAACTCATCAAAACAGGCAAAACCCTCACCTTAAATACCATCTTCAACTAAAGACAAAAGGGAATGTTGGCGGTAGTGGTTTGGGACTTCAAAGGGAAGGAAGGCAATTCACATGGAGATGGAAAAACAAATGTTTGTTAAACACATGTTTGCTGGGCCTTGCAGAGAAAATGGGACACAGAGTGAACTCTGATCTCTAAGAGTCCCTCCCACACACACGCACTTAGCCCTTATTCTTTGCAGATATCCCTGGTGACAGCTCTATTCCAGGAACAGGCCTTCTATCTAAATTCTTTTAGGCAGTTAGGGGGAAGGTCGAAGTTTCTTCCTGAGTCTTTCGGGCCTTGATTTTTTTTCAGCTCAAAGTAATCTGCATGTCAAAGGGACATTTGGAGGAAATTCCCTGGCGGTCCAGTGGTTAGGACTCGGCAGTTTCACTGCCATGGGCCTGGGTGCAATCCCTGGTCAGGAACTCAGATCCCACAAGCTGCGCGGCACAGCCAACATGACCAATTCCATCAGTGATGGGGTCCTTTACAGCAAAAGACGAGGAGCTGAGATATACGTGATGCAATATTATTTCCTTTTCTACTTGTGTTCAAGTTTTGAAAAGAAACCGTAAGGTGGTGAGAGTGGTAATAATGCTTTCCGAGGCTGGGAAATGAGGTAGCTAGAGAGGTGAAAAGTGAAATATCAGATGATGGTCCAGCAAGGAGACAAAAGATAGCACACACACCCTCAGTCTTTTAATGCCCCAGAATAGCCCCTCAAACACTCCTTTTCTATAAGACTCTAGCTTTTCTGCACCCAAGTGGCTCCATTAGCCTTGCCATATCCTTCCTCTCCCTGGCAGAGAGTTGATTCCTTAATATTTTATGAGAGTTCATTGGAAATTCTTCTGTGTGGTACACTTTTTGCTGCATCACAGAGCCACCAAGTCAAATGTTAGATGTAGGTTTCCCTAAGCTACAAGCTGCTGTTTCCTGGGTCTAAGGAACTATGAAAGCTAAGCAGGGTTCAAGGCAGCCATGGAAGTGGGTAGAAATTAGGTGTGCCTAGCTGAGCTTAAAATCAAGTTCCCCGAACTACTTCTACATAGTGAAAAAGACCTGTGGAGGTCAGGGTAAAGGAGGTACTTGTGCTGATGCAGGAAGGAATCTTTGTACGCTAACCCACATTTGTTTCATCTCTAGATTTATCTCTGATGCTTCATGGTATCAAGGAAGGAACATAGAATTTGGGATCAAACAGACTGAGCTCAAATCCCAGTTCAATCTCGTGAAGATTTTTAACAAAAATATTCTTAAGAGCTCTGAGCTATAGTTTCTACATTTACATAACGGGTAGGTGATAACTACCTCATTAGTTTGTCATGAGGATTAAATAAAATAATACATATAAAGTTTCTGGTGCAGAACTTTAACCCAGGGGTTTAAAAATATGTCACCTATTTATTGGCTTAAAACAGTTCAAAATAATTTAACAGTAGCAGTTGTTGTAATAGTAGCAGATATAGTAAGAACAATAACAATGACCTTTTACTGAACACTTGATAGGCTAGGCACTGTGCTAAACATATGCACAGAGTATTTCTAAATCTCATAAAAACCCTACAACATGGATGTTATTTAACAGAAAATTATCTCTGTTGAGTTGTACAAACAGCAAGGAGAAAACTGGTCAGGTAGAGAAGATTCCATCCCTTGACTGGAGTCAGGGTTCTGCCAAACAAATTGGCATCTAATTTGACTTGAGGAAGATTAACTAACTTCTCCAAGGTCACAGAGCTAAGAAAAGTTCCCAATGCTCATTTTCATTTTCTTTTCTTTTTCATTTTATTTGTTTGGCTGCGCCATGTGGTATGCGGGATCTTAGTTCCCCAACCAGGGATGGAACCCATGCCCCCTGCAGTGGAAGCTCAGAGTCTTACTGGACCACCAGGAAAGTCCCCTCATCTTCTTTATGTATTCTAAATTCAATAGTTTTTCCTAGTTTATGCAACATATCTCAAAACCTAAAAGTAAAAGAGATCCTTGGGGCCCAAGTAAATCCATACATACTCACTACCATAAATCCCACTGCTGCATAGCCCAAGACAGTCAGATAAATACTGTTCCCCAGAACTCCTTAAACCAGAAACCCATGGAGTAATACTATGATACTAATAGTATTATATTATACTATTAATATTATACCATTAAGTAATAAATACTATACCCATCAGAGAGAGAAGGCCAGAATCTCCGTCTGACAATGAAGTCCTCAACAGGTGGGCTGAGAGGGACACAAGGTCACAAAACCCCCATTCACAAGGGCCCAGAGACTCAGAGTTGAGGAATAAAGCCTAAACCTCACCACCACTGATAACACAAAGTAAGTACAGGAGGAAAGCAACCATCTCATTAGGAATTAATGTTGAGTCCAAACACCAACTAAAATCACATTTAGCACCTCAGAAGGGAACAAAATTACTACATGGTGATGATGAGGCCCTTTCCTGTACCTCTTTATCATGCTCAACTGCACTCAGATGTGATATACAATAACCCCTGGGACCATCAAATATATACCAACTAGATGCTCATTTGCTTGGGAAAACACTGTCTCGAAGCAGAGAGAAATAGTCCTCAACTTCTCCAGACATTTCTTCATTCTGTTTGTGACACTTGACAGAGATACTTCTCTGTATCTCAGGAGCTGTGTTACAAATATTGGAGTTGAGTGAGAGTTTCTCTGCAGAGAACTTTCTACACGGTCACTCCTAATATTTAGCACATAGTGAATTCAATGGCTAACTCGGGAAAGAAAGAAGGACCGAGCCCAAAATCTAAATAAATAAAATATATTGATTTTGCAAAGATTCTCCACTTCTTGAAAGGATTTCTTTAAATAACCACTTCATTACCACATTTAATGTGTGACTCTGTTTACATACTTCCACTTGTGGGGAAATATATTTATAAAATGAAGAACACTTATTTGTCTCAGATCAGGTAAGATTTATGAAAAATGAGTCCACTTGGCTGAATTCATAAACATCAACTAAGCCTGTTATAAAAACATATACGAAATAACTAATTACTGACTATATAACACCATCACTTGAATCAGGATGAGAAACAGAACTGCAAAGCACCATATGCAAAGTGCTAAGTTTTACTAATATTCGTTACCCTGAAAAAAATGTTAATTCTATGAGAGTGTGTTTTATTTTTACAATG
The DNA here is from genome assembly GCF_028021215.1 of Eschrichtius robustus. Lineage (NCBI taxonomy): Eukaryota > Metazoa > Chordata > Mammalia > Artiodactyla > Eschrichtiidae > Eschrichtius > Eschrichtius robustus. The sequence goes on from NC_090836.1 coordinate 51,537,854, forward strand.
TCTGGTTTCTGACAACATTATCCAGAAATAATTATTCAATAATGAATGTCAAGAAACCCAAGTACCAAAATGATAGGAAATATTTCAAGCTACCTTTCCCAGAAATACAATCTGTTTCTCATTTGATAGAAACTCATCATAAGCAACTGTCTATATCATAGTCCTCCAGAAAACTTCATCATGCTCTAATTCATCAAAAGCCACCAGACCAAATTGCCATTTAATACCCGATTCAATGAAATAATTCATCTAGCTATTCATAAATTTATAAACACCTTATCAAGTACTTGTGCTACACCACACCAATTTTAAACTCCATGCAATATATCAGACACTAATTATTGATATATACATAGTTTCATCATGGGATTTACACAGGCTTCACAAACATCACAGCTCTAAGAAAAAGAATACGACATTCTTCAGTATATTCATTACATAGAAATAGAAAAATTGTAAACATTTATCAAAGAAATCTGCAATAAATTTAAAAAATCATTTTTTGAAATGATCAACTTTTGAACAAACCCAAAGAGAAAACCGAGACTTAAAAAACCTGGGGTCAGGCAGCCCCACTCCTCACTAAGTTGTATAATCTTAGCCAACTTGGATTTCAAATTTCACATTTATAAAGTAGGGAAAAGTGCAATTTCTGTCTATTTCAGAGACTTTTTTGTGGAGCAAATGGGATAATTTATGAGCTACATAAAAGTATGTAATGTTATTATCAAGGGCATTTTCAAGTGAAAGGAGAGAAACTGTGAAACACAGTAGCTGGCTGCCTCTCCTGGTGGGACTGTTCTCTTCACCCACTCATAGCAGAAGAGCCAAAAATAAGTTATTTGCTGAAGGAGGACCCAGAGGAAAAGAGCAATACTCTGGCACTGAAATGTTCACTCTTGGGGAAGTTCCTAAATTTCACTGAGCCTCAGTATCTCTTCCTTTCTAAGAGGAACAGCTTCCCAGCCCCCAGCTTCACATACATATGACAATACATTGAACAGCGTCCAATCTTCCTCAGCCTTCTCATTTGTAAAATTAGCTTTAGAGACAATATATTTAAAGGCTATACCTCATGCTTAGCACATCTGTTTATTCAGCAAAGAATCTCTTCTAGCTGATGCAGATATAACAGAGAAACAGAACAGAAAAATCCCAGGCCCCAGTTGAGTTTATATTTGAGTATGAGAAGAACAAACAATAAACTGAATACATGAGTGAAATATGTAGTCTCTTAGATGACAACAGTGCCAACTTCATGAGCACATGATCTGTGCAAATACACAAGGCCCTGAGATTAGAAGGACCTGTGCTTGGTCTAATGCTGTGCTGGTGTCACCTTGAAATTGTTAATACTTTTGAACAAGTGGTCCCACATTCGCATTTCCTGGATAGCAGGAGAGTCTATTGAAAAAAGTAAAGTGGCGGGGGATAGGGAGACACGTGGTGAGAGGTGGGAGGGGTGGTCAGCAGGGCCTCAATGTGAGACTGTACATTCTGAGCACTACACAAGGGTGCCCAGCTGAGAAGGCTAATGGAGCTGAAAACCACCTAGAGGTAGAAGGTTTTTTTCTTGGCACAAAACTGATTCCATGCAGCTCTCTAGATAGCTTGTACCAGAGAGGACAATCACAGAGATTACCACGTGCCACAGGTATCTTTCAACTCAGTAGCCCAGCAGCCCATCTGCTTGTGCCCCTGTAAACCACAGAACTACACCTCCAGGGTGGGCACCATACTGCTATTGACACAGACATTAAGGTAGCAGTGGGCCTACTGATAAGGCCTCCCTGAAAGGGTGATACTTGAGTAAATGTCCCAAGAGGTGAGCAAATGAGTTGTACAGAATGGAGGAAGAGGGAACGAGGCCAAGAGAACAGTAAGTGCAAACTCCTTGAGACAGGAGCCTGGCTCGTATTCCTGCATGAGCCCAGAGCTCGAAAGGCCCAGAATTGGGGCCAGAGGAGGAGATCAGGTCAGAGAGGCAAGTGGCAGTGTGAGGCCATTATCAAGACTTTGGCTTTCATTCAGATATGGGAAGCCACTGATGTTTTGCACAAAGTATCATGTTATGGATTCTGGGCCGAGAATAGACTGAACTGGTTAAGAGTGGAAATATAGGGAGTGCAGTTAGGAGGTTGTTGTGATTATCCAGATGAGAATGATGGTGGCTTAGACCACGATAGTAGCAGAAAAAAAGTGATGAGAAGAGGAAGAGGTTAGATTTTGGATGTATTTTTGAAAGTAAGGCCAACAGGACTTTGTGATGGGTTTGTTAGAGGAGGTAAGAGAAAGAGAGGAGGCAAGGATGACTCTAAGGGTTTTGCCCAGAGGAACTGGAAGGATAGTTACCATTAACCAAGATGGGAAAGATGGGCAGGACTTGTTTGGTGGAAAATCAGGAATCAGTTTTAGATAACTTACACATGACCCTTGAACAATGGGGGTTAGAGGTGCTGACCCTCCACGCACTCAAAAAAATAGGTCTTCTGTATCTATGGTTCTACATCCATGGAGTCAATCAATCTCAGATTGTGTACTACTGTAGTACGTATTTAGTGAAAAAAAATCTGCATACAAGTGGACCTGTACAGGTCACACCCGTGTTGTTCAACGGTCAACTGTATATTGTAGACGTGTATTAGACATCAAACTAGGCAGTAGAGTAGATATATGGGTTTGGAATCCAAGGAAAAGTCTGGGCTAAAGATTCAAATTTGGGAGTCATCAATATGTTGATGATATTTAAGGTTATGAGATTGGACAGGATCATCAAAGAATAATGATGAAAAAGGTCCAAGACTGAGACTCAAAGCCCTTCAACATTTAGAGTGAAATAAAGAGGAAGCAGCAAAGGAAACTGAGAAGGACCAGCCAGTGAGGTTAACGCAAAACTAGGAGGGTGTGATGGCATGAGTCCCAGGAAAATACGTCCAGGAGAAGGAGAAGATCACTCCATCACATACTGCTCTGAGGTCAAGTAAGAGGACTGAGAATTGATCCTTCAGTATAGACAAATTTATCCACCTCAATAAATGTTGGCTATGATGGGAACTTCAGAAGAAGAAAAGTAGAAAAACAGGTCAAATCTATAAACTACTTCATGAAGCTGTTAGAATACTATAGTTGTGAGTTTATCATTTAGCTACATTAGGGGAAACTGTATTCATTTATTTAAGGTGAATATAGTTTAATGCCAGGTTGTTCCAGATAGGAGCCACTAGCCATATACGACTACTGAATACTTAAAATATGACTCGTGTGAGTTAAGAACTAAATTTTTAATTTTAATTAAATGTAATAAACTTAAATTTTAGTTTTAAAACATATATGATTCAGTTATTCAAAAACATTTATGTATGTTTTGAACAGCTTGTGTATGTGAATCTATTTTTAACTGTAATTTTATAAAACTGAAATACAGGGCTTCCCTGGTGGCGCAGTGGTTGGGAGTCTGCCTGCCGGTGCAGGGGACACGGGTTCGAGCCCTGGCCTGGGAGGATCCCACATGCCGCGGAGCGGCTGGGCCCGTGAGCCACGACTACTGAGCCTGCGCGTCTGGAGCCTGCGCTCCGCAACAAGAGAGGCCGCGACAGTGAGAGGCCCGCGCACCGCGATGAAGAGTGGCCCCCACTCGCCGCAACTAGAGAAGGCCCTCGCACAGAAACGGGGACCCAACACAGCCAAAAATAAATAAAGAAATAAAAAAATATTTAAAAAAAAAAAAAAAAAAAAAACAAAAAAAAAAACTGAAATACAGATTAAGTATTTTCCATGAAAACTGGATATGCTGTAACTGTAAGCTGCAAACAAATTTTGAAGACTTACTACCAAAAAACCTTAAAATATATTATTAATAATTTTTATATTGATTATATGTTAAAATAATATTTTAGACATAGTATATAAATAAAATATTAAAATTAATTTCAACTCTTTATTTTACTTTTTTAATGTGGCTACTAGAAAATCTTTAATTACATATTGGCTCACATTATTATTTATTGGACAGCACTGGTCTAATGGATTCATGTTGTGGACAAAATTAGGTCTTGCCAAAATTAAGAACTTGAACACCTGTTTCATCACAAGCTTCTCTACAGCAACTGAAAAACAGTAATGTACAAGGGACCATGTGATGCTTCCTTTCTAGAAATTTGCATGTAATATTTCCATTCTGTTCATGGAAAGCCCCACCTCAGTTCACTGAGCCAATTTCTGCCTATCCTTCAAAAATCTGCCCCAGCAATATATGTTCTGAGAGGATGAATTTTCTGATCCCTGTTAAGTCAAGGTTCTCCTAGGCTCCTTGGTATAGAGGTGATAGCATTAGTGCACTATACTTTACATGACTTATAGAAATCACAAACATCTGGAAAGTAGCCACATAATCTGAAAGAAGAAATAGAGAGATGATGCCAAGAATAACTGAGTACCTATTATGTTCATAGGGTACATTGTTCATAGGGTGCTTTTATATATTCTGGACATTAATCCTTTAACAAATATATGATTTGTTTTGTTTTTGTTTTGAGAATAATGACTTTTTTGTTTCTAGATGTTTTTCTCCTACTAACTTGGGAGCTCCAAGAAGTACTGTCTGTTTCTTCTCTGCTATAAACCCAGAATCTATTACAATGACCAGTAAGTACATGGTAGGCAGCCAGCCAATGGGGATTGAAAAGCAAAGAATAGGTACATACCATATAGCTAGGAGAGTAGACACAGGCTTTGAGCCAGCTCTCTCCCATTAACTCTCTTACTCCATAGGAAAGGTGGGCTCTTCCTTGGATTGAAGCCTACTGACTTCTTATTGGCTTATTGTACAATTTAGCAAACTTGTTCACCTGGCTGTTCCTAGAGATTAGCCCTAAATGACTAGGACTGAAAATTAGATGCTGATAGGGAAAGGTTAAGATAAGGATGCTGCTAGAGAAGAAGACTTGGTGAAATGAGACCAAACAAGAAGAAGTCAGAAGAATCAACTCAATAAGCAAACTGAATAGGTTACATGCAGGAGGAAGCAGCCTCAAACATGTGGATTTTCCCCAAGGGCTCCAAGGAGCACAGGAGGAAGGCTGATGCTTAGAAAAATGACGTTACCAAAGAAGAGGTTAAATTATGCGGGGTTTTTATTACAGGCAAATATATGTTTTAGAAAGTTTTTTCAAACAAAATGGTTAAAATAAAAAGGTCTAATATTTTAAAAAGAAAAAATATCAGCAACATGGACTATTCCCACCCAGAACACCTTATAGACTGAAAATTACAAATAAACAAAGAGTGAATGGGCACGTCTGCAACAAATGTGCATAGGTGTGCGTAAATACGGTGCCTCCAACTAGACAACTGACCATCTGTTGTGAGATGAAAATTAAACAAACCATCGGAGAGAGGAGGAAAAAAGTCGGAATCACAGGGGAAAGCCTTGACAACTTTGTCTAGAAAACAAAACTAAAGAGGGAAACGGGATGAAGGGCACTGAAGGAAAGAGAAAAGTAAAGATGTGTCACAAAGGAAATGTAGTTTACCCTTTTTTCCTTCTCCACATGACACTGAGGTATATAGTATGAATTTCAAAATAAGTCAGGAAATCAATACACACAGCTGAAATTGTGCCATAGTTTCATTCCTGAGTTCTGGAAGGAGTGTCAGTAATGCTGCCTTTGGCTTCCTTTGAAAGATGATTCACAATGATACACCCACCCCTTTAGGCTTATATGTGGGGAGGACACCCACTGAATAGAATTTGGTGCTACAGGGAATCTTGAGAGTAATATGTAATTTGTGTTGACATTTATAATGCCTCCTTTCCTCTTAATATCTATTCAGAAAATGTATACTTATAATTTATATTGTGTATCTGTACTATATATTAGGATATACCCAGGAAAGCTAGGAAGGGAATATACGTTAAAAATAAAAATATTTCATGGAATAAATTAGTTGGTAAATTCATGTACAAGTGCATTGGTACAGGGTTCCACATCTGAAATAAACATGATATAGGCTAACTTTTCTGATGCTTGGAAAAGCGCTTGGCATATGAAAAGTATGTGTTAAATAAAAAAATAAAATATGCAATGTGTATATATATTATATACACATTATATTTCACTTTTCTCAGAATAATGCCTATTATTTAAAATAAATATCTATTTGAAAACGGGCAGCGAAGTCCTGACAAAATGCTACTTAATTTTTACTATTTCCCTGTGAGTAACTTTATGGTTTTACAATAGAAAAAAATATTTTGTTGCCAACATATTCCAACTTAAATATATTTTTAGAGTTTGGCTTTTCTTATCTTAGAAATAAGTAGAGGAGTCTCTGGGCTAAGTGTCTGTTGTAATAACTGATTTTAATTTTGCTACTGGGTTGTTTAGGTGCCTGGAAGGCTGAGAAGCAATGGGGAGATAAGTCACATCACAAACTATAGAGTTACATCAGGTGCTACCTGCCTGCCTTTACATTTTGAAAATCTAAGACTCTAAAAATACACTGAACATAAGAAAGAGATTGTAATACTGTTTTTCAGATGGTCAAGCAAACTTTAGCTAAAGCTACAACTGTAGTGGCTAAAATAAACCCCTGGTATTCGTAATGTCTAGTAAAAGCTAGGCTCTGTATGTGGTGAAAAACTGTCTAAAGGAAGTAAGGAAATCTGCCTTAAACAGCACGCTGGGATTACCACCACTTGTGCAGCCTGAAGATAAAGGGATCCTGACGGCCAAGTATTTTCCACTGTCTGCCTCCACAAATTGATCCTGCTTCTGCAGTTGGAACTCTCAGGCCCCTAACTCACAGAATGTTAGAAATAAAAGGGGTCCCAGCAAACACGTATACCTCCCTTGTGTTACAAAGGAAAAAAGCTGAGACCCGAGAGAACTGAAGCTACTTCAGGCCACATAACCAGAGTTATGTCCAGACCACTTTCTTATTATCACCTTACCATGTCACTGCTGTCCCAATTTTGTCATCCAGCACTACCTCTCAACAGTCCTTCAACAATTCTCCTACTTCAAAATAAGCCACAACCCTAGGATCCTGACTATAGAATCACCAACCCAGTTTCAAATGCTGGAATTATCCAATGAGGCATACCTCTGGTGACATATTTAAGAGCATTTAAAAATCAAAATGAAGTGAGGTTCATGAAGGTTCAGGCATCCAAACTGGAGCCAGGTGGCCATTGTGGATATGGTTTCAGACATGTTTCTGCATCGCTGAGAACTTGAATTTTTTGAACTGTATCAAACTCAAGGACACTATCAGCCATTTTCAAAACAGTATTTACTAGCAGCTGCTACCTGCAACCTTGTAGTTTCAAAGCCCTCCCCCCCTCAAATCTTCACAATTACGTAACCTTTTCAAATCCCAACAAATCCTTTCTTAGCAAGTACGCTTACTTTTTGCCAGCTCCAATCCTAATTCTTGACAAACAATTTACGTAAGCTTGCAGGTTTTTTGCCTTTATAAGTTCCCTCCATCTTGCGGTCTGGCAGCACAGGATTCAAGTACTCCTTGGATCTGTGTCTCCTGGGCTACAGCCCTAACAAACCCCAAATAAATGCTTTCCCCGCCCCCCAACCAGGTCTCCATTCTTGGAATTCATGGTTAACTCCTCTGCCAAACTAATCACTATTTGCACCTATTACAGAAATTAGTTGGTCTTAACGTTTAAGGCTTCAATCAGATTTCTGTAAGCTGCAATATTTACCTCATAAGAAGAAAAAATAAGTTAAATATAGCTTAACTAATACACACTTGAGAAAAAATGCAAAGGATTTTAAGTAATGTAATAACCCAAGAAGGCCAAACCCAGAGTAGCAATTTGACTTCTTCCTGGTGTTACTGGTGGCTGAGTGGTGAGGAAAATGGATTGACAATGAAAATGTTTCTCAGCTCTCCTGCCACATTTTTCCCCACTTCCTTCTTTGTGCACACATGACTAGTCTCAAGTCTCTGCAAATGCTACCATCTATCTAGGTGATGACTGACAGGAAGGCAGACAGATGGAGCCATGACAGATACCTGTGCTGCCCATTTTCCACCAGAGACTCTCTAAGGCAACAATGCCCAAGCTGTCAATCTATATTTCAGTGCTTTCATTAGATAATCATTTTTCTCTATTAGGTAATAATGAAGAAGACGTTCAGTGGAAAAAAAAAAAAGGGACTATAAAAAATATTAAATACTAAAGGTTTATATCATTTTTTTCCACCTTCAGTTTGCTTTGCATGTCCCTTTCTGAAGTTTTATATTTTTATTCCTTGTTCTTGTGGTCAAGTTTCTTAAGTCTCTTTTTTTTTTTTAATTGACTCAAATTAATTTATTCTTCCCTAGATTTCCAGTTGCTAAATCCTTATCTTCCTGGGATCAAACCAAAAACTCCAAGAACTGACAAAGACAAGCCCACTGGAAACAGAAAGGCTTTCAGAAACACAATACTTACACTCTGCTATTTACAGAATATTTCTACATACATATATTTGTCGATTGAAAAAAAAAAAAAAAAAAAGCACAACCTGAAAGTTGAAAATTATGTTTTACTTGTCAGACTTTCTGAGGACTTCAAGCCTGGGAGGCAGCCTCTCAGAATAGCCCTGAGGGACTTGTCTGAAGAGGTTAGGGAGGAGCCAGCATATACAGGGGTTTTTCCAGCAAAGACCAGGTAGTTGGAACATCAAAAGATTACTGTTAATTAAAGACAAGCAGACATCTCAAGTTAATGAGACTTGTCTATGTTTGGAAAGATGCAAGAGTCTGGCTCACTGACATCATTCCTTTGATATACACCTTAGCTATCTAGAGCCTGCATCCTGTTCTTTCCCATCCTGAGTTCCCTCAGGGCTCACTGTGGGGGGTGAGGGGAGGCAGCTTTAGTGGCCTGATGGCTGCAACATCCTTTGTTCACTGATATGGCTGGCAACATTTTTTCATTCACATATTCATTTATCTACACCATGATTTTGTAATGGAACAAGACCCTATTCACATATTCATTTATCTACACCATGATTTTGTAATGGAACAAGACCCTATGGGGCCTTCCTGGCACAGACCCCCTCCCCCATATCCTCTGCTTTAGCTCCTTTCTGAAGTACCTAGATAATAGTATATGATGCACATTTCCTGAGTTGTTTTACAGATGCCAAAATCTCCACCAAATTTAACTACTTAATGACCATGAGCATATAGCCCCCAGGCCTACTGGAGCCTAAGGATTGACAACGTTAACCCCTGTGACAGGGCCCTGTTACCTCACCATCAACCAACTGGAGAATTGTGTATGAGCTAATCCACATACCCTGAGACTTTCCTCCCTCACCTGGCCTTTAAAAATGCTTTCCTGAAACCCAATGGGGAGTTTGGGCTTTTTGATCATATCTGTCCCAGACTCTTTGTAGAGCACCTTATAATAAATGCTGCACTTTCCTTCACCACAATCAGTAGATTGGCTTTAGTGCTCGTGAGCAAGCAGACTCAGACCCAAGTTTGGTTCAGTAACAGTTTTCCAATTTGTTAATCTTTAGTATTCTTTTCATTGCCTTACAAATTGTATATCTAAAGCTACAGAGAATTTATGAGATATATGATAGTTTAAGAGAAATCATTTACATGTCCCAGAATCAGGCATACTCCCTAAGTAAGTTTCTATATATATTTGATTATTTATGTGGCCATAAAAAAGCCAAGTGTTTTTGGTTTTGCACCCAAGATGAACTTTTTTAGATCATTTCTCCTCCTTTATATTTTGTAAAAATAGAAAAATATGATCTGTTAAAATAGCCCAGAGAACCAAGACCAATTTTTAAATATGTCATTTTATTCTGACTGGCACAAGGTTATGTCTTTCACAAGTAATTTTACTTAAGTAATGTGAATTTTGAGAAAATGGTTACTATTACATGAATCTTCTGGAGCTATTTTACGTATGGATCTATACACAATTTCTGCTTAATTAAGTGGCCTTAAATTCTTGTTGGTTGGGTACTTAAATAGATTTAATACATGGCTTCTGTTTTCATTATTTTACAGTATTCCATGGGAAGGAATGAGATAGGAACAAAAATAAAGAGTAGATAAGGTAGACTATAAACCTCCGTGAGAAGTACAAACAAATTATTTTAGGAGTCCAAATGAGAGATAAAGAACATATCTGATGAAGGAGATAAGAAAGGTATTCACACAGGAGGTGATATTTTAAATGGACCTTGAAAGATAAAAAGAATTATGACAAGTGGAAATAGTACGAGGAAAGTTCTATATTAAAGACACAGTATAACTAAGGCAAAGAAGAGTTACACGTATTGGAAGAATTGAGCATACTGAGAGGGCTGGGGGGAAGAAGTTTAGCTAGAACACAGAGTACCAGGAGACTAGTATAAGACAAGTCTAGCTAGATTTGTACTTAATTTAGTAGTCAATAATAAAGCACAAACACTTACCCAAAACAAAACTATAGAGTGTCTCTTCATCCCATCTCCTGTTCATGTTTATCATTTCTCCATGAAGCAATAAGTCTCTTCTGGAGGTTAGAGAAACACTAAATAAAGATTTCGCTACTCCAGTGTCCTGAGAACCCATTGCCCCCACCTGAAAGCACTATGCAAAGGCACTGTATGTTTGCACTTTCCAAAGAAAAAATGACACTCCCCTTAGAAAAAGTCCTGTAACTTTGTATTACTACCATCCACCTAGTCTGTATTTTTCAGGTGGTTATTTCAGTTGAATTATAGGTCTTTGTAACAAGAAGTTAAAGGCAAAAGATGCTAATCTATTGGAAAACAGGTACAAATTAGCACTGGCTTTCAAGTCAGGAAAATAGTTGAGTAACAGTAACTCAGAAAAGGTGTAATTTCAACGAAGTTACACTGTAGGATAAGAACAAATGAAATGCTGCTATGTTCAGCTTTTCCCTGAGACTAATAACTACTGCCAATCACTCACTGAAAAATTCACATTTCTTACAGCTTCCATCATTATTTATTTGCTACATCTCTGTGGGATTTTAGCCTACACACACACACACACAAATGTGTATGATTAATAAGCAGTGACTTCGACTAGTAAGTTATTTGTTAGTAACACACAGGATATAACAGCTTCATGACTTCTGTAATACTGGGGGAGCCTGCGTCAGTGTCTTCCTCAGCAAAACATGAGGGCACAGTTGGACAAATGTAGTACTGAAACAGGAGGGAAAGGAGCAGGACACAACCTTTAAAAGAATGACATAGCCATTGAGGATACGACATAAACTGGTTAGAACCAACTAGGTCCAAGATGGCAGAAGATTTGACTTCCAGTAGACCTTGAGCCTCATTATATGCTAATTGTAATTCACTAGCATATGCTAAATGACACACCCACAGGTGCCACGACAGTTCCAAGGCTGACCATAAGAGGACAAAAAATGGGCTGTGGCCCAAATCCTGGAAATCCCTGCCCCTTCCCTGAAATAATTGGAATAATCATCCCACTTAGTAGCCTATGAAATTACCCAGCCCATAAAAACTAACCACCCCATATTACGGGTCGGCTCTCACTTTCCCAGACGACCCCACGCCCTAGAGCCATTCTAGCCTTTTGAGACAGACTGCATTCTGTCTATGGAATGTGTACCCCTCTAAATAAACCACTTCTTACCTATCATTTTGTCTCTCATTGGATTCTTTCTGCGATGAGACATAAAGAACTTGAGCTTCATTAAGTCCTGAGCCAAGGTGTGTGATTTCAATTAAAAGACAATGGGTTCAAGTCCCAGTCTGAGTTGTGTGGTTTCAATACCACAGAAAGTCATATGTCACAGAGACACAGAGAGGACAAAGTGTGACAAAATCAGTCACAGAAATAGGTATTTCACTGATAAGTCACTACATGAGCATTTTTGAAAAGCATATTAACAAAGGTCGTACTTTCTTAGATCTACCATTACCTGAACTTACTTAGAAATAAAGGTTTAGAAATTAGTTTAACGAAGACGCTGAAGTTAAAGTATGAATTTAAAGCAACTGCAGAGCTACTGATGGGAACTAATACGGGTTTTCGAAAAGTCCCCTCAAGATTCTAGAGAGAACATTTATTTTACTTTTTTTTTTGGTGAGGTGGAAAGGGAGAGTGGAATACCACTTAGGTAGCATTTGGAGTTTGTAATACATAAATCTAAATTCAAGTTAATTGCTTAGAAAACAAGAGGCATCTCATAGTATAGGTTAGACCATGGTCAATCAATATTTTTCCTATGTGTGTCCTACTTTAACCCTATAAATTTTTTTTTCTTTTTCCTTTTTGGGTCCTGATGAAAGGACAGGTAGAGGATAGGTTGGGACGCCCAGAGGATCAAAAACAACTCAGAAAACCACTTAATCAGGTGGAAACACTGCAGCCGTGATCAATCTTCCCAAAGGAAGCCCAATCTCCCAGGATCTTGCAAAATTACAGGGGCCCAGCAGGGGAGTCATCAGACGAGAAACAGCTGGGTGTGTGGGTGGGGCCAGAGGCCCCTCTTCACAGAATCATCTGGAAAGCATCTGGCTCATACCACCTTTCATGCACACACCAATCCTCCTCCATGCCCCCACTTCAACACTCCTCACCCCCACATCAAAGTCAGTGCGGAGGGGCCTCGCCCCAGAGGACAGGCCAGATGCGTGAAAGGGCTGTGATCTGAACGCTTAGCCGGAGAAGAAGTGCCCAAGGCCAGAACTGGGGGTGAACTGCGCATGCGTAAACTGAAAATCTACAGCCTTCCAGGAGCCAGAAGAGCCCCAGAGCAGCCACAAGGGCTTCTGGCCCAGAACCCTGGGGCCCCAAAGCTACGTCTGCCAAGGTCCAAGGCCACAGCAGCCTGAATGCGCCGTTCCATTGCACATCCTCATGGCCAGCTGTTCCTCCCAGCATCTGTGAGGTGTCTAAACCAAAGAGACCGTGGCTGCCTGTTCCTCCAGCCTTACCCCTGAAGAGCAGCCTCGGGGCATTAGTCTCTCCTTCTGACCCAGCTCATCTATTAGCATGTGTTCCCCTTTGGTGGGGGAACTCTATGGACAAAATACCTTTGGTAATGCTGCTTGGAGATATATAGGTGGGGTGCATTGAGCTGAAAAGACAATATGATTTTGGTGAGGAAAGTAGACAGAGAAGATAATCAGCAACCTTTCTAAAACTCTGTCCAAATGGTGCTTAATTCTCTTTGGCTTAGCTACTTACTACAGTGTTAAATGTAATTTCAATTTGGTGCAAAAAGGGAAACTCGTGTACATAAATGATGCTAGGCAACTTTTAGTATTAGAAAGTAGGACAAAAAAAAAAAATCTCTAGCTATTACATTACCACACAGATATTTCCACTTGAATTTTTTTTCTGGAGCAAGCCTTATTTCAGGGTTCGTTGACCTACATGAAATCATTAAACCACAGAAAAGATTTATTAACTTGAAGTCTTCATTTATTTTATAGCTCTAAGAAGCTCACAAGTACCAGGGTAATATAACCTTCCCTGAATACATACACATCATCATTCCAGTAAAGGTTATATTGAGGGTCTCGATGTAGTAGATTACAGTACCTGGAAATAATATTAGTTTTACTAAAAATAGTGTCTTAAATTCCACATATTATTAGAGTAATAAAATATCTGGATTATGACCTTACTAGCTGATAGTCATTGCTTAATTTAGAGAAAGTATTAACATAGATTGGTTGTGCACACATGTTAACTATATTATTTAGACAAAAAAACAAAGTACAATATTACCCTATATTTACCTTCATACAATAGATGTTACTAGAAAGATTAAATTTAATCAAAATGTGTATCAAATTAACTTTAAATTTAATATATAGTGAAGAGGAGGGTTGAGTTTTTCTGGAAGGGACTACAAAATTGGAAATCCACTGACTTCACAAACTGCTTAATTTACAGCGTTGCATGGTTCTCACACTGGACATTGGAGTAGTACATATGGTGACTGAACCATGAATCAAGCAAGCACATATGCTGATTTTATTTATATCAGTTTTCCTGGTGCCAGGAAGCCCTCATAAGGTCCCAAATTTAATGATATAATTTTAGTGATTTTAAAATTTAAATAGCTCAATAATATATACAAATATTTTACTTTAGTCTCAATCACAATTTCTCTGTTAAGATGAGAACATGAGACTTAGTGGCAGACATTAACACATGAATAACAATGATCAGAAAGCTAGGTTCTAGTAGCCTACTAATTTATGAAGGGTAGCTAGTTAGATTTTTTTAAAAATTGTTTTTGTCCTGTACTTGCTAAAGATTTTCAGGAACCCCTGTCAGGGTCAAAGGACTCCATTTTATTGCAGTCTGTCTCAGTAGATTCTTTTATAAAGTAAAGAATTCTTTAGCAATGTACCCCTTTATTGGATTTATACATGCTCATTTTCAACAACTAATATGTCTTCAATAGAGACAAATACGTGTCTTTTGTAGGTGCATTAAAGATTTCACTGACAAAGTAAAATTAAACAATTCTTTCACAATCATGTTTCTTCCCTTCCTCCATCTTCTTGAAATCCAAAAAGAGGAAGGAAAACACACAGTAATATTGGTTTGCTGACTCTTTGCCTTGAAATGCCAATTTTTTGAGAAATTAAGAGGGATAAAATGACTACATTTTCAGTATACATAATGATACCTGAAAATGTAGTTGGGTTTTTTTATTAAGAATCTGAAGTTTTGTTTTCACAGAAAACCAGATGGTGTGTTTTTGGTTTGGGGGTGGTAGTGAAATTTTGTTTTGTCTGTTGTTGTTGTTTTTTAAAAACAGGTGTGACATTTTCTCCAGCTACTGTATTAGCATATTTAATTGCTAAGTTCACAGGCAGTCATCTCAATTCTTTTACCAGCAGATGGTGAAAGTGATTTTAAAAGAGGAGTAAGGATTTTTCAAAAAACATTTCAGAACAGTATGAGATCTGCTTTCCTCAATGGGTGTGACAACCTCTGATGAGCACTAATGGAAATCACATAACAGCATCTACAGTGCATTTGCCTTTAATTACTTGACAGTTACCCAGATTCTGTGAAATTACTCACACATTATCTAACAAAGCATTATGTACTTTCAGTAACTTTCTTCAAATCATTTTACAACCATTAGCTAATTAAACTTCACAATACTCCTGCAAAATATGTAGGTAGAAAGTTTTATAAGCTTTATGTTACTGAATTCCCAGGTATATCACTGACAGAGATGGAAGTTAAATGTAAAAGTCCCAAACTCACAAGGATTTATATACTTCACGTCACATTTGCTCCTCAAATATAAATAAATGACTAGTGTTTAGAATAAGACATTTGGTATCTCAGGCACTGTTAGTTGCTTCTCCACATCCATTCTTCTCTTCTTAGCTAACAGAATCCTTCTTCTGTACAGAGTGGCCATTGTTAAAGAAAAAATTATTCTGACATTTGTTCAAATAATAAGGAAGAGGTTATCCAAGACGATAGTAATAGGGATATTGCAACAGGAGACAGAGATCGGACTCAATTCCAAATACGGCAAAGACAGCTGGGGCTTTATAGGCAAAGAACAGAGTTGAGGGGGCCAGTGGATAAAAAATTATAGAGAGGAAACATCAAAGATAAGAGGATTCTTGCTAAACTAACCTAATAGGATTCTTGCTAAAGACAGGTCAAGGATTTGTACATCAAAGAGGGGGGATGAGGAATGTGATCAAATATCAAGGGTGGGGGAATTCTCACTAAAATGACTTAACAGGATTTATTGCTGACATTGGGCTGGGCAGGCTGAAAACAGGATGGGGGCCAAAGTCGAGGACTAGTCAAGAAGAGGGCTCAGAGCAGCCTAACTAAAGTTTGGTCAAAGAGTCTTTGTTACCATGTATTCAGCTAAAAGTTTAAATCTCCCTTGTTGCTGGGTATGACATGTTACATGGTTCTGAACAACAACACATAAAAGAAAGTCCACTGGAACGTTTTGGGACTGTTTTTACTTTTCAAATGTAGGCACTGCCTCCCTCTCCCACTTCTTTCTGAACACAATGAATCCTAATTGTGACCATGGGGATGAAAGCCACATGCTAAAGATGGTGGAACAGAAAGAAAGAGCCCAGGATATTGTTGAAAACATGTAACTTTTGAAGCAACTCTGGGCTGCTTCCTCCAGACTTCCTGTTATGTGAGAAATATTAAACCAGTATAGTCAGGTTTTCTGTAATTAACAGTGGAAAGCACCATGGAACAACTAAGCCTGTGCACCACAACTACTGAGCCTGCACTCTAGAGCCTGCGAGCCACAACTACTGAAACCCGAGAGCCTAGAGCCCGTGCTCCGCAACAAGAGAAGCCACCGCAATGAGAAGCCCGCGCACTGCGACGCAGAGTAGCCCCTGCTCGCCTCACCGAGAGAAAACCCGCGCGTAGCAACGAAGACCCAACGCAGCCAAAAATAAATAAATTAAATAAATACATTTATTAAAAAAAAAAAGTAGAAAGCAATCTTGGCTGAGACATTTGGCAAACATGATTCCCTTATTATATTAGAGTGTTCCTGGCAAAATTCTAAGTTCAGTTGGAAAGATAAAATTCAGAAGTTAATTCTTGAAAAATTAAATATTAAGAATGAATGAACCATAGACATCTCTTTCTTCAGCATTCATGCAATGCTTGTTTTGAGAATATGTTACCCAGGGGAGAAATCTGGGCTATGGGATATAAAGACTTGTAACCCAGTTTTTAAAAACTTAGCATGAGCTAATATAATCCATATGTAACAATAGGATTCCTGGTTAAGTAAAATAGAAAGTAATCGATTATTAAAATAGAAATCACAGCATTCTGAAGAGCCACAACGACACCTTAACTCTGTGGTTCTCTGAAAGATAATCTCTCCCCCTGGACAGCAGAGCACGTGGCTTCCAGGAGCGCAGAGACACTCGGCACATCTGGTCTGAGCTACAGCCTCCTCCAATGCCCCAGTGTTCCAAGCAAATATTTCCTACATGTGCTATGAGATGAAAAATATGGGAAACCCCTGCTTCAGAATAGTGATTCTTAACTGTGGCTTGAGTTTTGAGATGGATCACAAGTAATTCGTTACAAAAATAAAACATTAAAATTTATAAATGACTTCTTTTGCAAATGTAGGCAAATTCATAGTTACCTGTGAGTACCATTTCTCTCACTCACATTTTGATAATTTCTTCTTTAGTTTGCTAACACTTTTAATTATGCATACATACACACATATAAATGCATAAATGTGGCTCACACTTTTGGGAAGGGCAGTGTTCTTTTTATCATTTCCCTTTTTACTCAGCTTCCCACATCCCCTTACCCTTCACCCATCTCCTCCAGCCTCCATCTACAACAGCACCCCACCCTTGATCCTCAGCCGACCTAGGTGTGTATTCTTTCTTATTTTCTCACATAATCCTATACAGGCTTACATGTGCACACAAATATATGTACAGATACATATATACAATTTGCCTTTCATTGTTTTATCATAAATGAGCCATATTATTAAACTTCTCTTTTCTTAACACAATAATATCTCATGGAAATCTCTCCAAGTTATGACACTAATATTTTCTTTTTAATGGCTGCATAGTATTCCAAACTATACATACATACATATATATACATACATATATATATATGTGTGTATATATATATATATATATATATATGTTACTGATGGGTACTTTATTTTCTGATTTTCAACAGGACAAAATGCCTTAATAAATATTTACTTATAAGTAGGTGCTTTTAGGTGCTTTTATTTCTATGGTATAAATTCCCAACACTACAATTCTAATTTTTTTCAAACGACCTCTGAAGTGGCTATTTCCATCAGCAATATATGAATAACCTTTTTTTCTATATCCCTACCAATAATTTGTATTACTAGTCTCTCTCAAATTTTGCTATTCTAATATTTATGAAGTTATATCTCATTTTTACTTTCATTTCCACTTTTCTACATTTAGATTTGAGCATCCTTTCATATGTTTGTTGACCATTTGTATTTGCTCTTCTGTGAATCATATATTCATAATATTTTCCCATTTTTCTTGGGCTGTTTACCTTCGTCTTGCAAATTTTCTTAATTATATAAATATTAATCACCATGACTACATATATTTTCCAGGTCTATTGTGTGTTTATCAATTTTTTTTTTGTTTTCCATACATAGGTTTTCAATTTTTAAGTGATTAAATAAAACTTTTCGTTTTTCTTTGTACATAATGAGTAGGTTATTCATCTTGGTTAAGGAATTTTCCCTAACCCCTATATTTTTTGAGTCATTTATACATTTAACTTTTTACATCTTAATCTGTGTGAAATTTATTTTTGTATATGGTGTAAGAAAGGGATCCATTTTTATTCTCTTCCAGAAGAAACTGAAGCCACCTTGTTTGTGAACATTAATTCCTTATATTTACCATTTTCACTATTCTCTTCTTTTTTACTAATCCATTCATCTATTCTTATAATGATTTGATTACAGAGGGCTTATAGCAAGCTCTTTTATCTGATATGAAAAATGCCTCCATAGTCTTCTTTTTCACATTTTTATTGACTGTTCTCAACCATTTACTCTTCCATATGAACTATAAAATCATTTTATCCAGTTAAAAAAATTAATCTGTTGGGATTCCCGATGAAATTGTATTAAATATATATGTTAATTTGGGGAAAGTTGACATTTTCATTATATGCCTCACCCATCTAAGAATATGATATGCTTATTCCTTTATTCAAAGTTTGCTTTATGGTTTTAATTATATGTCATTATTTTGTTTGCATAGGTCTGCTACTCCTCTGGATAAATTTACTTCTAAGTATTTTACAATTTTGTCACTATTATAAAAGTTGTGTTTCTAGGTATCTCTTACTAGAATAAAGAAAATAAATTGATTACTTTTGTTTATGTGATGTATATTTCGCTAACTTACCAAATTCTATTATTAATTCTATGAGTTGCTTTTATTCAATATAAATATACATCTCAGATATATGCTTTATTAGTAGGAATAAAGTAGAACAACAATATGGGCCCTGAAATTGACCCTAGGATTATGTCCATCATATTATCATCAACCATTATGCCTTTGTGTGGAGGTGGAAGAACAGAATGTCTATCCTGAGATATCTAATAAATATATGGACTGAGTAAACAAATTTCATGTATTATTACTTGGTATCTACATAGTTCTTCTTCAGTCAGAAGTAGGCATTTCTGCTTTTTCTTTAAAGCCTTGAATTATCTCATAAATTTACAGTTTATCAAAAGTTTCAGTGCATTACTTTTTATCCAATAATAACATGGCTGGTTTGTGTGCTGGATTTGTTTTATTTAATTTTTAATTTCATATTTTTATTTTTAATTTCACATTTTAAATTTGGTATTTAAATAACTTGGTAATTTCATTCACCACTTTATGGGTGTAAATCTTAATAACTAAAATCTGTGTGTTGTTTTATACTATGATTCTATCTTCAATATCTTTCTCTAGAAAATATCTCTGGGTTCAATGCTCCTTCCTCTGTGCTGCAAAATCACTCTGCACACATCTCTAAATGGCAACAAGACAGCACAATAAGGTGCCCAGCCATTATATTGTGAATTCTTTAAGGACACAAGCTACATCCAATTATCATTGTATCTCCAATAACTAACACACTGCTGGGCACATTTTTGGTGCTAAATATGTCTGCTGAATAGAGTTTTATGGTTCACTAAATTTATATTGATTCATTTTATCTTCACAACTACCCTGTGAGAAATGCTTTATTATTAATCTCATTTCTCAGATGAAGAAATAGACTGAACAGCTCAGAGAGTGATTGTACAAGGACTGGAATCTGGTCTTCTAGTTCCCCCTCCCGTATACTCATTGCTGTTACCCACATGACCGGAAGTAGTGCATCCTCCAATTATAGAAATCAGTGTTTACCTATATAATCAATTGTATGATTCAGTCAATTATACATTTCCAGATATTTTAAAAATTATCCTTGTGCTTTTTTTAAATTATAGCCACTTAGTCCTGTTTAACCAAAAAAACCTTCCAATCTCAAACTTGCCTTGCTAAACATTTACAACATCTCATAAGCATGTACAACCTGATGAAAACAAAAAAAAACAGAACTCTTCTTTGCTCCTTTCTGTATTTGCTATCAACTTGGGCCTATAATTTTTACTTGGATATATATTCTCTGTCCAATATTAATGCTATGAAACCGTGATCATCTTGGCTGATGAGATAATATGGTTTCTAATCAAAATTTTACTCTAGAGTTAAACCTTCACTTCTGTTTTCTGGGAGCTTTCAGCTTGACATAACACCTTATATTCCATAGTGTTTTTACATAACTTTAATGTCAGTGGGGAAAACCCTCCTCCCCCTCATTTTACAGGTTAAGAAATTATGTTCTAAAGAGGATAAGGACCTCCTACTTATTAGGTCACAAAAGCAATGAATGGCAGTGTAGAGATACACAGCAGGTCCTATGACACAGCAGGTCCTATGACGGAGCTGGTCTTTTTACTTCTCCAGCCACGTAATTCAGTATATTTCAGGTTCTCCATGTGACTAGTTATTTTGTTTGTTTTAAAAATAAAGTCCTGGTCACCTTCTATGTTTGTCTCTATCTCTTCTATAGCATAAAATGCTTTGATTAGAAAGATTCCCCAAATTTATTTGGTTTTATCTTGTTACCTACTTGAAATAAGTAGGTCCAGTGTTTTCTCCACAAACAGAAGACAGCATTCAACTCCATTTTAATTTCAGAATACTTAAGCCCTCTAATGACAAAAAGCTTAGCTACTTACTGGTTTTTTCTTTCACTAGAATTCAATAATTTGAACTTTGCTGATTACAACAATACTTTCACTACTTTTATTGATTTACATTAAAACCCACCAAATGCTACATTCATTCTTCATTCATTCATTGTTTACTGTTAAAGATCATGTGTTTTACATTTAATATAGAACTTCCAGTAATTCCTGCTTAGCTTCATATTTTAACCCAAACTCCTGAAAAGTAATTTAAGTATCTGGTTCACAGCTTAATTCAAAACATAACTCAAGTAGAGTAAGTTATCTCCCTAAAATAGTTCTTATTTTATACATATAAGGTTGATCTGGTTATCTTTTCCTTAAACAGTGTTCTATTTAGTCACTGAGGAGCTGAAAAGTAGATAATTAAATGCTTGTAATTCTGAAAAATGCAGTCATGAGTGGATGGAGACCTGAGTCTTAAGATTTTTCTTCTAGCTTATTTGGTTTTTAAATTTTTTTTTAATCATTATATGTAGTCTATATTCAGATTTCTTTTCTTCAGATAACACACTCATAAAAATTCTTTATTAGAAAATCTTATCATTCCTTCCTTACTATATATTCCCAATACCATAATTTAGACTGTCATTTTAACCTAAATTTTTGTAAAACTCCCCCTCACTGTCTTTTTTCTCCCTTCCATGAGCTGCTCAGTTATGCTAAAGCTGAGCTCTCAGAATGCTTTAACCTCTCGGAGACCCCTGACACCTCAAATTTACCACATGCTAAATAACCCTCTCCCTCTACCATCCCCCTCCCCCCAATCTGCCGCTTCTCCACTGAGTCTTGGCATTACCAAGTTAGCAACAATGAGTCATCTCTGATTACTCCCCCTTCCTCATCCCACACTCTTCTTCATTCACTCATCCATTCACTAAACAAATATTTGACTCCCTAATTATGTATCAGAACAATGCTAGGTACTACTCATTTTGTTCTTTTTGCCAGATTTTTCTTTCTCTACTCACTTCTCTTCTCCTAATGTCAAAATTCTATTCATACTTCAGGACCCAAATGACATTTGCACTTCCTATATGAAACCTTCTCTAATTTCTCCCCATCCTCCCCCATAAGAACGGTTTTCTTATGTGCCCAAAGAATTATTAATTTACACTACTCTCACAACACTCAGTGCAGTTTGATTTGAATTAGAAAGTTATCTGTACCCTCTCCACTAGATTATAGTACCTCTAGAACAATAAAATGCTTTATATAATATTTAGGCTCCCATCAAGAAGTTAGTATAGAGGTTCAAAGGTTAAATAACAATGTTAGCAGAGCACAGTAACAGAATATTTGAGGAAAAGTCATACTTAAGAATCCACACAAGCAAGCAATCACTCGGGAGAGGGTAACTGGCAAGAATGGTCCCTCTCCTAGGAGGAAAGTGATGTCCTAGGCAGGTAACCAGGCAAGGACTCAATCAGGGAGCAAGGCAAAAGTTGATTTTAAACACTAGAGTCCAAGCAAGACTATATCAAACTAAAAGTCTTTTGCACAGCAAAGGAAACCATCAACAAAGTAAAAAGGCACCGTACAGAATGGGAGAAAATATTTGTAAACCGCATATCCAATAAGGGGTTAATATCCAAAATAAAGAAGTAATTCATACAACTCAATAGTAAAAAAATCAAATAATCTAATTTGAAAATGGACAAAGGACTTGAATAAACATTTTTCCAAAGACAACATGCAAATGGCCAACAGGTACATGAAAAGGTGTTCAACATCACTAACCATCAAGGAAAGGCAAAGCAAAACCACAATGAGATATCACCTCATACTTATTAGAATGGCTATTACCCAAAAGAAAGAACAAATGCGTGTGAGGATGCAGAGAAAAGAAAACATTTGTACACTGTTGGTGGGAATGTAAATTGGTGCAGCCACTATGGTAAAAAGTATGGGAGAAATACTTTTAATTGAGAAATTAAAAGTAGAACTACCATATGAGAGAGTTACCCCACTTCCACATATATATCCAAAAGAATTGAAATCAAGATCTGAGTGAGATATCAGTACTCTCATATTCATAGCAGCATTATTCACAATAGCCAATGTATGAAAACAACTGAAGTGTCCACTAATGAATCAATAAAGAAAATGTGGGTCTGTAAAAAGCTAAAACAAAGAGCTAGAATTTGGAGTCCTTAAAAGAAACCCTGGGGGGCAGGAGAGAAGATGGCGGAAGAGTAAGACGCAGAGATCACCTTCCTTCCCACAGATACAGTAGAAATACATCTACACGTGGAACTGCTCCTACAGAACACCCACTGAGCGCTGACAGAAAACGTCCGACCTCTAAACAGGCAAGAAACTCCCCCCGTACTTGGGTAGGGCAAAAGAAAAAAGAAATAACAGAGACAAAAGAATAGGGATGGCACCTGCACCAGTGGGAGGGAGCTGTGAAGGAGGAAAGATTTCCACGCACTAGGAAGCCCCTTCGCGGGCAGAGACTGCGGGTGGCAGAGGGGGGAAGCTTCGGAGCCACGGAGGAGAGCGCAGCCACAGGGGTGCGGAGGGCAAAGCGGAGAGATTCCTGCACAGAGGCTCGGCAACGAGCAGCACTCACCAGCCCGAGAGGCTTGTCTGCTCCCCCGCCGGGGCGGGCGGGGCTGGGAACTGAGGCTTGGGCTTCGGTCGGATCGCAGGGAGAGGACTGGGGTTGGCGGCGTAAACACAGCCTGAAGGGGTTAGTGCACCACAGCTAGCCGGGAGGGAGTCCGGGAAAAAGTCTGCAGCTGCCGAAGAGGCAAGAGACTTTTTCTTCCCTCTTTGTTTCCTGTTGCGCGAGGAGAGGGGATTCAGAGTGCCGCCTAAACGAACTCCAGAGACGGGCGCGAGCCGCGGCTAACAGCGCGGATCCCACAGCAACAGGGGCGCAGAGGGAAAAACGGAGAGATTCCCGCCCAGAGGCTCGGCGCCGAGCAGTGCTCACCAGCCCAAGAGCCTTGTCTGCTCACCCGCCGGGGCGGGCGGGGCTGGGAGCTGATGCTCAGCTTCGGTCGGATCGCAGGGAGAGGACTGGGGCTGGGGGCGTGAACACAGCCTGAAGGGGTTAGCGCACCACAGCTGGCTGGTAGGGAGTCCGGGAAAAAGTCTGCAGCTGCCGAAGAGGCAAGAGACTTTTTCTTGCCTCTTTGTTTCACGGCGCGCAGGGAGAGGGGATTCAGAGCGCCGCCTAAACAAGCTCCACAGACGGGCGCGAGCCGCAGCGATCAGCGTGGGCCCCAGAGACGGGCGTGAGACGCTGGGGCTGCTGCTGCCGCCTCCAAAAAGCCTGTGTGTGAGCACAGGTCACTCTCCACACCGCCCCTCCCGGGAGCCTGTGCAGCCCGCCACCGCCAGGCTCCCGTGATCCGGGGAAAAGTTCCCCGGGAGAACACACGGCGCACCTCAGGCTGCTGCAACGTCACGCCGGCCTCTGACGCCGCAGGCTCGCCCCGCCTCCTCTGTACCCCTCCCTCCCCGCGGCCTGGGTGAGCCAGAGCCCCCGAAGCAGCTGCTCCTTTAACCCCGTCCTGTCTGGGCGGGAAACAGACGCCCTCAGGTGACCTACACGCAGAGGCGGGTCCAAATCCAAAGCTGATCCCCAGGAGCTGTGCGAACAGAGAAGAGAAGGGGAAATCTCTCCCAGCAGCCTCAGAAGCAGCGGATTAAAACTCCACAAACAACTTGATGTGCCTGCATCTGTTGAATACCTGAATAGACAATGAATCATCCCAAATTCAGGAGGTGGACTTTCGGAGCAGGATATATTAATTTTTCCCCTTTTCCTTTTTTTTGTGAGTGTATATGTATATGCTTCTGGGTGAGATTTTGTCTGTATAGCTCTGCTTTATAATAGCTTTATTTTACTTCACTATATTATAGCCTCTTTCTTTCTTTCTTTCTATTTTTTCTCCCTTTTACTCTGAGCCGTGTGGACGAAAGGCTCTTGGTGCTCCCGCCAGGCATCAGGGCTGTGCCTCCGAGGTGGGAGAGCCAACTTCAGGACACTGGTCCACAAGAGACCTCCCAGCTCCACGTAATACCAAACGGCGAAAATCTCTCAGAGATCTCCATCTCAACATCAAGACCCAGCTTCACTCAACGACCAGCAAGCTACAGTGCTGGACACCCTATGCCAAACAACTAGCAAGACAGGAACACAGCCCCATCCATTAGCAGAGAGGCTGCCTAAAATCATAATAAGGCCACAGACACCCCAAAATACACCACCAGACGTGGACGTGCCCACCAGAAAGACAAGATCCAGACTCATCCACCAGAACTCAGGCACTAGTTCCCTCCACCAGGAAGCCTACACAACCCACTGAACCAACCTTAGCCACTGGGGACAGATACCAAAAACAATGGGAACTACGAACCTGCAGCCTGTGAAAAGGAGACCCCAAACACAGTAAGATAAGCAAAATGAGACGACAGAAAAACACACAGCAGATGAAGGAGCAGGGTCAAAACACGCCAGATTTAACAAATGAAGAGGAAATAGGTAGTCTACCTGAAAAAGAATTCAGAATAATGATAGTAAGGATGATCCAAAATCTTGGAAATAGAATAGACAAAATGCAAGAAACATTTAACAAGGACGTAGAAGAACTAAAGAGGAACCAAGCAATGATGAAAAACACAATAAATGAAATTAAAAATACTCTAGATGGGATCAATAGCAGAATAACTGAGGCAGAAGAAAGGATAAGTGACCTGGAAGATAAAATGGTGGAAATAACTACGGCAGAGCAGGATAAAGAAAAAAGAATGAAAAGAACTGAGGACAGTCTCAGAGACCTCTGGGACAACATTAAACGCACCAACATTCGAATTATAGGGGTCCCAGAAGAAGAAGAGAAAAAGAAAGGGACTGAGAAAATATTTGAAGAGATTATAGTTGAAAACTTCCCTAATATGGGAAAGGAAATAGTTAATCAAGTCCTGGAAGCACAGAGAGTCCCATACAGGATAAACCCAAGGAGAAACACGCCAAGACACATATTAATCAAACTGTCAAAAATTAAATATAAGGAAAACATATTAAAGGCAGCAAGGGAAAAACAGCAAATAACACACAAGGGAATCCCCATAAGGTTAACATCTGATCTTTCAGCAGAAACTCTGCAAGCCAGAAGGGAGTGGCAGGATATACTTAAAGTGATGAAGGAGAAAAACCTACAACCAAGATTACTCTACCCAGCAAGGATCTCATTCAGATGTGATGGAGAAATTAAAACCTTTACAGACAAGCAAAAGCTGAGAGAGTTCAGCACCACCATACCAGCTTTACAACAAATGCTAAGGGAACTTCTCTAGGCAAGAAACACAAGAG
The DNA here is from genome assembly GCF_028021215.1 of Eschrichtius robustus. Taxonomy (NCBI): domain Eukaryota; kingdom Metazoa; phylum Chordata; class Mammalia; order Artiodactyla; family Eschrichtiidae; genus Eschrichtius; species Eschrichtius robustus. Next base: position 51,564,031 of record NC_090836.1, read on the forward strand.
AAGGAAAACACCTACAATAACAAACCCAAAACATTTAAGAAAATGGGAATAGGAACATACATATCGATAATTACCTTGAATGTAAATGGATTAAATGCTCCCACCAAAAGACACAGGCTGGCTGAATGGATACAAAAACAAGACCCATATATATGCTGTCTACAAGAGACCCACTTCAGACCTAGAGACACATATAGACTGAAAGTGAGGGGATGGAAAAAGATATTCCATGCAAATGGAAATCAAAAGAAAGCTGGAGTAGCAATTCTCGTATCAGACAAAATAGACTTTAAAATAAAGACTATTACAAGAGACAAAGAAGGACACTACATAATGATCAAGGGATCGATCCAAGAGGAAGGTATAACAATTGTAAATATTTATGCACTCAACATAGGAGCACCTCAATACATAAGGCAAATACTAACAGCCATAAAAGGGGAAATCGACAGCAACACAATCATAGTAGGGGACTTTAACACCCCACTTTCACCAATGGACAGATCATCCAAAATGAAAATAAATAAGGAAACACAAGCTTTAAATGATACATTAAACAAGATGGACTTAATTGATATTTATAGGACATTCCACCCAAAAACAACAGAATACACATTTTTCTCAAGTGCTCATGGAACATTCTCCAGGATAGATCATATCTTGGGTCACAAATCAAGCCTTGGTAAATTTAAGAAAATTGAAATCGTATCAAGTATCTTTTCCGACCACAACGCTATGAGACTAGATATCAATTACAGGAAAAGATCTGTAAAAAATACAAACACATGGAGGCTACACAATACACTGCTTAATAACGAAGTGATCACTGAAGAAATCAAAGGGGAAATCAAAAAATACCTAGAAACAAATGACAATGGAGATACGACGACCCAAAACCTATGGGACGCAGCAAAAGCAGTGCTAAGAGGGAAGTTTATAGCAATACAAGCCTACCTCAAGAAACAGGAAACATCTCGAATAAACAACCTAACCTTGCACCTAAAGCAATTAGAGAAAGAAGAACAAAAAAACCCCAAAGCCAGCAGAAGGAAAGAAATTATAAAGATCAGGTCAGAAATAAATGAAAAAGAAATGAAGGAAACAATAGCAAAAATCAATGAAACTAAAAGCTGGTTCTTTGAGAAGATAAACAAAATTGATAAACCATTAGCCAGACTCATCAAGAGAAAAAGGGAGAAGACTCAAATCAATAGAATTAGAAATGAAAAAGGAGAAGTAACCACTGACACTGCAGAAATACAAAAGGTCATGAGAGATTACTACAAGCAACTCTATGCCAATAAAATGGACAACCTGGAAGAAATGGACAGAGTCTTAGAAATGCACAAACTGCCAAGACTGAACCAGGAAGAAATAGAAAATATGAACAGAACAATCACAAGCACTGAAATTGAAACTGTGATTAAAAACCTTCCAACAAACAAAAGCCCAGGACCAGATGGCTTCACAGGTGAATTCTATCAAACATTTAGAGAAGAGCTAACACCTATCCTTCTCAAACTCTTCCAAAATATTGCAGAGGGAGGAACACTCCCAAACTCATTCTACGAGGCCACCATCACCCTGATACCAAAACCAGACAAAGATGTCACAAAGAAAGAAAACTAGAAACCAATATCGCTGATGAACATAGATGCAAAAATCCTCAACAAAATACTAGCAAACAGAAGCCAACAGCACACTAAAAGGATCATACACCATGATCAAGTGGGGTTTATCCCAGGAATGCAAGGATTCTTCAATATACGCAAATCAATGTGATACACCATATTAACAAATTGAAGGAGAAAAACCATATGATCATCTCAATAGATGCAGAGAAAGCTTTCGACAAAATTCAACACCCATTTATGATAAAAGCCCTGCAGAAAGTAGGCATAGAGGGAACTTTCCTCAACATAATAAAGGCCATATATGACAAACCCACAGCCAACATTGTCCTCAATGGTGAAAAACTGAAACCATTTCCACTAAGATCAGGAACAAGACAAGGTTGCCCACTCTCACCACTATTATTCAACATAGTTTTGGAAGTGTTAGCCACAGCAATCAGAGAAGACAAAGAAATAAAAGGAATCCAAATCAGAAAAGAAGAAGTAAAGCTGTCACTATTTGCAGATGACATGATACTATACATAGAGAATCCTAAAGATGCTACCAGAAAACTCCTAGAGCTAATCAATGAATTTGGTAAAGTAGCAGGATACAAAATTAATGCACAGAAATCTCTTGCATTTCTATACACTAATGACGAAAAATCTGAAAGTGAAATTAAGAAAACACTCCCGTTTACCATTGCAACAAAAAGAATAAAATATCTAGGAATAAACCTACCTAAGGAGACAAAAGACCTGTATGCAGAAAATTATAAGACACTGATGAAAGAAATTAAAGATGATACAAATAGATGGAGAGATATACCATGTTCCTGGATTGGAAGAATCAACATTGTGAAAATGACTCTACTACCCAAAGCAATCTACAGATTCAGTGCAATCCCTATCAAACTACCACTGGCATTTTTCACAGAACTAGAACAAAAAATTTCACAATCTGTATGGAAACACCAAAGACCCCAAATAGCCAAAGCAATCTTGAGAACGAAAAATGGAGCTGGGGGAATCAGGCTCCCTGACTTCAGACTATATTACAAAGCTACAGTAATCAAGACAGTTTGGTACTGGCACAAAAACAGAAATATAGATCAATGGAACAGGACAGAAAGCCCAGAGATAAACCCACACACACATATGGTCACCTTATCTTTGATAAAGGAGGCAAGAATATACAGTGGAGAAAAGACAGCCTCTTCAATAAGTGGTGCTGGGAAAATTGGACAGGTACATGTAAAAGTATGAAATTAGAACACTCCCTGACACCATGCACAAAAATAAACTCAAAATGGATTAAAGACCTAAGTGTAAGGCCAGACACTATCAAACTCTTAGAGGAAAACATAGGCAGAACACTCTATGACATACATCACAGCAAGATTCTTTTTGACCCAGCTCCCAGAGAAATGGAAATAAGAACACAAATAAACAAATGGGACCTAATGAAACTTAAAAGCTTTTGCACAGCAAAGGAAACCATAAACAAGACCAAAAGACAACCCTCAGAATGGGAGAAAATATTTGCAAATGAAGCAACTGACAAAGGATTAATCTCCAAGATTTACAAGCAGCTCATGCAGCTCAATAACAAAAAAAACCAACAACCCAATCCCAAAATGGGCAGAAGACCTAAATAGACATTTCTCCAAAGAAGATATACAGATTGCCAACACACACATGAAAGAATGCTCAACATCATTAATCATTAGAGAAATGCAAATCAAAACTACAATGAGATATCATCTCACACCGGTCAGAATGGCCATCATCAAAAAATCTAGAAACAATAAATGCTGGAGAGGGTGTGGAGGAAAGGGAACACTCTTGCACTGTTGGTGGGAATGTCAATTGATACAGCCACTATGGAGAACAGTATGGAGGTTCCTTAAAAAACTACAAATAGAACTACCATACGACCCAGCAATCCCACTACTGGGCATATACCCTGAGAAAACCATAGTTCAAAAAGAGTCATGTACCAAAATGTTCATTGCAGCTCTATTTACAATAGCCAGGACATGGAAGCAACCTAAATGTCCATCGACAGATGAATGGATAAAGAAGATGTGGCACATATATACAATGGAATATTACTCAGCCATAAAAAGAAATGAAATGGAGGTATTTGTAATGAGGTGGATGGAGTTAGAGTCTGTCATACAGAGTGAAGTAAGTCAGAAAGAGAAAAACAAATACAGTATGCTAACACATATATACGGAATCTAAGGAAAAAAAAAAAAAAGCCATGAAGAACCTAGTGGCAAGACGGGAATAAAGACACAGACCTACTAGAGAATGGACTTGAGGATATGGGGAGGGGGTGGGGTGAGATGTGACAGGGTAAGAGAGTGTCATGGACATATATACACTACCAAATGTAAAATAGATAGCTAGTGGGAAGCACCCACATAGCACAGGGAGATCAGCTCGGTGCTTTGTGACCACCTAGAGGGGTGGGATGGGGAGGGTGGGAGGGAGGGAGATGCAAGAGGGAAGAGATATGGGAACATATTGTATGTGTATAACTGATTCACTTTGTTATAAAGCAGAAGCTAACACACCATTGTAAGGCAATTATACTTCAATAAAGATGTTTAAAAAAAAAAAAAGAAAACCTGGTATATAAACATACAATGGAATATTATTCAGCCTTCAAAAAGAAAGAAATGCTGTCACTTGGTACAAAATGGATAAACCCAGAGGACATTATGCTAAGTGAATTAAGTCAGACAGAGCGAGAGACAACTACTACCTGGTATCACTTACATGTGCACAAACTTTCAGTTAGAAGATGAATAAGGCCTGAGGATCCACCATATAACATGGTGACTACAGTTGATAACACTGTATTGTACAAATGAAATTTGTTAAAAGAATGGAACTGAAATGTTCTCACCAAAAAAAAAAGGTAAATAGAGGGAATCCTTTCACAATGTATATGAAACCATCACATTGTACACTTTAAATATCTTACCATTTTATTTGTCATTTATACCTCAATAAAACTGGGGGGGGAAAAACGAACACTGGAGTCCAGGAGGAGACTGAATCTCAGGAGCAACAAGTAAGAAGTCCAATTACCAGGGATTGACTAGTTCTAAGAGTACTTGGACACCATCATGGAATTACTTATTACTCCTTAGCCAGTCATAAATGGCACTGTGAAGTGAGGACGAGACTGAGGTCGCAAGCAGATCAGTGGCCCCCAAGTCTGGGAAGCTAAGAATTACATGGAATTGTGCAACACCTAAAACACCTAATCAGGGATACATTCATTTGCATTCAGTCAACATCAGTCTTTGGGTTAAAGGCTAAATTCTGTAACATGGCTTAGAAATTCCTGAAAAATATGGACGCTGCCTCCCTCTCCAGGTTCATCTGATATCACTGTCTACCTAGCACATCCTCTGACCTTCAGCCATCCTAGCATCTAGTTTCTCTACGTGCCTCTCCCAGAGCCTTCTACCATTTTTCCTTCTCTTCTCTATATCTAGCTAGCGCCTTATCCTTTAGTTTTCCACTCAAGTAAGTATAACCTCATTCACTTCATCACCACTAAGAGATTGTAAAGCATTTAAAGTCAGGCACTGTGTCTTAATTGGGATGGGTGTGTGTGTGTAGGGAAGGTTGTCAAATATACAAAACAATTTTTACCTTCATCATTTTAAAGTGTACAGTAGTGTTAAGTACATTCACATTGTTGTACAACAAATCTCCAGAACTCATTTTATCTTGAAAAACTGAAACTCTATACCCATTAAACAATAACTTCCCATTCCCTTCTGCCCCCAACCACTGGAAACTATCTTTCTACTTTCTGTCTCCATAAATTTGACAATTCTAGATACCTCATTTAAGTGGAATCACAGTATATGTCTTCTTCTTGTGACTGGCTTATTTCACTTAGTATAAGGTCCTCCAGGTTCATCCATGTTGTAGCATACGTCAGCATTTCCTTCCTTTTTAAGGCTGAATCATATTCCATTATATGTATATGCCACATTTTATCTATTCGTCCATGGGTGGACACTTGGGTTGTTTCCACCTTTTGGCTATTACAAATAATGTTGCTATGAATATGGGCGTACAAAATTTCAAGACCCGGCTTTCCATTCTTCTGGATATATGCCAAGAAGTGTAATTGCTGGATCATATGGTAATTCTATTTTCAGCTTTTTGAGAAACCACCATACTGTTTTCCATAGCAGCTGTATCATTTTACACTCATACCAACAGTGCATAAGTGTTCCAATTTCTCCTCACCCTAGCCAACACTTTTTTGTCATTTTTTTTTAATCTAAGGGGTGTGAGTTAGTATTAATCATCTTTTAAATCATCCACATCATCAAGGTTACGCCTGAGAATATAATAAATGTTCAATAAATACTTATGGAATTAAATTGGCAAAGAGCTCAGCTCAGTAGCATCCAAGGAGAGCAGATGCACATTACATGGTATAATTCTGTCTCAAGGGAGCTTGGAGGAGAGCCCATTTTGCTCTCATTTGCAGCTATGCTAACACAACTTTTAACTTTCTACTTTCTCATTTGTTTTAAACTATGTGGACACATTTACAACACTAAAGTGGGAGATTTCAAGAACAAATATGAAATTCTTTATGTTTTGCCAGTCAATAAAGCAGACGCTTCTCTATATCTATCTTCTTCTATGTGTACATTCTATTGTGTTAAGTTTAAAAATGAGCAGTAGATGTATGGGAGAATAATACCCAAGTTGTCCTGGGTACAAAAATGCATCTATTATTACAAACAAAATTTTAAGTTGCTCCAAATTAAATGTGAGAAGTGCTGAGGGACTATATCACAGAGGGTCCTAATCATTTCTTGTGGGTCAGGCTTCAGTGAGGAGGTGATATTTGAGTGTATCTTTCTCTATGTGTATATTCTATTGTGTTAAGTTTTCAGAACAGCATGTGTACTTTTTGGTAACTAGACAATAATTAATTCAATCAAGATACACTAATTAATCTCCTGCTAAAAATAAAGACTGTGCTAGGCTCATTGGGGTTACAAAGAAGAGCTCAAGGACTTAACTTGCTCCCAAGAAATAACATATTAACTGGGAATAACCATGCCCCATAGAAGTCCTATACCAGAGGAAGTTTAGAGTTTTCAAATACAGTAACTTAAATGTAAAGGATAAGTTACAGAGAATCTAATAGCCATCTATTATGTATTTAGTGAAATGATTTGATTCAAGAATCAAATCTAGGAGACTTCCCCGGTAGCGCAGTGGTTAAGAATCTGCCTGCCAATGCAGGGGACACAGGCTCAATCCCTGGTCCGGGAAGATCCCACATGCCAAGGAGCAACTAAGCCCGTGCGCCACAACTACTGAGCCTGCGCTCTAGAGCCTGCAAGCCACAACTACTGAGCCTGCACGTAACTACTGAAGCCCGCACGCCTAGAGCCTGTGCTCTGCAACAAGAGAAGCCACCGGAATGAGAAGCCCGCACACCGCAACAAAGAGTAGCTCCCGCTCGCCGGAACTAGAGAAAGCCCACGCGCAGCAACGAAGACCCAGTGCAGCTAAAAATAAATAAATAAATTTATTTTTTAAAAAAAAGAGGGGCTTCCGTGGTGGCGCAGTGGTTGGGAGTCCACCTGCCAATGCAGGGGACGCGGATTTGGGCCCTGATCCGGGAGGATCCCGCATGCCGCAAAGCGGCTGAGCCCGTGCGCCACAACTGCTGAGGCACGTGCGCCTGGAGCTCGTGCTCTGCAACAAGAGAGGCCACAGCAATAGGCCCGCGCACCGCAACGAAGAGTGGTCCCTGCTCGCCGCAGCTGGGGAGGGCCCGCATGCAGTGACGAAGACCCAGTGCAGCCAAAAATAAATAAAATTAAATAAACAAATTTTAAAAAATGAAGTTTATTTGCTCTCAAGTAAAGGACGTTTAAAAAAAAAAAAAGAATCAAATCTAAAGAATCTTTTGATTCTAAAGAACCAAAAATCAAATATTATGCCCCCATTGTTCTTTCTATCATTTTGAATGAAACACGTCCCGCAGCCCACATACACAAGAAACACTGGCAGACTGGTACTGTTTTTTCAATCTATAATAATGCAAGGTGCTGGAAATTGAAGTGAAAGCTTAACAAACTCCTTGAACCATTCAAAATAGTGTTCATAGAAGTGTCCTCCTTTGGAATATCAAACATTCAGTTCAGAACTAGAAAAGTAATCACAAATAGTAGCAGGAGGAATGAAAAAAATATCAGAAGAAAGAAAACTAACATGCACTCACAGTCAGGATTTATGGAGTATAGTATTATATGAATGAAGAGAAAACAATCTATTCACCAGTGTCACCCATTCTCCAATGAAGAAGATAATAGTCCCTATATGATATCCACACAAGCAACAAACCCCATAAACAGGTCTGCAGGCCCATATTTCTGCAATCTTGGTCCTGGCCCAGTAATGTCATGGTTTTATCTTGTTATAAAACAGTAACCACTGTTTACTAAGATCTCCTCGTTGGTCCGGTGGGTATTCATCACTTAACAGACATATTATCAACGGAAACATGCTGAAAACATGTTCCCTATCTCCTTCCAACACTAGCTGCTCTTTGAGGTAGCTGTACAGATGGCTAGATATTTAGAAAATGAAATTTTTAAAAACCTTCATTTCTGCTGGGCAGTGTTAATTTTCTTCTTCCACATACAACTTCTTATTCTGATTTCTGGGCCTCTCCTCACGCTATTTTACCTACCCAGTGTATCTTCTATAACCCCTCTACCAGCACTTCTATGACAACCCTGTCAGTATTATTAACTTACCCTAACTCACTCCATTCTCCAAGCCAAACATCACTTTCTTTGAGCTCCTAGAGTACTCTACACACATATTATAGTATAATAAGCTTGTGCTTCAGCCCCCTACATTTTACATGCCTCGACAATGCACGTTAAAGCTCCTTGTTCATTTTAAACCACTGTACAAAAATATGAGACACACAACATGGGCCTCAATCTCAGTGTCATTGCTTAAAATCCTACATTCAGCATTTTGAGCTTCTTGTGTTTGTTTGGAGATTATGTCTGCTTGGCTTGTTTATTTTTTTACAGGTTGTATGATTTAATCATCATAATGATTATAATAACTTCCAGTTTTTGAGAGCTCACTCTGGTCCAGTCACTGTGCTAATCATTTCACACATATTTTCTTAGTTAATCACTGAAACAATGATATTCAGTCGAGTTGGTATGAGGATAAATATTTCAATTAACTATATTAGGAAACTGATAGAAAAAGAAGTTAAGGAATTTGCCCTAGAATTCATATCCCTATGAACTCCCACATCTACTAGAGATGATATCTAGGTTACCCTGAGTGAGTTCATGAACCACTTTGAGCCACATTTCTTCATCAATGAAATAATGTGATTTTAGGTACTAACAGGAATTATGTACACAAAACACACAAAAAAGTGATTACCATATAGGAAACATTTAGTTAGTCATATTTCTTTTTCCTTTTTCTTTCTAAATAAATTAGAAACTCTTCAAGTCAAGAAACATCTTTATGATGTTAGTATGCCCCAGTGTTTCTAGCATAACAATGTTACCATAAGTAATCCATAAATGCTTTATGACTGAACAATATACATTTATTGTTAAGGAAAAAGATATATTCATATACTAAGCAATTTTAAGGTTAAAAAAAGATCTCTTTCAAAAAATATACTTTAAACTTTCTTTATTCCTAACTTCAGAGTCTATTATCCATCAGTGAGACTATACAAAGGATATGAAAACCTACAATTTAACACAGACTATCTGGAGACATTCAATGACTAAAGAGGGGAATCCTTACCTAGCTTGTGGCTATTAGACTACTTTAAAAATATAGGACCTGGTCTGCTTGCCCAAATCTTATTTTACACATTGTGTAAGACAGCAGTACAAAAGAGGCATGTATCCATAAGCATCTCAAGTGAAAGATCTACTAGGTACTGAGTGAAAAATAAATGAAGACATATACCTGATCACCAATGAACTCATAGTCTAATAGAGAAAACATGTATGACATAATGTGGTAAATACTTTTTAAAAGGTACAAAAATAATAATATAATGGCACAAAGGAAGGAGATATTCATTAAGCTTGAAGGATCAGAGAACTCAATACACATTTGAACTTGGCCTTGTAAAAGAGTACAAGTTCACAGGCAAAGAAGGAGACAAAGGAATATTCCATACAGAGAAAATTGTGAGAACAAAGGCACAGATGCATGAAAAAATTACATTGCAATATGTTCAGAGGATGTCAAGAAATCCAATATGGCTAAAGCAAAGGGCAAATAAAGATGTATTATCAGAGATAGGATGGGAAAGGAAGATACAGTCAAACTGTTAAAGACTGTCAACTGAGGAATGTCACTCCCACCTGTTCCACAAGAATTAAGTCATTAGCCACTGAAGTCACTGACCTTCAACATACCCAGAAAGGAATTCAGGGAAGAGATTAGGAATGAGGTACTGTGTTCTGGGAAAACTGGCAGAACAGTCCTTCAGATAGTAGATATTTTCAGGAAAAAATTTTATAAACCCAAATTCTTGCATCTTCCCATACTTAGAAAAGCATTAACTAAGATATCTGTTCCTTGTGACTAGCAGCAACCTTCTACCAAGATGTGTGCTTGATCACTTGTACCCTCTGCCAAAATCACATACATATTGAACTCCCGGGCCCCCCCCCCGCCACCTCTACAGAACATTCTATCAGAGCTATCTAAGAGGCTGTCTCCTGGGATATAGTCCCTCAGTAAGACACTGAAGAGACTCAACTCACAGCTCTTAAATTGTGCATTTTGTTTGTTTGTTTGTTTTCCAGTTGACAAGACCTTGATAGCCATGTTAAGAATCATGGACTCAAAGCAGAAGTTTGGGCTCTACCATTTCAACCCAGAGAAGAATATTTTTACTCTGCCATTTTAACACAGTTGTACACCAAATTCCTGTGTCTTTGTTCATATATATATATATATATATATATATATATATATATATTCTCCTTCTTTTTTCTTGGCACTAAGAATAAAAAAGAATAAATAAAAAATAAATCAACTATCTATTTGATAATGGAGATTACTGGTAGATCTCATCAAATCAGAATACAACTGACAATGGTCAAATTATTCATGATAAAACTTGTTAGCAACTAAAAATTCATGGAAGAATCCAATTTTCTTAATAAAATTTATACCTGAATATTTTTTTGTTTCCCAAATATTGGACTTTTTAAAAATAATGGCCATAAAAGAAAAAATATAATGTCAGAAGCTGTAATTTGTTAAATATGATAAGAACAAAGTTGGCTATAAAGGATGGGCAAGATTTAAATAAACAAAGGAGGGATGACACATATGGAATATAAGAAATAAACCAATTTAGCCAAAAGAATTGTTTTTCTTCAGAAGTTATGGTGTTAAGAATTAAATGGCAGATCAAGCCCAGAGCCTAAGGACCTTACAACAGTCAAAGGAGTATGGTGATAACAAAAACTAAGGTCTTCTGCAAGAAAATGACATAATGGAAGCACTTTTTTTTTTAGATAATTAGTTAACAAACCTGCATGAAGTGCCTACTGGACCAGGAGAGAGGAGTTGTTGAGAAGTGGTTACAGAAACAAGAGTCACCAATTAGCAAGTTCCTGCAAAAATCATCATGAACACCTAGACTAGAATGGCTACATTACGAACAGAGAAGAAAAATCCAAAAAGCATTGTAGGAGATGAAAAAAATGGTCCTCAGTGATTCATTCTACACAGGTAAAACAAACAAAAAGCTAGCAAGCTAAAGAATACTTCTTCTGGCACATCTGCTTTTAACCCTAGGAATTTCAAAAAGGAGAGGGTAACCCACAACATCTATTGAACCATTAGTTCTACATGAATCAAGATTGAAAAAAAGTCACTGGATATAGCAAAACATGTCATTAGTGAACTTAAAAAAAGAAATGAAAAGAAAATGGGAGGATATAGAAAGCAGGGCAAAATAAGGAGTGACAAAATTAGGAAAGAAGAAAAAAATAAGAAGTGGAAATCAAAGACAATGGATATAGAATATTCATTGAAAAGTCATATGAGAAAAGGTGATGAGAGACTTCCTTAAAAAAAAAAAAATAACAGTTACCTGGGTCTTGAAAGATGGGCAGGAATCAGAAAATGGTAAATTATACAGTACTCCTGAATATACTCAGTCTTGTTATTAAGCTCATGAGAAGATAAATTAATAGAGGAATAGAAGTTATGTTCAATAATAAATCAAGCAGCTGGGCTAAGGCATCAGCATTGTCTATAGAAAAGGACAAGTTGAGAAGGGAGGACCTTAAATTAGCTTAGTTAGAAGATGCACCCACGTGGTAATAATTTTACTCTCCCAGTCCTCCCAAAGTTCTACGGATCCTAAGTCCCTGTACTAAAACCTCTGCAGTTAGAATTCACAGCTTGGATTCTGTTTTCTTGGCCAAACCGTGACTGATGGGCAAGGTATAAGGGTATCAGGTCTAGATAACTTAGGGAAGCTAGAAATGGGGAAAGAACTAAGCAGTAAAAAATAAGACAGAATGAAGAATCTTTAATGGAAAGAGAACAAGTAGAATGGCTTTTCTAAAAGAGCAAATGACTTATACCTAAGAACAAACTGGTACTTGGGAATAATTATTGGCAGCAGTAAATCATCTGGAGGAACAGCTGGGCATCAGGGGATGAGCTGCCAAAAGAAAGAAGCATACAAGAAATATCTGAGGGAAAGTCAGGGGGTAACCATTAAACCAGGATCAACTGGATTACAGATAGTTCAAATTCATGATAGGAAGTAGAGGATGTATCTTATACAAAAATCAAGTGACCCAAATGAAGTAACTCATGCTTTAGAAATGATTTTCCCACCTACCCCAATGCTCCATTCAAATACTAATACCAGAAAGCAGAACACTTTCTCTATTATCATCCCAAGATAAAAATATTCATGTGAACCGTATAAGAGAACAGGTTTTTTTTTCCCTTTCAAACATATAATACCCATTAAACCATTAAAATAAATGCATGTTTTTAATACAGCTATCAAAGATAGATTATAGATACTGTTAGTAAAAGTCATTTGGGTTCATTTCTTCTACTTAGGAGCATACGTAGGAATGCAAATTAAAAGTACACTACAAAAATGTTATGAGTTCCAAGTGCCTCTAACTTTCTCCCTTACATAACGTTAACAATCAAGGCGAAAGAACATTTCATATCTCATTTTAATCAAGTATCCTCCAAGGATGAATACATGTTGCAAACATAGATAAGTTTGATTTCCTTAGAAAATATCATTTAGATTATTATTTTTTAATTACAGTTTAACACAGTGTTTCCTAAACTTGTCTTCATTCTAGAATCACATGGGGATTTTTAAAAATTCCAAATCCAAGTCTACCATCTAGAGCAATTGAATCACAACCTCTGGGTTTGAGGCACAGGCATCATTATTTTTTGAAGTTCCCCAGGTGATTCCAATGTACAGACAGGTTGGAAATCACTGTGTTAATACAGAACTCCTTAAAGGAAAGCTGATTAGCCCTTGTGAGCAGCAGCTCTCAGACTTTGCTGCACACCAGGATCATCTGGGAAGTTCTAAAATCCCTAGACCCTAGCTGCACCCCAGACTAATTAAATTATAAACTTTGGGAGATGAGAGCCAGACATCAGTTGTTTTTTAAAGCTCCAAACGTACAGCCAAGTTTAAGAATCAATGTGGCTTGTAATACACAATCATTAGATGACTGGAACAAGAACTTTATTTTTTAATTTAATAATTCTTACTAAAACTCTCCAAAAAAAAAAACAGGAGGAAAAGAACAAGAATGTGTATTATGTAAAAATAATGATGCTCTAGTAAGCAGAACAGCTATTACGTTAACAATATTAAAAATTAAGACAGCATCTAAAAAAGACTAAGCAAGACAAAAGGAGAAAAAGAAATGTAACTCACTGCATTTAAATAGGTCTGATTGAATCTCTCAGTCTCTACATAATTAAAATATTCCCCTGTTCTATTCGCTACTCTTGCCAAATGTGTAAGTCTAAGAAAACTTAAAAAGAAAGAATTTTAGTGGTAGAAAAAGGTTTCCAAATACTCAGATATGTAAATTGAGTGACTGAATAACTTCAAAGCAAGTAAAGGTCATCTCTCATCTCTCACTCCCATTCTAATCAGTAGTTCCTGGCCACTCTGGTTTTGTTGAAAATTAGCTCAGTAAGAACAAAATGTATATTACGTTTCAAATGCAACAGAAAGGATGGTTGAATTAAGATGATTTGACGATATAACTTCTAAATGTTTATTTAATCTTTGCTTTTATGTAAATATCTTTCAATGGAAGGTTTAAGTATCATTTAAAACAGATTTTATAAAGTATAATTAGATGTGTCGTCAGATGGGAAGACAAATTAAAAGTGCAATTCACACTGTTACAGCAGCAGTGCCACGGAACAGCTGATCTTTTGCACAATGCTCACAGCAGAATGTAATCCAGTCTCCACAGCACACGTGAGTATAGACTTGCAAGGATACTAGCATTTAAATTATTAATCAATGCAGTTTCCTTTGGGGAAAAAAAACCGTGTGCTACATAAATGGGAGAAATTTTTTTTACCTTTTGCAAACTGATTGCCTGGTTAAAAAAAAAAAGAAAGCCTCAGTTATCATCAGTTCATCTACGTAACAGCTAGGCATGCACCACAAATTAACAGTATATGCTTAAGACAAAGTTATGTGCAAACATCTGTACAGCTGCTGGGGCCCAGGGCAGGCTGCGCCTTATGCCTCAATGGCATACTCATTATTTCGAATTAAAGTTACTTGATAAACAGCCAGTAGGAAAAAAATTTATTTAAAAAAAAAAAATTCTGACCCCCTGCTTTCCCCCTGAATGCAGGAATAAACTCATATGAAGGTATCCTCCTTATACCCAGAGGATAGAAAGCATCTTTACCACCAGAGTTAAACAATTCAAAGCTAAGAAAGCTGCATAAACAAACTGTTACTTCTTCATTAGTCTGCTGGTCCAAGTACCAGCCCAACTGTTTTGTTAAATCTCCACAAATAACTGTTTCTTTGTCTAATAATGATATACAAACAGCCTGCTTTGGTCACTTTGGGGTTCTCATTTCTATGAGACTTCTGCGCATACCAATTAAATTTTTTTTTCACGTGTGAATCTGTCTTGTGTCAATTTAATTATTAGACCAGCCAAAAGAACTCAAGAACGGAAAGGGGAGCAAATTTCCCCCTGCCCAACACAGCCAGCCATTTGGGGAGGATTTAGCAGCTGTTATAAATGCAAATCCCTGGGCTGAAGCCAGATTAACCAAGAGATTTCTAAATTATCTGCAGTTTCTAATGCAGAGGTAGGTGCAATTCTAGATATTGGTAGCCTTAAACCTTTAATAATCACTTTCCCTCTTCATCGGCTTGGAAGAATCTTTCACAGCTGAAAAAGTCAAAGATGATATGATCTGACCTTTCAACCTCTGCACTGAGTCACTATTGGACTAACTAGTTACCCAATCAAAAGGTGATGTTTTTCTCAACAACCTGAGTTGTTATTGTTAATGAGACAAGGAGACCGTTAAACCCAGGTGGCTCAAATGTCATGGGGGCCTATGTAACCAAACCAAAACCTAAGCCTGTAAATGCCTCAGGGCTGCAAAATCTAAGCTTAAGGACAACCAATCACAAAGAGCCAACTAGGCATTAAACCATAGCCAATCAAATAGTTTCCTTTCTCTGTTTCCACACCTTTCCTCTGTTAAGTCTTTCCCCCGGCTCCTGTAGGTGGAGTGTCCCTAACCACTTCCACTTTAGTGCTGCCAAACTGGAATCGATTTCTCTCAATTAGACTCTTAAAATTTTTAATATGCTTCAGTTTATCTTGCAACATACATAACTGAAAATAAAAATCATAAAAACAATTTTAAAATGGACCCTCCTAGCCGTTAAAGAAACACACATGTATCATCTAAATCAGCTTTTACTTTGAGTCTGGTCAGCAGCATTTATTATGATTCAAACATTATAAAAAAAAACAATAAGATAATTTAAAAACCATTCTTTCTAAGCACAAAACATTTTGCAACTTTTCATATGAATTTGCTTTGTAAACTACATATACTTTAGTTCAAATGAAAGACTCACTTTTCTGCCCAAGCTTCATTAAATGGTTGAGGTGATCAGCATTTCAATTCTCCTCTTAGCAAGATCAACAGACAAATAGTTCATCTCCAAATTTTAAAATGGTTCTAAATTGCTAATATTAAAAAAGCATTTTTAATTTTAATTATCTCCTTCCCTAAAAGATGGTCTAGTCTTTTTGCATCCACACTAGAAATACTAGAAGTACTATAAAAGCTCTAGCAAATTATGAAACAAAAATGTCTTATTGTTTGATTTTCCTGTTTGGCATTGTTCACCAAGGATGCACTGCATGTCCTGTCTTCCACTGCTAAGCCCAGATAATGAACGTACTGCTGTCAGCAAGCCATTTCTGACTGAAACCTCTTCTTTTGTGAAACTCATTCAGTAACCCTGTACCTGGCCTCTAAAAAGAAGAAAACTGTATTTGTACGTCTTATACTTGGTAGACCAAGGAAGTAAAACTGTCACTCTTTTTAAAAGCCTAGTTTTCTCCTGGTTGCCTTTGTTTAATTCTACAGGTCTTTGTCATTTCCTAGAACATGTGGCCACTCTTTCCTTTTGTCTCTCTCATCATAAGATAAATCAATGCAAAACAGCCACTTTTGTGAACATCAGTCTTTCTTTCAGCCAGGCTCCTATAATGCAAACGTAGTGGTGGCCTCATTCTTCTGATTAGCTCTCAGACATCCTTTGATTGTTTTGAGGGGAATGGGAGATATAAAGAGGAAAGGAAGGATCATAATGTAGATTTCAGGAGGTTAAGAATTTGCCTTCTTTTTGATTAAGAATTCATTTTATAAGAATCATAAAAACAGCCCTATGACATTGTCTATGGTGAGGGTGCTCAGAAGAAGTGAAGGGGAGCAGAATTTGTCCCCCAAATATGTCTCTTTGGCATAAGGATTATTTTAGGGTGATTATTTTTAGGAAACAGCGCACATAGGAGAAGCTCTTGAAAACCAAGCGGAAGTTACCCTTTTGTAAGAGACATTTACAAGGGAAATCCCCGTTTGTAAACAGGTCTCACTCTCTGTACCTGGAAGAGAAGGATGTTTAAATCTCTAGAAAGTCTTATCGATGGAGAAGGCAGGGATTTAAATCTGCATAACAACCATACCTTTGATTGCTGTGCTTTGCCTGGTAACCTCCCATAACTGACCTCCTCCTCTCCCAACATCTTCTTTAGTCTTTCACTGAAGAAGTTTGTTTGAGGTGGTGGCTTGGGCCATTTGGGGGAGTTTCTTAGTTTTCCTGGATATCTCCCTTGTATATAAGAGGTAAACATGTCATCTTCTGTTTGTTTTTCTCCTGTTAATCTGTTATTTATCACAGGGGGTGGGGGAAGTCTCAGCCAAGAACCTAGAAGGGTAGAGAAAAAAGTATTCTTCCTTCCCCACAGCAGCATTACCCAGATTTTGTTCAGCAATGAATTTTTATTGATCTGTGTGACTTTGGGCAAGTTTCTTAGCTTCTCTGTACCACGTTTTCCCACGTGAAAACGAATGTAATAATATTACTTCTCTCTAGAGGAGGTTATTAGATTAAAAGGGATAATGTACATAAAATACTCCACCCATCTGAGTAATTGCCAAATTAAATTAACCCTTACTTTGAAAGCAGAATTTAATGATGATCTCCAAAAGGCCTAGTACCCTCTATAAATGACTTCTAAAATAAATCTGTTGAACTCAGCATCCTTATCTGCATTTATCATACACATCGTACCCCACATTCCAAGATATACACCTATTGATGTCACAACATTTTGTGACAAATACTCTAATTGGGCGACTTAGTAATTTCCAAAATGAAAATGTATTTTGAAATTGAAAAGAAAGGAAAAATATTCCTAAATGAGAAAGAAAGAAGGATTGGCATACATCTCTGTCAGAGAGAAGTACTGGGAGGGATAAAGAACAATCAACCCACAGGTCACACACATCCCCACACACATTAGACCTGGGCGTCTGTGTGGTGCTTAGTGGCTGTCAAAGTTGAAGATGCCTTGGACTCATCTGGGGAGCATTAAGTCTGTGCGGATAAAATGCAGATTTGGGGGTCTCCACCTAAACTACTGAATTAGAACCTCGGTAGTTGGGGGGGGCGGGCAAGAGCCCCCTCCTAGGCTCAAAGTGAGGCAGGAGATAGATGGGTCCCAGGGCAAACAGTTGGAGTTCATTCTCTGTGGACCGATACTCCAAGACGAAAATAGCAGGACAATCGAGGGAGGAGGCTGGGCCCTGCCCAGATAAGAGATAAAAGACCACATATTCCTCATTCTCAAAGTCAAGGAGACCTTCCCAACTACACATGCACAGAAAGGCTCCTTGGAGGTCAAAAAGGGAGGGGGCACCAACCCACAGTAAGTGATGTCAACTACCCATAGGCCTCTTCGCTAGAATCCATCTTGGCTAAGAGATGCACACGCACACATGGGAGGACCCTGAGATATACCAAATACAGACTCAGAACCAGGCAAAGCAAGATGATTGGTCAAAGGAAACCCAGAAGAAATGCCCCATAAAAGTGATTCAAACTACCACAAGGGCGCCACTCTCTCTGTGATCCCGCCCATGTGTCTATCCACATGTACTGTACTGTTTTTCCTCCTAATAAATACTTTACTTCCTTCACTAGTTTCCGTCTCTATGTGGAAATTCATGTCTACACAGCTGACGGGCCAGGGCCGCTGGTCCCTGGTGGTCTGGTGGCTGGGATTCAGCGCTCTCACTGCCGCTGCCCGACCTCAATCTCTGGCTGGGAACCGAAATCCTGCTTCAAGCCACCATAGGCCGAGGCCACCCGAGGTTAAAAGTCTCCACCAGTGACTACGCTGCAGTCGTCCATGTACCGTACTCTAAGAAACCGGTAGAACTGAAGTCTCATATGAGCAGTGACTATGCCTACTGACTGTTGCCTACTCTCGCCTACATTTGCATTGCTTTTCCAACTAAGCACACATGGAGATGGTCGATATTTCCTAAATGAAACCTTGCAACTGCCTCCCAATCAGAAAAACCAAAAGCCTAGCTCTCCAGTAACCAAGAAAGTGTGTGAAAATCATTTCCATGGGAGAATATACTTCACTTGTTCAGTGCTAAACTATAATAGGTTATAATGTGAAACTAAATGACACTTGCCATTTCCTTACAAATAACTTGATGTTATTCCCTTTTGGTATCAAATGAATTACCATCAAGATGAATTCTGGTCAAACTCCCCCGAACAGCACAGTTACTTTGTAATTGTGCAGCACATTGTTTACTTACCCTGCCACTGCAGGGCACTTACCACATAATTAGATAAAGAGTGATTATCCTTTGAGGAACCAATAACTAAGTGGAATTTGTGTATGGGAAAAGGAATCACTGCCTTACTGGATAAACAAAGGAAAGAGATCTTTAATGAAGGTCTAAAAATTAATCCACTAAAGAATATCTCAAATGTCATGGGTTTTAGATTATATCACCTGGGATAAAAAAGGAACAAAATCAAACAGAAAATTTAGTGAAATGGTGATTCATTTTCTGTATTATCATGTCAGAACTTAAAGCTGGCTGCATAATAAGTTCACCCTTTCTACTTTAAAAATGCTGAAATCCAAGTGGATCTATATAGCCAGGGTATAGGAAGAGTGTGAAAGGAGGGAGGTAATGTATGTTCTAGCACTGAAGTACTGCCCATAAAATGTCCTGAATTGGATAAAATGTCATTCGAATTTGAAAAGGAAGGAGAGTTCATAAGGAGGAAGTTCAGAAAATAGCAGAGAAAATAAGAGGAAAGAGTGAAAAAAAAATTAATCTCAAGGAGAAAAGCACTACTGACACAATGTAAGTTTACAGCATAGTCTCCACCCCCGGCAGCTCATCACTACAGTAAAGGCGCCCAGAAGGAAGCCAGTTAGTGAAAGATGCAGAAATGGGGAACCTGACTGGAAGAGAAGTCTCACAAAGGTATCATCATGGAGATAAATAAACAGAAAAAATTAACAGTCAGCCCTCTATGTTCATTCCCCACCCCACATCCCGTAGGCAAGCCTTACCAAGCCTGTGTTCTATGAAAGAATACTTTAAACGCCGCACTGCCTAGAGGCATTACTGTGAATGTCTGTTTAGAAAACAATTTATTTTCTTTTGCATAAGTTATCTTTGAAGTGTATTTCATGCTCATGAATTGTTCAGAACTACTTCCAAATACTCTTTCTCCCATAGGAATATGTCCCTGGGATCACAATATAAGAGAATCAAAAAAGATTATTTGATTTTCAAATAACACAGCATGACTTTCCTTTGTCTTTTGAACCTCAGGTGCAAGGAAATAGCACGTTATCATCGTTGTAAAGCCTCTCTCTTTTGTTTAATTTCCAATGTATTCTTAATCCTCCCTTGTTCCATAGCCCCCCTTTCCTAAACTGCTTGCTACATGTCCTGAAATATGCCCATATATTTATGAAAATAGCAAGTTCATGTGTTTCATTTACAAAAGTAAATAGTAGGCTACGCATCTCATTTTTTTAAGTTGTTTCTTTTTTTCTTAACTTGTACCATATTCTTAGTATCTAAGTTTTTAATATCTACCCATGTTGCTCTATCTATATCTAGTTTGCTGCTTTGACGTGCACTTGTTCAGCATACATATTCCACATTTCACTTTCTCAGTTCCCTAGTTATAGATCTCTTCAATGCCTCTGAAGAAGAGCAGAATATGCCACCCCAAAATATGCCACTCTGGCATACTGATTATTTTGAATTGAAGTTACTTAAGGGAAAGCCAATAAAAAAAGGTACTCTGAACCTCCTTTGTCACCCTGAAAGCAGGAAACAAATCTCCCATGTGAAAAAGTGTCCTCCCTGTACCAGAAGGGTAAAAGGCATCCTTATCACCAGAAACAGGGAATTTAGGGCCAAGAAAGCTGTATAAACAAACCTGTGACCTCTTCACTAATTTACTACCCCAAGCCCAAACCCCTTTGCCTTGTCAATTCTTCACAAATGTACTGTCTAAAACTGTCTAAAAGGTATAAAATGTTGCCTGCTTTGGTCACTTATTTGAGTCTTATACTTTTATGATGTCCTGTACATACAAAATTAAATTTGTTTTTCTCCTGTCAATATGTCTTATGTCAATTTAATTATTAGGCCAGCCAAAGAATCGAGAAGGGAAGAAGGGGAAAATTTTCCACCCCTACACCTCTAACTCTTAAGTACCACTCCCAACACCATCAAAATAGATGAGAGAGCAAGATAATCCTCAGATATATTCCTTTACCTTTGTTAGAATTTTCTATAGGGTATACCTAGGCCTGAGTGAGTAGTGCTAACTTAATTTCACTAACTGCTACCGGATGGCTTTCCAGAATGACTATCCAGGCACACCCTTGTTTTATTGTGTGCTGCTTTATTGCACTTTGCAGACATTGTTTTTTTTTACAAACTGAAGGTTTGTGGCAACCCCGCACCCAGCAAGTCGACTGACGTCATTTTTCCAACAGCATTTTTTCACTTCACGTCTCTGTGTCACATTCTGGTAATTCTAGCAATATTTTAAACTTTTTCATCACTATTATCCTTGTTCTGGTAATCTGTGATGTTGCTATTGTAAATGTTTTGGGGTGCCACAAACCACACCCATATAAAAGAGCAAACTAAACCAATAAATGTTGGGTGGGTTCTGAATGCTCCACGAACTAGTCGTTCCTGTTTCTCGCCCTCTCTTCTGGCCTTCCCGTTCCCTGAGACACAGTAATACTGAAATTAGGCCAGTTAGTAACCCTACAATAGCCTCTAAGCGTTCAAGTGACAGAAAGAGTCGAGTGATGGGGCAAACGTCATGGTTGCCTTATTTAAGAAACTGCCACGGCCACTCCACCCTTCAACAGCCACCACCCTGGTCAGTCAGCCGCCATCAGCACGGAGGCAAGACCCTCCACCAGCAAAAAAGATTATGGCTTGCTGAAGGCTCAGATGATGGTTAGCATGTTTTAACAATAAAGTATTTTTTAATTAAGGTATGTACATTATTCTGTTAGACATGCTATTGCACACTTAATAGACCACAGTATAGTATAAACATAACTCTTACATGCACTGGGAAAACAAAACTTCGTGTGACTTGCTTTATTGCTTATCACTTTATCATGGTGGTCTGGAGCCAAGCCCACAGTATCTCTGAACTACGCCTGTATTCCCACCAGCAACTGAGGGGAAAAAAAAAAAAAGGGTATTTTTAAAAAATTCTGTCCTAGGTACTTTTCACATGTTTAAAAGTTCTTTAATTCTCTTCCCCACTCTGTGGATCCACACTCCATTCAAGTTTAGTTTAAAAAAAGGAAGAAGAAAGAAAGGGTTTTTTCTGAAAGCACAAGGTCAACAGCTGACACGTAATCTGGGTCGAGTAGGGGATAAAATATATCATAGTTTTAAAAGGCTCAGCAATGTATTGGGACTAGAATTGGGAAGCTAAAAAGCTACATAATGCTGGGATATGGTATATTTTCTATAGAACACCCTGTTTATTTTGTTCTTTACAATATATCAGTACTACATGTCCCATAAATCCACTCTCCCATTTATACCCAGTGAGATCCAAAATGACACCCTTGGGGCAAAAAACAAGCAAAAGCTCCCATTCAGATTGCCACTGACTTTCATCCTGGATACTTTCTGCTATTATCACGAAGTAGTAAAAACTGTGGAGGGGTGGAATTCTAGGGCCTTAGGTCCCTGGGATTATTAATCAGCAGTCTAGAAATCAATCTGAAGCCCCTGCATTTTAAGAATCAGGGAAGTCAGTGCAGTATCCTGCTCAGAGACTGAAAAACAAGCTTAACAGTCCCTATTAAACAGCTAAAGCTAATAGCCTCAAGTGCTAATACTAACACCTCTATGATCTCAGGCCTCCTCCTTTTTGTTCACATGTATTATTATTGCTATTCTGCAAACACATCAAGCATCCCAGGGTCTCCTGCTATTTACTCTGCCCTAAACTATCCCCATCTAGCCACATGGCTCATTCCTGGCTTTGCTCAAGTGTCTATTTAGCAAAGAGCCCTCCACAACCACCCTTCGTGGCACGGTGCCTCACACTCTGCTATACTATCTTTCGATGCACTTATCACATATATGTCCCCACTAAAGTGTAAACACCGTGAAGGCAAGGATTTTGTCTGTTTCTTTCCCTGGGCTATCACCAGCATCTAGAACAGTGTCTGGCCCAAAGAAGGCACTCAAATATTTGTGGAACAAATCAATTTAGATTATGATAGACTGCTGAAGATCTCATCATGAAGGAGACAGCCCAGTCCCTGCCCTCATGGAGCTTACACTCCCATAAGGGAAGCAGACTTATAAGCTTTGCAGTAGAACTCAGGTCTCCTGACTCAGGCAGCTCTTTCCACACTGCCATGCTAAACAAGGTACAAAAGGTGAGGATGGATTATTACCAACAGCTAAGGGAAGACAGTATCAAATATGAGAAAAGAAGGCTGTAAAAGCCAAGTTAGTTGCCTTTTTCCATCATGTACCTCTAAAGCTTTTATGGTTTTCCAGAGACCCATTCAGCTTAGAGGCAACAAAAGCAGAAGTAGCTGTGAGGACTCTTCACAGACTGCTATTATTCTAAAGAGCATTTTCAGTTATGTTTCTCATACATGGGATAGCATTTAAGCTGTAAATAAATTATCACAGTAGTAATTTAATCGATGTGCATACACTTACACATATACATAACCGCACGTATAGTTTTAACAAGGGGTACAAAACTGACAATTTGGAAGTGTTTCAGTGATTATATAACTTGTCCCCATTAAGTCATGATGCTTATTTTCAAACAGAATGAAAGCAATATCTACCAAGTCTTATTAGAATTGTGATAGTGTTCTACCAGTGAGCGAGTTAGAACATAAAGCTTCTGTCCACATGCGTTGGAGTAAGAATAAACATCCTATTTTATATTTTAAGCCAGACTCTCCTTGACTAAACTTGAGGAAAGTGAAAGGAACTGAAGTTTTAAACACTGTCTTATAATCTAACTGAGAGAGAGGGAGAAGGTGAAAGTTGCTATGAATGTGAAGTTGGGCTGATTATACAATTTACCCTCTAGAAGCCACAGTTCATTCCTATTGACGGACAATGCTGTCTGACACCAGAGAAGTCCAGTCAAACAGACTAGCTCCTGCACCGAGAGCTTAGGGACTCACACATCAAAACTGGGGAGGAATACTGGGCTTATTTTGACTTGTATAATATGTCCTAAATATGGGTGAACAAAAGAACCTAGAAATATTTTGCAAATAATTTTCACTAGAAGTTTATTTTGTCCTGTATATACTTTAGCTTCCGGGAATCATCAGGGATGAAGTATTAAGCAGCAGTCTTCTGATCCTAAACTCTCCAGGGGAGGAAAACAAATTGCTTTATCTTGCACTATCATCATGAAAACATTGAATTGTTATGAAAATTCTCTATGGTTTTTATGGGCTATTTTTATTTATTTTTAAAATTGTAATTAATATTTTAATCTAATATAACCAAAATAATAACATTTCAACACGTAATCAATATGAAAATTATTAATAAGATATTTTATATCTTTTAATTGCATCAAATAAAAATAAAAGGTGTTATTATATAGCATGAAAAAAAAGTGTGTGTGCCCGTGTAGTTGGTCAATAGCAATGAAATCACAAATCTAATTCAATCTTCAGTATGTGGTATTCATTCAAGCAGAAATAAAATACAGTCCTTACAAAAATAAGGTTCTTTGGTGAAACAACACACGTGTATTGGTAATTTTCACTTCTTCCTCTTCATGGTTGTGTCTCTCAGACGTCTAGGATCAAGGTATGTACAAGAAAGATTTAAAAAAATATTTTTAATTCCAAGAAATATATTTATAAATGTATGTGTCAAAAGCATACCAATCTCTTATGTTTGAAAACAAAAATCATTCAAATTTTGAAGAATTACACAAAACTATGACATTATATAAACAGGCCTTGACAGAAGCCAAACCAAGGAGAAGACAAGCAAATCTTCTAGATCAGAGGCTCACATTCTTCAGCACTAAAGCCACCATCTGCTACAAAGTACTTCTCTCGGTCAAGAAAATGAACTCCAATAGTTCCACATCTTGGGGAGTTATTTAGACAGAACATACAAATTATTTCCTTTGAGAATCTCATCTTAGATAGCTGAGTTCCCTCCTCCAAATATAAACAAAGCCATTAAAATCATAATTTTGCTATCGTTTTTAAGCATCCAGTTTTATAAATGAGGAGGATAAAAATACCTTTGTGTTCTTTTTAAAATTCAAAGAACAGCCTTGCAGTACGGTTTTAAGAATCTTAGCGCAGCAGGCTCCACAACTCATAAATCATAACGTGCTTCCTTGAAGCATCCTCTTTACATGTGGTTGAATTAAAAAACCAATAAGGGTTGGTGAGCAATAGTACTGCTGGCTTCTGTTAGAATGAGAGCTGTATCTATAGATCTCTGTCTGCTTTTCAAGCCAGTAATCCATCAAGGTCCAGGACAAAGGAATACATGGTCCTGGTCAACTCATCACTGAGCAAATGTACACATGTACTTCTCTCTGGATCTGGGGGCCACTATTGCACAGCCTGAGTATCGTGGCTAATTTGTGTTCTGCCTTGTTCAAAATACAGATTGCCTTTGTTAGAAACTGACAGGAAGTAGCATCCCCCTGCAAGCTGCCAAACTAGAGAGTCCAAGAAAGTCTACACCCTTCCCGAATGACAGTTGACCTGCTGAAAGCTGTACTTCTGAGAATAAAATATAATGTCTAAACCCAAAATAGGCTAATCTAAAAGCATTCAAATTATTCAGGCTGCTTCTCCACCTAAAGTACATTATCAAAGTCTGTAAATAAAACAATACTGTAACATCTCACGAAAGCTCTCCTTGGTAGAAAGAAGCGAATAGACACAGAAACGTTGCCCCAAAACAGAGTGTACTCAGAAAGCTCAGGGGGGAAATCTAATGGTTTAACTTAAATCAAGGCTCTCAACAAATGTTTGCTGAAGCAAATTAAAATCAATAAATTTCCCTAAGGCTTAAATCATATAAAATAAGTAAAAAATTATAAATCATCACCACAGTGAAATCCTTCTTTCAATTAGTATTCTTCCATAGTCGATGAATTCGTGTTTCGATGGATACAGTGGGGTATGACCAGGTTGGAGGGTTGCCCTGGCAGTGCCCAAGCTTTGGGGGATTGTTTCTGGGGTGCCACCATAGTCCAAGCGTGAATTCCAGACTGAACTAAGCTCCCTCCTTTACAAGTCTCAAAGGAAGTATCCCTTTTTCCTGAGGAAGCTCTTTGGGGGAAACTATTTTGTCGCTGGTTTCTTTTTCATAGGTCTTATATGGCCACCTCATTCCCCAATAGGACTTGAAGCATTTCAAGCAGCAGAGAGTGAAATAAACTAAATGTATTCTAAAATGCTCCCAGATTTAGAGTCTAGAGAATTTTTTATAATATTAAAATACATAAAACAGCTGAGTTAAAAATTAAAATGGACCAGAAGTCATTTGGGAAGTAATGAAATCAAAAGAAGTACGTGAATCCATATGGAAAGACACACTCTGCTGGTAATAAACTCATGGAGGAGTTTTCCACATGATACTTCCTGTGGGAGACCTTAAGAAGCAGAGTACAAATGTCTCCAATTCATTCATTAATTCAGCTCTGTTCATTGGCAAAAATTGCTGTGTGCACTGCAATTTTGCTTAGGAAATATTCTTCAGATAGCTGTTTCTGAACTTGCCCTTTGATCAAAGCCAAGGATGTAACGTTTAATTACACTCAACAAGTCAAATAAACTCAAAACAAAAATTCAAACAAAAAGATTACTCAACCAATACATTCTGCTAGAAAACTAAGGTTTTAGCTAAGACCTGTTGGTATTCCGGAGATGTAATTTGGCCCCAGCAACAGAGTTTAGAGACTATTTGGTTCTCATTGAATAATGTTTCTCTTGAACCGTTTCTCAAAATGCAGTTTCAAACATGTTTCAGCAGGAGGCTGTATATTGCAAGCTTGGGCTCTCTGCTAAGTGATGCAGGATGTGGGAGTCTACATTTTTAACTGATGCCAGAGAAGCAGAGTAGATATCCTATTTTGACACACAGGAATACAACTTTTATCCTTGTTTCAGGAAACAGCCCCATCGCAATATAAAGACAGATACAGGGGTGTCTGTGAATAGGAACAAATTTTTTCTCAAAAATAAAGATTTTTTTTTTTAGCTCCTCAAATGCTTCTTACATGATAGAAATGCCTCTGACAAGGAAAAAAATTTTAAGGTAGATATTTGTTGATAGCATGCTGTATTGATTAGACCTCTTTAAGATGACATTTAAAGTAGCACTGCAACACGATGCTCCCCACCAAGAAGAGTTAGCTGGAAGAGGGTCCTGTGCTCACTACTTTTGGGTAGCAGCATGGAGCTCTAAAATGGAGTTGCCTGTATCCTCTCCTCAAGATGTGGAAGAACGCCTGGCAATCCGTAGAGGACAAGGAAAATAATAACATCTACCTCATACCAAAAAACCCAAAAAACAAAAAAACTGTTATCCCTCCTTCCCGCAAAAAGGCTCATGCTGAAGACATACTGAAAAGCTGGGTTGTCCCATTAATGTTCCCTTACAGAGAAAACTTTGACAAATGTACATGACTTGGACAAATGCCCATCACATGCCAGTAGTTTCTTGGCTATGCGAAATCACTCCTAGCTAACCAAGAGTATTAAAAAAAAAAATGTGCTCCCCACTCTCTAACTTCTTACCAAACCCCTCAGCACTACCACTGCAACTGCCTGCCTCATCCAGAAAAAGTGTCACTGCCCACCTTCTCAGAGGGGAGAAGCTAGAGCCGACTCATAGCTTGTGTTAGAAGATGGGTGTGAGAACCTGCACTTCTTTACCCACCCCCAGAATAGACATATTTCAAGAGTGGCATCTGGCAGATCTCATCATCTGAAGCAAATGTATAGAAGTGCTCCAAAATAGGATGCCAGAAAGCCTACTGCCCTCACAGCCTGTTAAAATAAATGGAGAGAGGGATATGCAGAGGACATCGATTATCCGGGCTGGAGTGTGCCCAAGTCAGAACAATTAATGTACCCTAAACGTGTGAATAATCACCCTCAATATTTTAATGATTTCAGTAATTGAGAATCATCTTTTCTTCATTATTTTCACCTCCAAAACAGCCTTCCCTACAATTCAGTCTCTATTAGCAATCTGCTTAGACATTAATTGAATATTGACCCAAAGAAATGTCTGCTACCTGTGGCATCACTGCAATTCTCCAATCGAAAACCAGCTCTAAATTTTACAGCATGTAGAGAATTCCATCTCACTGCTTTGATTATATTTTAACTGCTAGTACTTGGAAGCCAAAGAATTTTATTTAAAAATAAGGATTAAAAAAAATTCAAGACGACTGCAGTATAATGGGAAAAGCCCTGGATTAGCAGTTAGGAGTCTCAGCTTTCTATTACTGCGCTGTTCTTCCAAACTCTATGACTATGTACCATTTGTTCATTTATTCTTTTATTCAACTATTTACTAAGTGTCTACTCTGAGCTAAGCACTGTGTCAGTTTCTCTGATTCTTCATTTGTTTAAAGGGCAATATTTATATCTATTCTGACAAACACACCGGGTTGCTATGAGTATTAAAATTGTTTATGTGGTAGTTCCCAGTAAACAATAAAGCACTGTGCAATTATGAAGTGGCTATTATTAAAAACATTCTAATCTGTTTGACTCTGCATCTGACCACCACATCAAGGGGTGTATATGTATATAAACAGAATTTGTGTGTACATGATATGTGAATTATGCACAATGATGTGTGTGGTACAATATATGTGAGCTATACCAAACAAAATGTAATTTGTGGAATTAATAGAAATGGCAAGGCAGGATATCTAAGTGAAGAAAACAGTGAATGCTCTTAGATACCCATGAAATAACTACAAAGGGGCCAAATGAAATTTACAGTTTATAAGACAATACATAGAGAGAAGCAATAGAACATGCTGCTTTATGTTGTATTCTGCAACCAGGTAGTCTAGGTGCAATTACTGGCTCTACCACTTCCAGCTATTGCCTAAGAAAAGTTGCTTAATTTCTGGGCCTCAGTTTTCTCTTCTATGAAATGTGATCAATTATAGTATCCACCTATGGATTTGTTGGGCAGACTCAATGGACTAGCATATTAGAGTTCATGTTATACAGCACATTTTAAGTTTACCTAAGGATTAGCTGTTTCTAGTGCAGAGACTTTTGCATCTTTTATATTTAAGGGGGGGGGGGGTATCAGAGATAATGATGCTTATAAATCATTTTGGTGAATTTTACTACAGGCACATATAGGTTTTTATGTCACTTCTCTATTCAAGTATCTATAAAGGCTTCATGTGGCCTATCAGATACAGTCTCAAGTTGTTCAATGGTTTTTAAAGCCTTATGTTATCAGCCACTCTCCAAACATTTCTCACATTTTCTAACATGAATTCTATAGTTCAATTACATCAACTTCCCCCACTATTGGCTCTTTTCCATTAGCATAAATTAATGATATAGCTCCCCTCTTGAAAAAAAATTCTGTTGATCTTCCTTATTTCAATTCTTTGCTTCCTTTTACAGCAAAGCTTCCTAAAAGAATTATCTATACTTGCTGTCTGAATTTCCTGGTGCATTCTCTCTTGAACCTATTCTAACTGGGCTTTATTCCCTACTAGTTTCCCCGAAACAGCTCTTGTCAAGGTCAGTAATCTGAACATCGTCAAGCCCAACCGCCATTGCTCAGGGCTCCTCTTACTCATCTATTCAGTAAAAATTGACTTTACTGATCACTTCCTGCCTTTTGAAACACTTCCTTCATTTTGGCTTCCAAAACACTACTCTTTCAATTTTTCTCTTTCATTATTTCTCAGTCTTCTTTGCCGGTGGTTCCTTCTCATCTTCCCATCCTCTAAGCATTGATCTAACTCAGGACTCACTCCTCAGACCTCTTGCCTTCCTACACTAACTCCCTAGCTCAACTTATCCCGTCATGCGGCTTTAAAAACTATCAAGTGCAAATTTCTCTCAAATTTATATTTTAGGTTCTTCCTCTCTCTTGAAATCCAGACAGACTTCCAAATTCTATTAGTTGGTTCCATCCAGAAAGCTAAAAAAGTCTCAAAGTCTGTATGTCCGACAGAACTCTTGATCATTCCACCCATGGCTGCTACTACGCCATCTCCCTAAATTCAGTAAATGGAGACTCCATTCAGAAGAAGTCTTTCTTGATCAGCCTCTTTCTCTCACACTCTACGTTCAATCCATCAGCAAATCCTGCCAACTCCTTGTTGAAAATATATCCAACATCTAATCAGATCTCATAGTTTCCACCACTATCCAAAGGCCCCTTTGCCTTTCAGATGGACTTTTTCCAAGAGCCTCTCTGTGTGCTTTTGCCCTAGTCTCCCTACAGCCTGTTCCTGCACAGCAGCCAGAGTAAGCGTTTAACATAAGTGTATCACCACTCCCCTCAAATATCTAAATCGTTTCCCATTTCAATCGGTCGAACCCAGTATCTCCACCACAGCCCTCTCTGGTGCCTTCACTAAGGCCCTATATGATCTGGCCACTGTTTCCTCTCTGACCTCATCCATCACTCCTCACCAGCTCCACCATCCACCTTTTTCTGCTTCACCTACACTGCTCTTCCTTTTCTTCCAGCACACATTCCTCCACAAGATTATAAGCTCCATGAGAGTGGAAACGTGGGCATTTTATAAACTGTTGCATCCCCTGAACCAAGAACAGTGCCTAGCACATTCATATTCCCACTGAAAGAACAGATTGAATGAATGATGATGCTTTCTCTTTATTGTTCCATAAATAAAGCTCCTACACACTGAGTGTCAAGCCCAATGCCTACACTATGTCAAACCTTCATGAAAACTCTGAAGGTAACCGTTATTATCCCTAGGATGCAGATGAGGAAGCTGAATCCCTGGAAGGTTATATTTCATGTCCCAGATCACACAGCTGGAAAGTGGCAGCACTGAGATTTTAACTAAAGTCTCTGATCTTTTCGCTAAGTCTCTCTGCTCATTAAATATTCCACAATCACTTCTATCCCTCCAACGGGTGTTCTTACCATATCCAGAATGCCCTCTTCCAACCCTGAATCTCAGATTGCTACTACAAATCAATGCTTCTCTTAGTAATTTCCTTTTTCAACATCCCACTTATCCATATGAATCATTCCAATTCTTATCAGTGTCTCCATTCTCAGGATTAAAGCGGTTAAAGTTTGTGAAGTACCACAGTCCTCTCCAGTATACATGTTTTCCATAGTTTTCTAATCTGTATGTGTGTTAATCTTATCTGCCAAACAAATAGAATTCAGGGCCTTATTTTGGAACCTATTTCATTAAAATGTCTTTCTGCGTCATATCTTGGTCATCATGTTCCTAACAGGTGCTAAACGATGGGTTGACCAGAAGATACACAAATATGTATAAGAATACAACGTACCTGGATGTCAGAAGATACATACCTCACTGTTGCCATTCAAATATTCTTATCATTGGTCATAAAAGCTCAGAGAGTAGAGGTCCATTTGCTTAGATTAATCAAAGTCTCATATATCATGATTTTCCTTTCTAGTCCTACTAACCCTCAGTTATCACGTTTGTAAATTGAGGACACTCCACAAATGGTCACTGTTAGGTATAGATACTGAAATAGATGCTTAATCATTTTCTAACACTGAGACTAAAGTGTGTGTTAAGGAGATGTTTATTTGCCTCAAGTGCTTGCATTTCATTCCCCTCCAATTTAGACTGAAAGCAGATGAAAGATTCATGTTTCTTAAATACCACATCCCTCACATTGCTTGCTGTCTTATGAAACTCTGCCCAGCTCTTTACTACTATAGAATGAATTCTAGACTCCTCTGACTCACACCAAAAACTCCTCACCTCTAGAGCCCACTCTCTACAAACTGGCCCATGACTTTGTAACTAACAGTCCCAGCCAATAAGCTTGCTCATTTTAAGTAATTCAATGAGATATCATATGCACATAATACATTTACTCTATCCTTTGTCCCTTGACCAGGTAAGTTCACCTGCACAGTGCACCTTTTCCACCCTCACTTGAGGATCGACATTCCCCCCTTCTTCAGAGTCCAGACATCTCCACTGAGAAAAAGGAAGCCACCAAAGCGGAACTCTGTCATCATCACAACCTCAAACAAACAAACCTGTTTGTGCCTGTTTGGTCTTCTTCCCTCGGATTACAATGGGGAAAATGTCACTATTCTTATTAAAGACAAATGCGTCCAGCCATACTCAGAATCCCCTACCTTACTGTCTTCTCAAGACCTCTCTCCTGAAACTTAAGTTTCTCCATCTCTTACCCTCTCCTGAGTAATTCTCACTAACATTCAAATATGTTTCAATACATCCCAGCTGGAGGGAGGAAAAAAACACCTCACCCAGCTCACTTAACCCCCAGGTGTTTTTCTACTCTCCCTAATAGTCTACACATGCATTCCCATTTTGGTCCATTCTAATCACATTTCTACCCATCTTTCTACCAATATTTCTACCAATGTCATCCTGGTCAAAGTTGCCAGTGACCTCCATTTTGTCAAATGTAATGGACTCTTCTTTGTCCTTATCTTTTTTGACATGGCCTTTGGCATAGTTGCCCACTCCATCATCCTCGGTTTCTAGTTCTTTAAACTCCCAGCTTTCTTCCTACTTGCCTGGAGACTTTTCTCAGTCTCTCTTTCTCCTTTTCCCTTAACTCAACTCTAAATGTTTGTTCTACACTTGGGCCTGGGCTGTCTTCGTTTTTTATGCTCTACAATATATCTTGAACGTATTCACTTCTCTGCATCCCCATTGAAATCGTCCCTTCCCAGGCCGTCATCCTCGCTAGCCTAGTCCATGGAAACTGCCTCCTCACTGGTTCCCCTGTCTTGTATTTCTTCCATGTGCCATTCAACAAGAATAATCCTATTAAACACAAATCAGTTCACTTCACTCTCCTGTGTAATACCCTCAGTGGCTTCTTATACACAGAGGATAAAATTCAGCCTCTTATATTGATCTCCAAGGCCTTGCATCATCTGCTCCCCCCACTCTTCTGCCCTGCCTCAATAGGACCTCAGTGGTCAATCTTGTACCCCTGTCACCTTTAGCTCACAGTGCTTCAGCCACAATGGTCTACTTTCAGCTTCTCAGATAAGCTAAGTTCTTTCCCATGTTACAGCCTTTACACATGCTGTTCCCTCTTCTCAGAACCCTTCTTCCATCTTCATATGATCACTTCCTTCAAGTTTAGCATAAATGTCACCTGCTTAGAAAGGGTTTTCGCATGACCTCAAAATTCAATCAAAATGTCTTTCCCACCCTCAGTTTTCTCTGTTTGGGTACTATGTCTTCATCATAGCACGTATCTAACTGTTTTATGTATTTGTTTAGATTTTTGTTGTTGTTTATTTGTTTCTGCCTCCTCTATTAGAATATAGCCTGGGACCAGGTCTGCTTTTTTCAACATTGTGTTCCCCCATGCCTAGCACAGTTCCTAGCTCATAGTGGGTACTCAGGAAATACAGATTGAATGAATCAATGAATATGTGCAAGATTTAAGAGTATACCTGCTAATATTTCATGATTCCATTTATATAAAATATCCAGAATAGGCACATCAATAGAAACAGAAAGACGAGTCAGTGCCTAGGGCTTGGGGTAGCTGAAAAGAAAGGAGTAACTGCTAAAGAGTACGGGGTTTCTTTCTGGAGCAATAAATATGTTCTAAAATGGACTGTGGTAATGGATGCACAACTCTTCAAATACACAGAAATCACTAAATTGTACACTTTAAATGGGTGAACTGTATAGTATGTAAATCATGTCACAATAATGCTGTTCCCTCTCCCACCAAAGACAACATTTAATTAATTCGTGGGTTGATTGGGTTGTTTACATTTCATTGATAAAATATGTACACTAACCTACATTTTATTTGTTTTATAGTACTTAAGGGTACTACCAAAAGTAAATGAATATGGGATAATGCTAACAAGGCAGGTAAAGAAGTATTTATCCAACTCCTACTACATACCATGTGAGATACTGAAGGAAACCAAAAAGAAAAATGCCTCCTTAAAGAATATGAAGAATCAATTTAATCCAGGTTAAGATAAGAGGGGAACAATGAAGATCAGTATATCAGAAACCTCTTGTTACCTATCTCCCATCCTCCTCCATCCCTTTTTACTCCAACTGGTATTTCAGCAACCAGCTGTGTGCAAGTGTAACCTAACAAACCCTCACCTCAGCTTTCTACCAGGGGCCTCCACTGCAGCCACAGGGACATTGCAAAAATGCTCAGCAATTCCAACATATGTGCAAACCTAGAGTAGGTGGGAGTTAACCACGGGTACAACCCTGGGAGCTTATACATAAATACTCCACTCTTCTGTGTCTCAGATGCACAATTCTCAGGTGTAACGTCCACTACTTCTCAAAAGTTTGCCCAGTGGGATTGAGTCAGAGTTGCCCACAGCAGCAAACAGCTCAAAAGTTCACCTTGGATAGGTTATTATTGCTTCCCTCTTCTTCTTTTGCAAGTGTTCCACTTCTGCAACCTCGGATCACTTCCCAATCAACTACTTGGGTGAAAGCCCTTGTCTTGAGTTCTGCTTTGGGAAGGAGGCGTCTCAGTTTCAAGCAACCTTCAAAGTCTATTTCTCTATTCTCATCACCTTAGCAAGAGGAACCAAATACTCTGAATCCAAATCATGGCATCACGTCCATCAGATAAGGTAGTGAAAAATTCTGCTTAGGTCTACACACTTGCCAAGCTACTTTGCTCAACAATTAATTTCATTTCAATTCATTCATTCCTTCATCAAATATTGATTGCCCACTATAAACCAGGCTCTCTTTCAAGTCCTGGAAATACAGCAATGGACACAACAAAATCTACAATTTCAGGAGGGGAGGATTAAGAGGTACAAACTACTACATACAAAATATATAGGCTCTACTCAATGCTCTGTAGTGACCTAAATGGGAAGGAAATCCAAAAAAGAGGGGATATATGTATATGTATAGCTGATTCATATTTGCTGTACAGCAGAAACTAACATTGTAAAGCAACTATATTCCAATAAAAATTAATTTTAAAAATGTAATAATAAAAAAATAAACATGAGAATCTCAAAAAAATAAAATAGAATAGAATAAAATAAAATAGCTATACAGATATAGTACAACACAGGGAATATAGCCAATATTTTATAATAACTATAAATGGAATACAAGCTAAAAATTGTGAATCACTATGCTATATACCTGAAGTTTATATAATATTGCACATCAACTATACCTCAATAAAAAAATATCTACACTCTCTGGAGGTTATATTCTAGTGGAAAGAAACAAACAATAAATAAGTAAATATATAATATGCCAGCTAGTCATAAGTGGTGTAATTAAAAAAAAAAAATAGTAAAGTAATAACAAGTGATGGGGAGAGGTAGTGACAAGAGAAGGAATCTCTGAAAGAGTGGTATTTGAGCAGAGATCTGAATGAAGTGAGAAGTGAACCTAAAACTATCTGGAGGAAATCGTTCCAGGCAAATAGCATAGCAAGGGCAAAGGCCTGCAGTTAGGAATGAACTTGGTCTGTTCAAGAAAGAGCAAGAAGGCAGTAAGTAAGTCCCCTATGTAGGAACTTTCAAGTTGCAAACTTTCAAAGAACCGAAGAGATTCACGAAGCAAGAAACGGCAAGGGGATTTTCTTTATTTGAGGCAGCACTATTAGTTTTTGAGGCACAGGACCCAAATGTAGAACAGTACACAAAGGTTGCAGCAGCCGTTCAGAATACAATCCAGTGCTACCATGTCATCTATGATGAGAAAAAAAGAGCTACTACCCAGACATCACCAGATCGTTTTTTCAAGAGGGTACATAGAACTGAATCCAGCAAGGAACCAGAACCTGTGCCATCAATGTCAGGCGTGAGTGAAATTGCAGCTTGCCCTCCGTCTCCTATTGCTGATGACCCTTCAGCTCTACCCTCTCCCACCTCCTCTCCCTCCTCCAGTCAGTAACTCTTCTTGCCTGTTCACTCGATGCCAGCCCCTGTGTGCCAGCTGTTGTACTGTGCTACTGTACTTTTCGAGGTACTGCACTGTACGATTAAAAACGTTTTATTTTTTGTTTTGTTTTTGTTTGTTTTTAATGTAATATTTGTGTGAAAAGTATTATAAACCCATTACAGTACCACACTATATAGTCAATTGTGTTAGTTGGGTACCTAGGCTAAATTTGTTGGACTTATGAACAAATTGGACTTATGAATTCGCTCTCAGAACAGAACTCGTTCGTATGTACGGGTCTTACTGGGGAGCTGGAGTTGAAGGAGCTCGGAGGAGAATGGCAGGAAAGAGGCAGTATAGCTCTTGAAGGCCAAGAGACAGAAGTTAGAGGAAATAAGAGGTAGCCATGGGGGAGTTTTGAAATGTGACTGAATTTACAATTCTATAGGATCTTTCTGGCTGTTGTGTGGTGAAGTCACTTTGGGAGGGCAGAGGTGGAAGCCCAGAGACCCGGTGAAAAAGCGTTAACAGTGGTCCAGGAGGGAGAGAACAGTAGATAAAGATGCAGGGAGGGAGAAAGCATTCAAATGACTTAAGCATCTAAAAGAAAAGTGAACATGTTAATCCTGCTCAAGTATTGTTTTTCTTGCAAATGAACGTTTTGACCAAAAGCTAAATTCACATTAAACAAAGAAAATTTTAAATGAATTTTTAAATAAGAAAGTATAAACAACAGTTCATACTGTTGACAAAGAAGAGCAAAGTCTTATTTTTAAGCGTTTACGTTAAGGAGAGAACTTAGATCAGCTTCCTCAGCCACAATCCACAGGAAATCAAAAGTCAGATGTAAATTACACAAGCCAGGAGGGAAAAGAAAATCCCAGGCTCACTAGTCGAAAGATTAGAAAATGAAAAGGAATTTAATGAATACATCTAATGGAGAAATTTAGGGAATAAACCAGCAACAGGTAAAGGAGAGTGGAAATTTTCCTTAAAAGTATGATTGCCAATTCCTGTCATTCAGCACATGGGTATGAGGGGAAATCTGAGGTTTTACTGAAACGATAAGATTTCAGATCTACAGATTTTTTTTACATAAATGTAATATAGCATAATTTTTAAAATATTTCCAGAAAACTATTTTTAAAATACCATTTGCTTCTTCATTTATTGCATCTCCTCCCCTCACACCTTTTTTAAAAATGATACTCGCATGAAGATTGAACCTAGATGTAAAGATGCAAATAATACTTTTTTATGACACAGGTAGGTATCTTTTTCACTCTTTGACAAACACTTTATATATTACTGGCCAACACTTACTTAGTAGTTACTATATGCTAAACACTGTCCTATGTACGTTGCATATATAAAAGCATTTAATCCTCACAACTGTATTAGGCATGTGTTATAATTTGTCCCATTTTACAGATGAGGAAACTGAGGCCCTAAAAAGTTAAGTATCTTGACTAAAGTCTCACAACTGGAAGCCAGAATTCAAACCCAGGCAGTCTGGTTCTGTGTTCTCAGCCACTACACATACCACCTCCTATTGTGCTGTGTAGCTGGTAGCTTGGTTTAGGAGGAAAAAACTAGCAGCAGCATCTGGAGGATGTAACTGAAGGAAAACAAGGGAGGGGCTGGGAATACTCATCTCTCCTCAATAGCTAATTCCACCAACACCAGGGAAGATGCAAGTGACACTTTCTAATCCTGCCAAACATCTCACCTAGAAGTGTGAGAGATTCACCTTCCACATTGTAGGCAGCTTCTCATATCCTGAGGATTTTCTTCCAGCCGTAGCAGTCAAGTGCTAACCTCCTCTGTAATAATACCGGGGCATCATGCCAGAGAAGCTGGGTTTTTACTCAGCGGGGTGAACAAGACCTAGTTTCAAATACTAGGCTTCCTTACTTCTTATCTAGAGATTTCATTTAAGATTTCATTTAAAATTTCATTTAAAAATACCCTTGCCATAAGAGGATCTTAATATGAGAGGAAACAATTCTATTTAATTCCAGGGGCTTTTGTCTTCCAACTTAACTGAATGACAAATTTCAAAATACCATTCTACCAAAGCATGCCTCCTTCTTCAAAAGTGGTCTTAAGACGCTCTCTCAGGAAATCTTCCCAGACATTCCCAAACAATTCATGCAATAGCCTCAACACATAAATACAATTAGGCTTTCATTTTATAGTACCTAAATTTAGCCTCATAAAAATCCAACTTAGAAGATCCTTAGATATTAGTATCTGCATTTGCTGAGTATAGAAGTTAAAGGACAGAGAGCTTATATGTCTTCCATAGGATCATATAACTTGATAAAATATGGAGAAGATATGTGGATACGGCTTCATAAAAGTGAAGACCAGACCACTCAATCATCCATTGATGGTGGGTCAATCATTTAGCTGGCTGACTGATTAGCTTGTGCCCAGTTTCATGCTAATCAACAGAGTTTCATAGAGAATCATTCGAAACTCCCAAGCAAGTTCCTTAACCACCTGGACCTGCTTCCTTATCTATATAATGAGGCTAATACTAGTACCTATATCCCAGAGTTATTTTGAAGATTAAATGAGGTAATGTATGTCAGCATTTAGCACAGTGCCTGGCACAAAGGTTTTTTAATAAACTTAAAGAAAAAACTTTGTAATTAAAGCTAATAATAACTGAGCTCCTCTCATCAGAAGGGTAGAAAGGCGGCCTGGATGACATGTGTCAGAAATGATGCATAAAGTCTTTCCCAAACCTGTGAGACTATGGAAAGAGGTAATATAAGTTGGCTAATATAAGTTCTTGGCTAATATAAGTTCTTTTTACCCCATTTGCTGACAGAGGAGCACTTTCTCAGAAACAGTCATATATTTACAGAGAAAAATCTTACAAACAAAGAAAAAATTAAAGGAGTTTCAGAGACACACCAAAATAAATTGATCAAATGTTTGGATTAACCAACTCATTTATTTTTCCATTAAGATTACTGCCATTTCCTATTGCTTACACATTTAAAAAAAAAAACAAATATAGCAACCAAAATTAAATCATAAAAAATAATAAATATGGCTTTTAGCCTAGTCCTATGATTCAGCATTTTATTATATACTCCCTGTGTCGTTCTTTAGTTTCTTCATATGTCTTAGCTATTCAAAGTACATTAGGAGAAGCTCAAGACGACCACATCATATACTTTCTTTTTATTCCCTGCAACACTTACTATAACTTCCAGTACATAATAGATGGTCAGTGCCTTGATATCATGGTAGTTGTGAACTAGATTCCATATCAGCTGGTGGCCAGGACATGGTGCACATGGAACTCTCACGCATTACAAGAGGGAGGTCAGAGTTGATACAAACACTTTGGAAAAATGTTTGACAGTATTTACGAAAACTGAACAGAACCTACCCTATGACCCAGCAATTCCACTACTGGTATATATATTTAGCAGATACACATAAATATGTGCATCCCAAAAATTGTCAAAGATGATCAAAGCAGTATTACATGGAATATCCCCAAACTGAAACAATCTAAATGTTCTTGCAAGATAGAAAAAATAAGTGACTTATGACATACTCATATTATAGAATACTGGGTAGCAAAGAAACAAAACAAACCATTCCCTCTCATATCAATAATGGTGACTCTCACAAACATAATGTTAAAAGAAAAAAGAAACCAGACCCGAAGAGGTTCATACTCAAAAGAAACCAGACCCAAAAGAAACCAGACCCAAAGAGGCTCATACTCTATGATTCAGTTTACATAAGGTCAAAAACAGGTAGAATGAACCTGTAAAGACGGAAATCTGAACAGTGATTGCCTTTGGGAGAGGGACATAAGAGGGACTCATGGAGTACTAGGAGTAAAACATACTGCTGTAAATAAAAAGCTTCAGGATCAACATTATACTCCACTGCTACCTTCCCCCTGCCTAATGGTATCACTGTAATTTATGAATATTTTATAGGAATTCTAAAAGGCAGGGGAAAGAACATCAGAGCAAGAACATTGGTCCATAAGACCTTCTTTGAGGTTCTATTGCTTCCTTGAAATATCAGCTCTGCAAGTCAGTTAAGTTGCTAAACTTCTCTCTGTGCTCCCTCATCTGGAAAATAAATGTATTGAACTGACATCTTTTATCCTCTAGGTGACATAATATATAGTGATTCACTTGTACATAAAAAGTAAAACAAAAATACGCTATGATTACAGCTAATGAAAAACTATTTAAACATCAGAAGAAACTATGAGGAGCTACAATTAACTGCTCTTAAGTGATGATGCTGTCAAACGGTTTTAATACAAATAAAACTTGGAAACAAGAGATCCCACAGTAGTATGAACAGAACAGCATTACCAGAAAAATAAGAGCCAGATGGTTTTAACACCAGCCCAGAGGACCCTCAATCCTCCAACCTCTCTCGGTTGTGTGAACCATATCATGTGTCCCTTTGTCCAGCCAATGGAAAAAATCTTCAGGGACTGGCAATGACATAAGAGGGCAGGTCACAGCAATTAAGTCTTGCAGTGGCTTCTGCTTCATTGTGTTTGCATAGACCATAGGCTATAGTACTCTATATATTACAGGTATTCAGTAAATATTGGTAGACTTGATTCCTTGGGATAAAAAAGAAGTGTTCTGTGAGGCATACACTTCAGTCATAAAAGACATTTCTTGGTTTCTCCTTTTAGTGGGAATGTAGCGATCTTGTCATCTTCACCCTCCTTAAAGGAACTAAGAGAAACCCTGGCTCCTCCCTGAGCAGCTTGCTTCCCTTGCGTCTCAAGAGCTGGCTTTCTCTCCTACAATCGGGCCTGGAAGTGAAGTAGGTGTCCTCCTTGCTTCTCACTGCAGCGTCCCTCTCCCGTTACATTCTCATATTGCAATACGTTC
This sequence comes from Eschrichtius robustus, assembly GCF_028021215.1. Lineage (NCBI taxonomy): Eukaryota > Metazoa > Chordata > Mammalia > Artiodactyla > Eschrichtiidae > Eschrichtius > Eschrichtius robustus. The sequence continues at coordinate 51,604,923 of NC_090836.1, forward strand.
TTCTCATTACAGTCTCCTTCTCTCCTCCATAAAATTCCCTAGCTTGGAATCTCATCAGATATAATCACCCCAAGCCCACAATGTTGATATCATCTACTAATACCTAGTCATTTCTCTTATCGTTTGACTATTTTAGCTCCTAGTTTACTATGACTCTCTAAAATCCAGCTCCTATCTTAATTTTTGGCTATTTCAATTCATACATAAATAGGCCTTCCAACACCCTGGCCTCTCCCCAAATTTCTTTCCTCCAATAATCATGCCCTACACCCTATCCTAAGCACTCAATCTCAAGTCACATTCCTCACCTTATTACCTACAGATCCTCCAAAATCTAAATTTCATGCATCCCACTTCCTGCTCATCTCCTATCTTCAAGTACATTCCTCCTAGTTCCTCAGATCACTCTGACAATGCTTAAACCTCTTAGGAACTTGCAGAGCATTCACCCTACTCATTTTCACTGTCCTTCACCCTTCTGATCTCTCTCCACCCTCCTAAATAGATTAAACTTCCATGGAAAATTATTATAATCACTTCCTTACATATATTCTTGAATCCTTTCCTCTCTCACCATCATCATCTCGCATTAGTCTTCTAACAGGTCCTCCGGCTTCTATTTTTATCTACCAACAACTTATTTGCAACACAGCAGCCAGAAGGATCCTTTAAAAACTTAAGTCAGATCATGTAATTTTTCTATTCAATACCCTCAGTTGGCTTCCATCTCAGAGTAAAATCCAAAGTCCAAGCACTAGCTTACGAGCCCAGCCATGACCGGTGCCCCTTTTCTCTGACTTCCTCTCCTCCTCCTACTCTTCTGTTCACTCACTGTAGGCCAGTAACTGATCCCTTCAATGAGCCTCAAACCTACCAGACATGCCACACATCAAGGCCTTTGCACTGACTGTCTCCTCTGCCTGGAATGCTCTTATCTTAGGTATGTCTCCGTGATTTTCTCCTTTGTCTTCAAGTTTTGCCCAATCTCAGCTGCTAAATGAGGCTTACCTTGAAATCCTATTTAAAATTGTAACCCACTCACCCCAGACTAGCACTCCTGACCCTCCACACCTGCTTTATTTTTCTTTTCACTACTGCACTTTTAAGCAACTACTATACTATAAAATTTGTTTATTTATTATGTTAACTGCTTTCCCCTTGCTCCTCCACTGTTAGAATTTAGACTCCATGAGTGACAAAGGTTTCGATCTGTCTTGTTCACTTATACATCCCAAGTACCTAAAGCAATGCCTAGTATATAGTGGATGCACAATAAATATGCTTGAAGAAATTAAACATAAATATGTTTCTATGTGTGACTTGCTGGATTTCAAAAGAACAAAAAGCAGATTGCAGTAAAGCCTTTCAGATTCCTCATGTGCAATCTTTCGATAAGAAGTGGGCTCAGAAAGATTAGAAAGTTCCTAATGACCCATAAAAGTCTAAAAGTTGATTTCTGTATTTTCCCCCATAAGTAACAAATGTCCTAATTATAGATCCACAGATAAGCCTATAAAAGCATATTTAATTTACATTTATCTAAAATGCCATATATTATAAATGGATAATGGTGAGTTAAACCATCTCAATATCAATTAACTAATGAAAAACACAAGGAAACTTTTGGAGGTGATGGATATGTCTGTTACCTTGATTGTGGTGATGGTATCACGGGTATATGCATATGTCCAAACTCATCAAATTGTATACATTAAACATGTGCAGTGTTTTGCATATCAATTTTTCCTCAATAAAGCTTTTTATTAAAAAACAAAACAAATAACTAATAAAAAGTATCATTTTATCATGAATACCAACACTTAAGAGCAGCTATGTTTAATTAAAGAAAGTGAGAAAAAAGATGGAAACTTTTATGTCAGTTCTGAAGGGTACTTGAAGGTCCTTTTAAGGTTACTAGAAATGGAGCCTTTGTTACATCTATTTTTCACTTCAAAGCCTGGTTTCCCTTATCCCTGTAAGGAGTAGATGACCAGCACTGCTCTTAAACATCTAGTCCACATACAGGTTCTTTTCAGCTCATCTAAATGAAATAAAGAGAGCTGGAAAGGGTGAAGGAGAATAGGTGTCTCTGAGATTACTAAGCAACAGCTAGAAGGTCGGGGAGGAGGGCAAAAAGGTGTTAAAAAGAAGAAAAATTACTTGAGCTAAAAATAGCTGTATTGTAAAAGAGAAGGAAGCATCTTGTCTCTGCTCAGACATGAGTAGAGAGGAAGAAAAAAACAGCATCTCCAAGTCCGGTGGGAAATGGGACAGTGTGTAATGCCTTTAAGACAAGGAAAATGAGCAAGATAACTGCTCAGTTAGTGAATCAATGAATAAGTGAATGAATTCGTAAGTTGTGTGTTTATAACGCGAGGGTTGCTTTCACTGTGGGAAGGAAGAAGCCTGGGAAGAAGTGTCACATCCTGATGACCAGTCATTCTGGCTACCTTTTAAGGGTTCTACTTTTACTCATATTGCCCTCACTTTAGCCTTGCTTCTTTCTCTCTTTCCTATCGGGTCTTAAAGACAGATCCATTGTGGCTTCAGAATACAGATATGCTCCTGGAAATTCACATACAACATAATTTAATTTAAAATATGGGGGAAATACATGCTTTATTATTCAGTTATATTTATATAGCACTTTCCATTTTACTAGCCATTTTAAGGCAAGATTTTAGCACAGAAGTGCTTTCAGGGACCACATACCACCTACATCACAGGTAATCTAGTCCAAATTGTTCATTCTGAAAGCAGGAAAATGAAATCCAGTGATGCTCAATGACTTGTCTAAGGTCACAGAGCTGGACTAGAATGCAGGTTCTCTCTCTGTACCTCCTGCTTTCTTTCCACTAACCCACACAGATAAATCAGGCAGGGCTTACTACATGCATTTTACAAATAAGGAAAGTGAGGTGGAGACAGGTCAGATGCCCTAAGCTGCACAAACGGTAAGCACCCGACTCAAATTTGATGCTCTTTCTGATATGTGTACCTGCCAATGGAAAGTCACATCTGGAGAAGAAACAACTGCAAAGCAAGTAAACCTTGGATAATCTACCCCAAAATCATCTATTTATTAAAATTTGCTTTTCATTATCAAGCTCTGTTCAGCAAAATAAGCCTGTTTTCTCTTTTTTAATACTATTAAGGCTCATAGCAAAGATTTATTATTGTATTTTTTTCTTCTCTCAATTTATAAAAACAACTTTTCATCTCCTTGGATGACTTGGAACAGTATAAAATCTGTGCTGATAATAGGAGTATTGACTAGATCCTAAATTCCCTTCCATTGGATAGCTTTTGTTTAGTAAACTACATACAGATAATTTGAAAGTTCATTGCTTTTGACATTTTTTTTTTTTTAACTTTCCTTTCTAACTCATCTGTGCTTTTTACTGACAAAAGGAAACAGGGTTGTGAAGTGGGCCCTCTGCTGGTAAAAAGAAGAAAATTGTCATACTCTTTTTTTTTTTTTTTAACATCTTTATTGGAATATAATTGCTTTACAGTGTTGTGTTAGTTTCTGCTGTATAACAAAGTGAATCAGCTATATGTATACATATATCCCCATATCCCCTCCCTCTTGCACCTCCCTCCCACCCTCCCTATCCCACCCCTCTAGGTGGTCACAAAGCACAGAGCTGATCTCCCTGTGCTATGTGGTTGCTTGCCACTAGCTATCTATTTTACATTTGGTAGTGTATCTATGTCCATGCCACTCTCTCACTTTGTCACATCTTACCCTTCCCCCTCCCCATATCCTCAAGTCCATTCTCTAGTAGGTCTGTGTCTTTATTCCCATCTTGCCACTAGGTTCTTCATGACCTTTTTTTTTTTTTCCCTTAGGTTCCATATATATGTGTTAGCATACTGTATTTGTTTTTCTCTTTCTGATTTAGTTCACTCTGTATGACAGACTCTAGGTCCATCCAACTCACTACAAATAACTCCATTTCGTTTCTTTTTATGGCTGAGTAATATTCCACTGTATATATGTGCCACATCTTCTTTATCCATTCATCTGTCAATGGACACTTAGGTTGCTTCCATGTCCTGGCTATTGTAAATAGTGTTGCAGTGAACACTGTGGCAAATGACTCTTTCTGAATTATGGTTTTCTCAGGGCATATGCCCAGTAGTGGGATTGTTGGGTCGTATGGTAGTTCTACTTTTAGTTTTTTAAGGAACCTCCATAATGTTCTCCATAGTGGCTGTATCAATTGACGTTCCCACCAAGAGTGCAAGAGGGTTCTCTTTTCTCCACACCCTCTCCACCATTTACTGTTTGTAGATTTTTTGATGATGGCCATTCTGACTGGTGTGAGATGATACCTCACTGTAGTTCTGATTTGCATTTCTCTAATGATTAGTGGTGTTGAGCATCCTTTCATGTGTTTGTTGGCGATCTGTATATCTTCTTTGGAGAAATGTCTATTTAGGTCTTCGGCCCATTTTTGGATTGGGTTGTTGGTTTTTTTGGTATTGAGCTGCATGAGCTGCTTGTAAATTTTGGAGATTAATCATTTGTCAGTTGCTTCATTTGCAAGTATTTTCTCCCATTCTGAGGGTTGTCTTTTGGTCTTGTTTATGGTTTCCTTGGCTGTGCAAAAGCGTTTAAGTTTCATAGGTCCCATGTGTTTATTTTTGTTTTTATTTCTCTTTCTCTAGGACGTGCGTCAAAAAGGATCTTGCTATCATTTACGTCATGGAGTTTTCTGCCTATGTTTTCCTCTAAGAGTTTTATAGTGTCTGGCCTTACATTTAGGTCTTTAATCCATTTTGAGTTTATTTTTGGGTATGGTGTAAGGGAGTGTTCTAATTTCATTCTTTTACATGTAGCTGTCCAGTTTTCCCAGCACCACTTATTGAAGAGGCTGTCTTTTCTCCATTGTATATTCTTGCCTCCTTTATCAAAGATAACGTGACCATGTGTGCATGGGTTTATCTCTGGGCTTTCTATCCTGTTCCATTGATCTATATTTCTGTTTTGGAGCCAGTACCATACTGTCTTGATTACTGTAGCTTTGTAGTACAGTCTGAAGTCAGGGAGCATGATTCCTCCAGCTCCGTTTTTCTTTCTCAAGATTGCTTTGGCTATTCGGGGTCTTTTGTGTTTCCATAGAAATTGTGAAATTTTTTGTTCTAGCTCTAGAAAATTGTCATACTTTAAACCAAAGAGATCTATAAGTTATGTGAATATCTGGCATCATCTAAAGATCTGAAATATATGAGGCCACAAATGATTGATTTTTAAGATAACCATCATATTATAGTATAGGCACTAAAGCTGGAAAGAAAATAGATTTACAAGGCATAGAAACTGAAACTGAATATAGAGTTTATATTTATTTCAGCATTTTATATTTGTTTTACTACTAGCTGAAGTCTAACAGAGGCTACAGCTAGGAAAAGAAAGTGAAATCCTCCTCAGGTTGATGGAGCCACTGCAATTTTTCACCATATTTTGCCAAGTGAATTGTCAATTGCTTATCAATTGTAAATAGCAATTGCAAGCACTGACACTGTCACTTAAATGGAAGTCACCAAATTCTGTGACTAACACATCTTCTCCCCACCCATTTCTATCACTGCTCTTCAGTAATTCTCATCAACCTTTTAAATATCTGCTTGCAAGACAAAAAAGAGAGAGAGATCCCTAGCTCACCACAAATGTTCATTACAAGTGTGTGCTTTGGACAGGAGGAAGTTACTTAAACTGTCAACTATAAACTTAGGATAATATTTCTTATCTCATAAGGTTGTTTGTGGACTAAAGGGACAAAATATGTTGAGTGTTGAGAAACAGATCTTGCCCATGAAGCATGACAGACATGCTATGATGTCGATCTTTGCTATGTGATCTGTCCCCTGGCCAGCTCTCCTATCATTTTCCCTTTGCTCCAGCCATACTGACTCCTTGCTAAGCACACCATGCCCCTGGGCCTTTGCACGTGCTGACCCTTATGATTCTAATGTTCTTTACACATAGAGCCTCACAGCCTGTTCCCAGTTCATTTAGGGCTCTGCACCATATCAAAAGGATCTTCCTATGTAAAATCATATCCCTTCACCCTGACTTCTTTCCTAGCATTTATCACTTCCTGTTATTACAGTGATTTTGTTTTCTAGTCCATATCCTCCCACTAGGAAGCAAACTCTGTGAGGCAGGGAGTTTACTTATTTGGTTCACTGCTTTTTCACAATGAGTGGAAGAGTACCTGGTTCATAGTAGGTAATCAATTAATATTTGTTGAATTAATGAATAAATGAGCTTATCAGGCATACTATAGAGATAATTTCTGCTTTAAATGGGGGAGTAAACTAATGACTTCTAGAGCCCCATTCTATGATTTTATGAAGAAAGATCATCTTGAATAAAGACACCCCCATCCCCTTCACACTGATTACTAAAAGTACTTTCAGAAGTCCTCATAAACATGACTTATTTATAAGTCCTTTCTTATTCCTTTTTTGCAAAGGAATGAATTATAAACAAGTTAATGAAATGAATTTTGACAGCCAGCTCCATGAAAAAAGATTGATCAGATCTTTAAATAATTGAGTGCACTACCACATAAAATATTTTTTCTTCTGGATTACAGTAGTCTCCCATTATCCTCAGTTTCACTTTCCACTGTTTCAGTTACTTGCAGTCAAGTGTGGCTTGAAAATATTAAATGGAAAATTCCCAAAATAAACAATTCATAAGTTTTAAATTGCATGCCATTCTGAGTAGCATGATGCACTCTGGCGCCATCCCACTCAATTCCAGGATCCCCAACCCTTCACATCGTCTGCCCCTGACATCCAACCATCGACATCATCACAGCTCGATGATCCAGGATCACCTGAAGCAGATGATCCTACTAACATATTATCAGAAGGTCAATAATAGCCTAACGCTACGTCACAATGTCTACATCATCCACCTCACTTCATCTCATCACGCAGGCATTTTATCATCTCACATCATCACAAGAAGAAGGCTGAGTACAGTACAGTAAGATATTTTGAGAGAGAGAGACACCACATTCACATAACTTATATTAAATTATATTGTTTTAATTTTATATTTTATTATTAGTTATCTTACTGGGCCTAATTTATAAATTAAACTTTATTATAAGTATGTATGTATTGGAAAAAACATCGTACAAATAGGGTTCAGTACTATCTGAGGTTTCAGGTATCCACTGGGGGGTCTTGGAGTGTATTCCTCAAGGATGAGAGGGGACGACTGTACTGTCTTCTTTTGATCAAGCATTTTAAGACAAATAAAATACAGCAACTAAAAATAGCTATAAAAATATCATACTCTTGGAAATGGTTAAGTGGTTAAATGTTAAATATTTCCCATAGTTATTATTCTTTTAAAAATTAAGTTTATATGATAATAATGCTTCTCAAGAATGAAAAAGGAAAAGTGGTAACAGAGAAAAAATATAAATTTTAAATGTGTGAACATATGCTAGTACCTACTGGGTTTTTTTCATTATGACACTGCCAAAACTTGTTAAAATAGAAGTATTTTAACACACCATCACACTCTACAACATCTTTTGGGTCTGATCCAAAGATGATATGCCTAGAATCCATCTTAAAGAAATACTGTACTGTATTAAAAATACTGCTACTATAAAAGCCCAACTTTATAATGGACACATTTTAAGTATATCTGTTATCACTAAGGAATAAACAAAATGATGGAATTGTTAACATGTCCAAATATTCCTATCTGGCTTTCTGGTATTTCCATCTATTTAGATGCACCAGGATTGCACAGAAGAAAAATGATTGGAGTCATTTGGTGTTTAGAGAAATACCTGACACCATCCATTTTATTGCCAACATTTTAGGCCCCATATTGTACATGATGAGAGAAATGACCTTTGAAAGAAAATTGTGGGATCAAATAGAGAAAAATCAAATGACTGAAATTGATAGAAAGGACTGTTGTTGCAATACTTGGATATTCTTCTCAAATGACCAACTTTTCTAAACCAGTAAATTTTGTTATTTAATTATGCTTCTCAATGAAAATCTCCATCCAAGTATATATTACAAGAAGGGAAATCCTGTAGCATATACAAGCAGCTTTTTGAAAAAGAAAGGCAAAGCCATGAGAACTTCGGTATCTAGTCATTTGTAGAATCATCATACTGAATGCATAATTTCAGATCTCCATAATATTTTGCAAAGTAATAAATTACTTAAAATCGGTAAATGAATTTTGGGAATATCTTAAGACCAAAAGGTGATACAATATGAAATCATCATGTTCCCTAGTACCCATCCTTCCTACAGAGATTATCAAAAAGCAAGTGAGAAGCCCCAAGTTCCTGAGACTATTCATTCATTTAATAAGCACTTCTTGTGTGCCTAGTATGCATCAGGAATTAACAGCTGCTGAGAATATGAAGATTATATATGGTTCCAACCCCCTTAGTCCTGACATAGCAGGCAGGACTTCTGATTTGGCAGATAACATCACCACCATGAAAAGCTCTCAAAGAAAAGTCAAAAAGAAACTAAGCATTAGATATGGAGCAATTTATACACATTCATTTGGCCAGTCCAGATATAAAAAAATTCATGTAAAAGTCCGATATTATAATCTTTCAAATGACTAAGCCATCACAAGCAATACATTTTGTCATTCCATCCATTTATCACCCCTAGAAAGTAATAAGAGAATTACATTCCTTGTTTTGCATATGAGGAAACCAATATTCTGAAAACTTTATGACATGTACAAGGTAAAAAAATGAGATCTTAGATCTGAACTCTGTTCTGCTAGCATCTAGTCTGTGGTTTTTCCTTTTACAGCAATTTATCTTACCATATAAAATAAACTTCTCTTCCTTCTGTTTCCCTCTTCAAACGCTGATGGGAATGCCTTAGTGCAAAGTACTGTATGTTAAAATAATTCAATGTACTTTGAAAAGTGCCCCCAAACAGCTTTTCCAATTACCATAAAAGCATAAAGGAAGGCGGCCCATTGACGTAGCCTCATTATCATACTTAGATGTGGTTAAGAAATATACTGTTCTCCACTAATTTTTATATCTTCTTACTATATTTTTCCAGCATTCAAAACATCCATATAAAAACATTAATTTGGAACTGTAGTATAACATAGCCAATGAGCTCCAGGGTTTGCATTAAGTAGATGAGAGTTAGCAATCTCAGCAACTCCACTAAGCTCTTCTAGAAACCTCAGTTTGCTTCAACTGTAAAATAGAGCTAGTACCGACCACCACATTTGTAAAATGCTTGGTTGAGCTCTCAGCACATGAATGCTAAATAAATCATATATTTGTATATAATTTTCAAGTGTTCTTAAGTCATTTTATAATGAATGCACAACATTACAGATAGAATCTGTAGAAATCTAGAATTTCTAAGGGTTAATTTTTTAGTCATAACCAGTAGACATTGAATAAAAGTGATTTAGCAGTGACAATAAGAACTAGACCACCTGATATACATCTAGTGCCTGGAGAATTATCAGTAACTATTAATTATCTGATTGTCACATTATTAAAAGTTGATGCCTGTACTTCTCCTAAGGTAAATATAAAAAAACAAAATATTTCATCTGTAATAAAACTCTTATTTTTATTACTTTTATTTTCCCGTAGGTTAATGTATCACATTGAAACTAACGAAAGGCACACGTACCATCTTCCTCATACCTCAGCATTTCTGATTAAACAAACTGCTGGTTTATAATAGTGTTGTTATTTTAACTTCTGTAGATGTTTTGTGAAGGCACAAAGGTGCCTATAGTCAGAAAGAAAATATCTCCCATTTTTCTTAGTACCTTCAAACTTCCATTGCTTACACTCTTATTAAATTTTGTCTAAGCACGAAAGTAGAAAAATCTCTACAAGAGTGAAATTGTATCCAAATTATTTCATCTCAGACTTTGTCTTATTCCTAAAATTACACTACAGAAACAAATATTTGGAAATTTAGTGGGAACTAATCCAATCTAAAACATAGTATTTGAAATTTAATCTCACCAATAACAATAGAAACTCACAGTATGTTTTTGATATTATAATACTGCTAAATACTCCACAATAAAATGCACTCATAGAAGAGAAAAAATAAAATCCTCTTTTCCCAATTATTGCAAGTTTAGAAAAAAAAAATTACTTAAATCTAAATACTGGAGGAAAACGTAGTTTGCAGAAAATAATGTAAGTGCACTCATGCTGCAGACAAACTTTGCTCTGAAATTCACCCAGTTAACAAAAAGAGTTCAGGGCCTCAACACACTCTTACACACCCTTCTTATTAAAATGCTGGAAATTAATTCCTTGCCCAAGAGGCATTCATGGTCCCATATTTTAAATCATACAGGTTCACAAGGGGAACATTTAGATTATCTGCAGATACTGTCATGTGAATTTAGCCTATTATTGAGCATTTGCAGTTTATGGACAAAGGATCAGTAAATTCAGTGGGATAGGCTATGTAAGAAGGATTAGGTTATCAGACTATAAATGAGGTAGAATTTTACTACATGGAAATAACTGAGATAAATTCAAGCTTTGCAGCTTATAAATTTGTGGTATTTACGGTAAGGGCAGCACAATAGAAATCAATGCCTGCCACTACCCACCTACAAATCTCTAATCATAGCATGTTAACAGGCTTGAACTAATATAGGGTTAAGTAGAACACGATTTTCCCGGTTAACGTATTTTAGAAGTGTTAAAAGCGTTTATTTATAAACATAACAAGAAAAAGGAAAGAAGACTTCCTGTTGCTACTTGGTACCATTTGAGACTTAAATTCATAATAAGTCTAAAATTCCAATATCCAGTTTTTCAGGCAAACAATACACCCATATGTTTACCATCACACAGCATGGTAGCTCTGCTGGACTTCATTATAAAAAAGCACCCTTATTACTAGCCCAATATCACAGTGTGAGTAATAAACTGCATTATAAGATGTATAGGATTACTTAATGAATTGAAATAATATGAAATTGCTTTTCAGTAGAATGTGTTGAAGCCAGGTAATTCCATTGAATAACCTATCTTATTCACTCAACTACTTACGTCTTTAAATCTTAACCATTTATAGTTAGGCAATACGGGAGATTCATATGTACATACGATAAATCAGTTGTAAGTTAAGTCATAATGTAAGGTTACTTCAAATATAGCATAATCAAGAGCCAAAACACCATTACACTTTTACAATAATTGATATAATGGCAACAAGTTCTACCTCACAAAGCCTACCCAACTGGTCTCATCGATATAGGCAAAGTGAAAATTACCAACCTTAGATCCACTTTTCATGAACAGTGCCTAGGACACAGGAGATGCTCCTGAAATACTCAATAGCTGATTATTGACTGATATCTTTGTGAGCAACTGTGAAACAAATCAACCAAATTTTTAAAATACACGTTATTCCACTGGGTTCTATAACAGAAAGGTCCAACTGGCATCACAAATCTTGATTCTATTTTAGGCACCAAAAGGCAAATAATTAGAAAGCTACATCCTCAAGGTTACTGTGTACATTTAGAATATTAGTGAGTCAAATCTGGATACCAATTTTGGATACCAAATTTGGATACCACAAGATACCAATATGGAGACCTAATCAGACAGTATATTAACAAATGTTGCTGAGTAATTAATTTTGTGTTTGCGAGTTGGAAATAATTTAAAGCTATTTTCAGTTTTCAGATACTTCTCATCTTGGCTGCCATCCCTATATATACCAAAAAGCAACTCAGAGTCAGATTCAAGTAGCACTTATTAAGCAGAACTATTAGATACCAAGCAATGGGCTGGACTTTTCCACATAAATTGATGATTCTGACCTCCAACCAGGTTTGGAAACCAACCTGCCAGTGTTTGAATACAATATCTCCACAAAGCCATGCTTAACTAGCTCCAGTAACAGGAAAAACAACCGGGTTAAAGCCATGCATTTTATCTTTGAAGAGCTCTATTAGCCAAAATCTGTGTTCTAAGAATGTTTATCCTACGACCTCATTGAGTCTTTCAAACTAGCCCTCTTGCTGTATTACATGAGAGCACAGCTCGTCACAAACGTGAAAACAGTTATCATTTCTCCACTTCCTTCATTTTAAAGTTGTCTGCCCATCATAGATCTTTTTGGTAGCATCCCATCTTTTTCCTTCACATAGTTTACAACTAATGTATCAGCTGTGTGTTTACTTTTTACAGCCTGTGCTTTCCACTAGGACTCTCTCCATGAGTTCAAAGATCGAGGCCATTTTGTGCACCACTGCACAGGCAACACCTAAAAGAGATCAGTACTCAGAAACTATTTGATAGATGAATAAATCAAAGAATAAATAAATGATTTGGGGGGCATAAGCCCAAATTAAATTTTTTTAATTTTTAAAAATTTAGAGAGATAGTCACAGAAAGAGTAAGAGTGCTTGATTTAGCTGGTCTCCTACACAGTACAAAATTCCAGTAAAAGATTTTTAAATGATTTCTTGAGTAAGTAAACTTTTCCAATGATGAAGATCAGCAGCATCTGTTTATTCTATATATATTTACTGTTTTTCCACAATGTACAACAATGTATCAGACACTGGTAATATAGTGGTGAACAGAATAGATACAGGTCTTGCCCTCAGGATGTGATAACAAAATTTAAGAGGTTACTATATAAAGAAGCAAAGTAGAATATTTACTGCCTTAAGTTCACATCCTTGCATAGATCTAGCAGTGGAACATCAATCCCAATAATTGGATAATAACATAATAAAGAAAAATGAAGAATGCAGGCCTCAGTTTAAACCAATAAATCATGGAGTTATAAAACTAAAACAAGCAGTCAAATTCACAGAGACAGAAAGCAGAATGGCAGTCACCAAGGGCTGAGGAGAGAGGAGAATGGGGACTTAGTGTTTCATGGGCACAGAATTTTAGTTTGGGAGGATGAAAAAGCTGTGGAGATGGATGGTGGTGACGGTTGCATGAAAATTTGAATGTACTTAGTGCCACTGAACTGTGCACTTAAAAAAGAGTGAAAATGATAAATTTTATGTTATGTATATTCTACCACAGTACAAAAAGAACTACAGGGGAGATGAAGATGGCAGAGGAGTGAGATGTGGAGATCACCTTCCTCCCCACAAATACATCAGAAATACATCTATACGTGGAATTGCTCCTATAGAACACCTACTGAACGCTGACAGAAGACCTCAGACTTCCCAAAAGGCAAGACCCCCCCCACGTACCTGGGTAGGGCAAAAGAAAAAAGAAGTAACAGAGACAAAAGAATAGGGACCGGACCTGCACCAGTGGGAGGGAGCTGTGAAGGAGGAAAGCTTTCCACACACAGTAGGAAGCCCCTTCGCGGGCGGAGACGGCAGGTGGCGAGGGGGGAAGCTTCGGAGCCCCGGAGGAGAGCAAAGCCACAGTGGTGCGGAGGGCAAAGCGGAGAAATTCCCGCACAGAGAAGCGGTGCCGAGCAGCACTCACCAGCCCGAGAGGCTTGTCTGCTCACCCTCCGGGGCGGGCGGGGGCTGGGAGCTGAGGCTCGGGCTTCGGTCAGATCGCAGGGAGAGGACTGGGGTTGGCTGCATGAACACAGCCTGAAGGGGGCTAGTGCGCCCCAGCTAGCCGGGAGGGAGTCCGGGAAAATGTCTGGAGCTGCCAAAGAGGCAAGAGACCACTGAATCGCGGTGCGCGAGGAGACGGGATTCAGAGAGCCGCCTAAACGAGCTCCAGAGATGGGCGCGAGCCGCGGCTATCAGTGCGGACGCCAGAGACGGGCATGAGACGCTAAGGCTGCTGCTGCTGCCACCAAGAAGCCTCTGTGCAAGCAGAGGGCACTATCCACACCTCCCCTCCCGGGAGCCAGTGCAGCCCGCCACTGCCAGGGTCCCGTGATCCGGGGACAACTTCCCCAGGAGAACGCACAGCGCGCCTCAGGCTGGTGCAACGTTATGCCGGCCGCTGCCGCTGCAGGCTCGTCCCGCATCCGTACCCCTCCCTCCCCCGGCCTGAGTGAGCCAGAGCCCCCGAAGCAGCTGCTCCTTTAACCCCATTCTGTCTGGGCAGGGAACAGACGCCCTCAGGCGACCTACACGCAGAAGCGGGTCCAAATCCAAAGCTGAACCCCGGGAGCTGTGCGAACAAAGAAGAGAAAGGGAAATCTCTCCCAGCAGCCTCAGAAGCAGTGGATTAAAACTCCACAAACAACTTGATGTGCCTGCATCTGTTGAATACCTGAATAGACAACAAATCATCCCAAATTCAGGAGGTGGACTTTGGGAGCAGGATATACTAATTTTTCCCCTTTTCCTTTTTTTCTGAGTGTATATGTATATGCTTCTGGGTGAGATTTTGTCTGTATAGCTTTGCTTTATAATAGCTTTATTTTACTTCACTATATTTTATCCTCTTTCTTTCTTTCTTTCTTTCTTTCTATTTTTTTCCTCCCTTTTACTCTGAGCTGTGTGGATGAAAGGCTCTTGGTGCTCCAGCCAGGCATCAGGGCCGTGCCTCTGAGGTGGGAGAGCCAACTTCAGGACACTGGTCCACAAGAGACCTCCCAGCTCCACATAATACCAAACGGCGAAAATCTCTCAGAGATCTCCATCTCAACATCAAGACCCAGCTTCACTCAACGACCAGCAAGCTATAGTGCTGGACACCCTATGCCAAACAACTAGCAAGACAGGAACACAGCCCCAGCCATTAGCAGAGAGGCTGCCTAAAATCATAATAAGGCCACAGACATCCCAAAATACACCACCAGACGTGGACGTGCCCACCAGAAAGACAAGATCCAGACTCATCCACCAGAACACAGGCACTAGTTCCCTCCACCAGGAAGCCTACACAACCCACTGAACCAACCTTAGCCACTGGGGATAGATACCAAAAACAACGGGAACTACAAACCTGCAGCCTGCAGAAAGGAGACCCCCAAACACAGTAAGATAAGCAAAATGAGACGACAGAAAAACACACAGCAGATGAAGGAGCAGGGTCAAAACACACCAGACCTAACAAATGAAGAGGAAATAGGTAGTCTACCTGAAAAAGAATTCAGAATAATGATAGTAAGGATGATCCAAAATCTTGGAAATAGAATAGACAAAATGCAAGAAACATTTAACAAGGACATAGAAGAAGTAAAGAGGAACCAAGCAACGATGAACAACACAATAAATGAAATTAGAAATACTCTAGAATGGATCAATAGCAGAATAACTGAGGCAGAAAAACGGGTAAGTGACCTGGAAGATAAAATAGTGGAAATAACTACTGCAGAGCAGAATAAAGAAAAAAGAATGAAAAGAACTGAGGACAGTCTCAGAGACCTCTGGGACAATATTAAACACACCAACATTCGAATTATAGGGGTCCCAGAAGAAGAAGAGAAAAAGAAAGGGACTGAGAAAATATTTGAAGAGATTATAGTGGAAAACTTCCCTAATATGGGAATGGAAATAGTCAATCAAGACCAGGAAGTGCAGAGATTCCCATACAGGATAAATCCAAGTAGAAACACACCAAGACATATTAATCAAACTATCAAAAATTAAATACAATGAAAAAATATTAAAAGCGGCAAGGGAAAAACGACAAATAACATACAAGGGAATCCGCATAAGGTTAACAGCTGATCTTTCAGCAGAAACTCTGCAAGCCAGAAGGAAGTGGCAGGACATATCTAAAGTGACGAAAGGGAAAAACCTACAACCAAGACTACTCTACCCAGCAAGGATCTCAGCCAGATTTGAAGAGAAATCAAAACTTTTACAGACAAGCAAAAGCTAACAGAATTCAGCACCAGCAAACCAGCTTTACAACAAATACTAAAGGAACTTCTCTAGGCAGGAAACACAAGAGAAGGAAAAGACCTACAATAACAAACCCAAAACAATTAAGAAAATGGTAATAGGAAGCATACATATCGATAACTACCTTAACTGTAAATGGATGAAATGCTCCAACCAAAAGACATAGACTGGCTCTAAGGATACAAAAACAAGACCCATATATATGCTGTCTACAAGAGACCCACTTCAGACCTAGGGACACATACAGACTGAAAGTGAGGGGATGGAAAAAGATATTCCATGCAAATGGGAATCAAAAGAAAGTTGAAGTTGAAATTCTCATATCAGACAAAATAGACTTTAAAATAAAGACTATTACAAGAGAGAAAGAAGGACACTACATAATGATCAAGCGATCCATCCAAGAAGAAGATACAACTGTAAATATTTATGCACCCAACATAGGAGCACCTCAATACATAAGGCAAATGCTAACAGCCATAACAGGGGAAATCGACAGTAACACAACCATAGTAGGGGACTTTAACACCCCACTTTCACCAATGGACAGATCAACCAAAATGAAAATAAATAAGGAAACACAAGCTTTAAATGATACATTACACAAGATGGACGTAATTGATATTTATAGGACATTCCACCCAAAAACAACAGAATACACTTTCTTCTCAAGTGCTCATGGAACATTTTCCAGGATAGATCATATCTTGGGTCACAAATTAAGCCTTGGTAAATTTTAAAAAACTGAAATCATATCAAGTATCTTTTCCGACCACAATGCTTTGAAACTAGATACCAACTACAGGAAAAAATCTATAAAAAATACAAACACATGGAGGCTAAACAATACACTACTAAATAACCAAGAGATCACTGAAGAAATCAAAGAAAAAATCAAAAAATACCTAGAAACAAATGACAATGAAAACACGACGACCTAAAGTCTATGGGATGCAGCAAAAGCAATTTTAAGAGGGGAGTTTATAGCAATACAATACCTCAAGAAACAAGAAAAATCTCAAATAAACAACCTAACCTTACTCCTAAAGCAATTAGAGAAAGAAGAACAAAAAAACCCCAAAGTTAGCACAAGGAAAGAAATCATAAAGATTAGATCAGAAATAAATGAAAAAGAAATGAAGGAAACAATAGCAAAGATCAATAAAACTAAAAGCTGGTTCCTTGACAGCTCTTTGATAAACCATTAGCCAGACTCATCAAGAAAAAAAGGGAGAAGACTCAAACCAACAGAATTAGAAATGAAAAAGGAGAAGTAACAACTGACACTGCAGAAATACAAAGGACCATGAGAGATTACTAGAAGCAGCTATATGCCACTAAAATGGACAACCTGGAAGAAATGGACAAATTCTTAGACAAGCACAGCCTTCCGAGCTTGAACCAGGAAGAAACAGAAAATATAAACAGACCAATCACAAGTACTGAAATTGAGACTGTGATTAAAAATCTTACAACAAACAAAAGCCCAGGAACAGATGGCTTCACAGGCCAATTCTATCAAACATTGAGAGAAGAGCTAACACCTATCCTTCTCAAAATCTTCCAAAATATAGCAGAGGGAGGAAAACTCCCAAACTCATTCTACAAGCCCACCATCACCCTGATAACAAAGCCAGACACAGATGTCACAAAGAAAGAAAACTACAGGCCAATATCACTGATGAACATAGATGCAAAAATCCTCAACAAAATACTAGCAAACAGAATCCAACAGCACATTAAAAGGATCATACACCATGATCAAGTGGGGTTTATCCCAGGAATGCAAGGATTCTTCAATATACGCAAAGCAATCAATGTGATACACCATATTAACAAATTGAAGGAGAAAAACCATATGATCATCTCAATCGATGCAGAAAAAGCTTTCAACAAAATTCAATACCCAGTTAGGATAAAAACCCTCCAGAAAGTGGGCATAGAGGGAACTTACCTCAACATAATAAAGGCTATATATGACAAACCCACAGCCAATATCGTTCTCAATGGTGAAAAACTGAAACCATTTCCTCTAAGATCAGGAACAAGACAAGG